>NC_087561.1:17846377-18165590 GCF_036250125.1 Pseudopipra pipra | reverse complement strand
CCTGATTCTTCTTTCACCTTATTTTTACAGCAGTAAGTCACAAATGATATCACAGGTACTATTCCTGATTTACGCTGTCAGGGAGTCAGGCTGATTGCCCTCAGCAGCAGCAAAAGAGATCCTGGAAATTTTGGGAAGTAATCAAACTGCAGCTGCTCCTCTGAGCCCAAACCCCAGGGCAAAATGAGAGATGGGATCAGGCTGAAAAGCAAAGCAGGTTTTGAGTTCTGCCCAAATCTGAGCATGTTCAGGCTGGAGTTGCAGATCCTGGCCCTCCACTTGCTGTGTGCTAAGGTCCTCCTTGGGAGAAGGGAATGAGCCTTTTGGACCACTGAATGCTAATTAGGTAATTTTTCTAGTGTAACTGGTAGCATCAGAAAAGTACATCCAAGGGTAATTAGTTCATGTCTGATTATAACAGAGATGAGTCTTGCTCCATCGAGAATTGGCGCTTTGAGAAGCTTTAACTGTCTGCTGAACCTTTGCCCTGCTTCCATTTATAAAGGATGCCACCGAGAGAGGAGCTGGGCAGAAAACCCCAAGCCCTGTGTGTGGAAAGGAGCACTGGCAGCCCCCTGGTGCCCTGGGCTGGTGTTACCTGTGCTCCTGGGCCGTGTACTTGAGCAGCTCTGCCAGCTGCAGGGGGTACTTGCAGATCTTCTGCACGGGCGTGAGCAGGAAGCCGTCGATGGCAATGTCGATCATCTGCTGCAGCAGGCGACACGCCTCGAAGAAGTGCTGGTACCTGCTGTCCTTCATCAGCTTGGAGAGCTCCATGCACGCATCCAGATGGTTGTTACAGTACTCTGAATAGATCCAGAATCCATCTTGCTGTGGAGGAACAGGGACACATCAGGCAGGTGACCCAGCTGGCCAACAACACATCCCAGCTAGAGAAGGGCAGGGTGAGATGGGAGATTGGGGAGAAATCCTTCCCTGTGAGGGTGGGGAGGCCCTGGCACAGGTTGCCCAGAGAAGCTGTGGCTGCCCCATACCCGGAAGTGTCCAAGGCCAGGTTGGACGGGGCTTGGAGCAACCTGGGCTAGTGGAAGGTGTCCCTGCCCATGGCAGGGGGTGGAACGAGATGAGCTTTAAGGTCCCTTCCAACCCAAACCAGTCTGGGATTCTAAGAAAGCACACCCCACACAGGAGGAAGGACAGATCCCAGAGTACTTTTCCTGCTTAGAGGAGGTGCTGATTGCTGTGGGAGAAAAGGGAGGCAGAGAGGGCCCTGCACACTGACACATGGCTGAGATCCTGTAGGTGCAGGTGTGTTAATGTGAACCCTGTAGCTGTTCTCAGTTTCAAATTGTGCCGTGGGGTTTTCATTAGAAAAGGTAAAGGCAGAACCAAGATCTCTAGATTTTGCTAAGACAAGATGACAACCTTTCTAGAGCTCTTTTCCTGAAAGATCACGAAACATCTGGCAAGTGTTTTAGGAGCTGGGTATGTTTGAAATTCTCTTTACCAACAGGGACCCCGAGGCACCAACCACTGTGGAGATTTCCTCAGGGCCAGAGAGCCAGAAAACACCAAAGAATGGAAAAACAAAGAAAAAACCCACTCACGCATGTGCCCCCCTCCACCTTTTGCACTGGTCTAACAAGTCTTTTGGTGCCAATTTTGTTGGAATTTCCTTTTTCTGCCATCACTGACCACAGATCTGCCATCACCCTTAACTCAGGCTTGATTCATCTGGGCCACACAGACAAGGCAATGGAAGGTCAAAGAAAGATTTCACTGCAAGAGAGATGGACACAACCTGACTGCCCGGCATCCCAAATTAAAGTGCAGTTGAGACAGCCCAGCTAAAGCCCAGGTGTTGTAGGCCAGCCTGAGATGCTCCATCTGGTTGTGGCTAATGCCCTACAAACTACAGAAAGGACAGACTTTATTTTGTAAAAACACACTTGCCCAGCAATTCTTATTTCTCAGTCCCTGAGGGTCCAAATAACCTGCCTTTCTGGGAACAAGGAAGGCCTGGTATCCTTCCCATCCCCACTGACTGAGCCATGCACTCACAGCTCTCCCTTCCTGAAGCAGATGAGGAATAAAATGCTTTGCAGATCCATGGACAGGATCTTAACATTCTCATCCCTCAGTTTCCCCAAATGGCTGAACAGGGATAATTTATCAGGAGTTTATCAGCCAGCTTTCAGCCCCTGTCTGGTGACAGGCAAGTCTCAGATCTTCCTCCAAATAACAGCAGCAATTCTTACTATTGTCACTATCAATGACTTGACAGCACAGCCTCAAGTCATGACATTTTAGCTACTGATTCTCACCAAGATTTTGTACATCTTCTCGGCACAGAGGCGGAATGTGATGCTGCTTTGGAAGGAGCACCAGAGATTTCAGCCACGTTAACACCTCATGCACCTGGCTCAGAAGGAAACTTGCCTTCAATGAGAGGACCAGTGACGCCTAAGAGGCACTCTGAACCTCTTTAGGGATGCCCTGCTGAAGTTTCAGGAATGTCTGTCAGGAATTTCTCTAGTAGGAAATGAACTGCTGCCAGCTCAGCCCTGACCCAGCACAGGACCTGAAGCCCAGGAGCACCTGTGAGCTCTGATACCACCCTTCATTGTGCCTCAAGGAAAGCAGGGCTGTCATTTTCTTGACATTTCCTGACATATTTCCAACACTGGCCAATTTATCAGCTTCTGCAGTAGGTGGCTATGGAACGGGATGATGGGCTGGGCCACTGAAGATGTGTGGGTGTTTCATGCCTTCCAAGTGCATCTGAGTGCCCCAGAAAACAGCCCAGGCACCTGCTCTCCTCTACTCTTCTTGTGTAATGCATAATTAAGGCCTCTTTTTACCTCTCTGGACGTTCTTACCTCCTCCAACCTTCTGCTCACCCATGACCTGACTAGGAGGCCTATGAGTGGGTTTAAGACACATTCTGAAGGTGGGGAGCAGGTGAGACATCATACCTACATAATATGATTAAGGGTAGATGTGAAAAGGTGCTAGGATTCAGATGTACTGGAGGCTATCCAACTGTATGCTCCAAGTTCTCCCTCCTCTGTATCTCACAAGGTAGAACCATGGAGTAGTCCCTGATATGTTACTAAAACACAACGACTCACAAAAATTACCCTGAGTGGTTCCTGCCTCCTGACTTTTTCTCCTCCCGCCCCGACACACAGCCCCCCATTCCCTAACCAACCCCAAAAGTCCCAAACAAAAATGCCAAAAGCACTCACGTGTTCCAGGAAGCATGGTCCAATCTCACTGAGATGGGGGTCCTCATTGTTGTACTGTTTCTCCAAGTCCCGGACAAAGCCCATCTGAAATCTGTAGATGTCTTCGATGTTCCCAAAGATGATTTTTAGCTGTTCATCACTGAACATGTCCCTCCTCTTCCGGCACTGCTTTAAGTAACCCTGCAAGGAGCAAGAAAGAACAATTTGCAGAGAACAGCAAAATCTGACTGACTGCTCCAAAGAGGTGTGTTCCAGTGTTGTAGGCCTGTTCCTTCCAAACCCACTGTCTTCCAACACCTTATATCCAGGGCAGCTCCTACACACATTGCTGCTTCCACGTCCTCTTCAGTGGCACATGGTGTTACAGAGAAAGCTGCAAGGGGCTGTTTGAGCACGCACCCAACTCTGATTTCTCCTTTTAGCCACAGTAATCAGGACAAGGAAGCTGTTTAATATCTTTATCAAGTTCTGTTTAATATCTTTACAACGATCTGGATGAGGGGATTCAGTGCACCCTCAGTAAGTTTGCAGAACACCAAGCTGGGCAGGAGAGTTGATGTGCTGGAGGGTGGGAAGGTTCTACAGACACTGAGCAAATCACTTCATCCTCCTGTGTTTCACCTGTGTGGATGACTAACATGGAATCATAGAATTGTTAAGACCGGAAACAGCTTCTAAGACCATCAAGTCCCACCACAATGATTTAAACCAGAAACTTTGCAAGGCCAAGCCTCATGTGCTGTAACTGGCCTGGTCCGTTCTGCGGCCCCTTGACTGAAAAGAAGTAACATGGGGGTCATCAGGAGATGACTTTGCTTACTTTGCTTGCCTTTATTATATAGGAAGGGGAAAAAAAAGGAAAGGAAGAAAATGCCAGCAGCTCCAGCGGAATGGCTATATTTGGGAAGTCAGGATGCTTAGTCACACAGCCACACTGCCAGCTGGTGACACGCAGCTGCTGGGCCACAATGAACCATTGGAACACTGTAATAAACTGTCCCTCAGCCTCACCATGTGGTTCTTGGGAGGGAGAACTTCAAACACATGAATGAGAAATGCAACTTTGGCTGACCTGGCCAGGACCCAACCTCTGTGATATCCAGCTTAGCTCGGAGGATGCCGCTACCCTGAGCTTCCTGGCTTTTTCAGCTTGGGTTACAGAATACCTTCTGCATTTCCTAATCCAGGTCTCTCTTCCTGCAGGAGCTCCTTGATGAGTCATTTCCCTGGGCTTCCCTCTCTCATTTTTCCAGGCCAGGAGGAATGGGAGCAGGCTGGTTCCTATGTTGCCAGACAGTCGCGGGGCAAACTAGAACTCAAAACTCAGGAGAAACGATGCAGAGCAGCTCTCCGTGCTGCTGCTCATGCTTACCTGCTTATCTCAGAAGAGCTTTGCAAACATCCAAGGAAAAAGCTGTGCCCTGCCACGAGGCCAGGCTGTCCCTGGCAGAGCTCCAGGGCCAGCGGTGCCGGCAATGCCCATGAGCCGCCTATGCCGGGACTTGTGCCTGCTCCGGGCTGCCTGCAGGCAGCAGCCTCCCCTCCCACTCTGCTCGGTGACATCCCTCCCTGCCTGATTCCCGGGAACATCTCTCAGCCTTGCGGTTGTCACCGGCTGTGACTCCTGTCCTGACTATTCCCATCCTTCCCTGACTATTCCCATACTTCCCTATTCCCATCATCCTCGCACTGGTTCATCACTTTGCTGGAGTCACATGTTTGCAGGAGCTGAGGCAGCACATTTCTGCACCGGCATCTATAAAAGCACAGGGAAAATACAGGAACATGTGGAGTTCCCAAGCCTTATTCCCTCTATCCAGCCAGTGCCTTTGGATGGGTGGTTTCCAGCACAAGCAGGAAAAGGGAGACTGAAGATTAATACATAACAAGCAGTAAGAGGCAGCTAGAAGGCTGCTGCAGAGTTTTTCCACTAAATTTACTTCTGTTACATAAAACAGTGTCATCTTCCTTCTGCTCATCCCATCAGGTTTGCTCAGAGAAGGGATAGCTGACTGATGAGCAGATGTTGGAGAGTGTTTTGCTCAATGAATACCTAAAAATAGCTGCCAAACTGTCTCTCTTTAAAGTACTTTTCCATGTAGTCCCTGAAGTATAGGCCAAAGTTGGAAAGTATTTGCAGGAGGTTAAGTGCTAAGTTTTCTTCACCCAAAAGTGGATTCAGAGACAGTCAGGAGAGCTGGACCATCCATCCATCCATCCATCCATGCTGCCTGCCTGAGACCAGGGTGAAGGAGAGAATGAGGAGGTAACAGCCACTGCAGGCTGTAACTTCAAAGGCAGCTCTGATGACATTCCAGTTTCTTTCTTCTCTGAGCTGTTTTGGGGCTGTCTACACTGCCCTGTAAGCATTCCTCAGCTTGGCCCAGTACCATTTGGGCTATAAAACACTGTGCAGGTGAGTGTGGTACTGATATGCACATACCCAGAATAAGCATAAGAGCAAAGCTGAAACTGTTTGAACTGAAGAGGCAAACCAGAGCCACGTTTGGTGGCAGGATTCTACAGCACTTACTCAAATACCTGTTACAGCCACCACTGAATGTCGGGCACTGTGATTGCACTAAAATACAGAACAAGTCTTGGAGGAACACAAGCCTGCTCCTCAACGGGGCAACAATCAGCCAGCTCCAAAGCAGAAAAACAAAGTGTGCACAAGCAGGATATGAAAGACAGCTACAGGCTGCAGAGATATGCAGTACAGACCCAAAGAGCTCTCTGCAGTCACTCTGCAGTCTGGTATCCGTGGAGGACAGACTGGGCACACCAAGGAAGCAGCTCCTCAGTCCTGGGCCTCTGAAGGAGGGCACCACTGCTGCCAAGCAGGTTTTATGCTGCTTCGCTATGAGGCAGCACAAGAAAGTGCTTTTCATCCATCTCTGAGGATGAGTCAGGCTAAAGGACCCAGACCACGTGGGGACTTGCCTTGTCAGCTCTGCACAGCGGCCCCGGCCTGACATGCTGAGCTGCAACCAGGATGTTTTCCATGCGGCACTCAGAGCTGTCCTGGCACCAAGGCAAGGCTTAGGTGGAATCCAGTTGACTTTATTAAAAAATAAATTCAAAGTGAAATTACTTGGAAAAGAGCAGAATGCAGCACTGGAAGTTGGCTGCCCTTTCCCACCTCCCACCTCCCAGTGGCTTGTAACATGGAGGATTCCTTTGATCTCTCAATTGCCTTGCTGTTCCCATCCAAGCCCTGTCACTTCTGCCTCTAACGCCTCCTTAAATTGAGCTGTGTCTTCCTAATTCCTCTGCTGGTCCAAATCCTGCCCATTTCTCAAAGCCTGGCACCCTGCTCTTTCTTCTGCCTCTGGTTCTTCCACCTGCGCTCCCCAAACCAAACCCCCTCCCTGCCCCTCTGCTCCCCCTGAGGCTCCTGTCCTGCCCTGGACAGACCCTGTGCCCTCCCAGGATCAAACCCCAGGGGCAGCAGGTTTCTTTTCAAGCCCAGAGATGGTCATGCATCCAGAAAATCATGGAATCACAGAACCACTAAGGTTGGAAAAGCCCTCTAGGATCATCAAGTCCAGCACCACCTTGTTCACCACCTTGTTCACTGCTAAAACACGTCCTCAAGTGCCACATCCAGATGTTTGTTTAACATTTCCAGAGATGGTGACTCCACTACTGCCCTGGCCAGTCTGTTCCAAGGCTTTACAGCCCTTTCCATGAAGAAATTTTTCCTAATACCCAACCTAACCCTCCCCTGGCACAACTTGAGGCCATTTCCTCTCATCCTGTCACCTGTTACCTGGGAGGAGGATGTGGTGCTTCACAGTACAGGGCTGAGCAGCACTGCCTGACAGTAAGGCTGGCTACTGCTACCCATCCTAAAAACCTAGTTTTCAGTACTTTATTACTTTTCTAAGCATTAAGTGCTAACCCTGACATTCCTATTGCTGGGTGTTTCCTTAAGGCTCAAGTCTTTATTCTTTCTTTTCATGGAATCATCATGGAATCACAGAATGGTTTGCGTTGCAAAGGACCTTAAAGATCATCCAGTCCCACCCCCTGCCATGGGCAGAGACACCTCCTACCAGCCCAGGTTGCTCCAAGCCCCATCCAACCTGGCCTTGGACACTTCCAGGGATCCAGGGGCAGCCACAGCTTCTCTGGGCAGCCTGTGCCAGGGCCTCCCCACCCTCACAGGGAAGGATTTCTTCCCAATATCCCATCTAACCCTGCTCCCTTATCAGTTTCTTGCAGGCTCCCTTCAGGTCCTAGAAGGCCCCAGTTAGGTCACTCCAAAGCTTCTCTTCTCCAGGCTGAACGATCCCAATTTTTCCCTTTGGTGATATTTCAGAATAATGATCCATCCACTCCTGATAATGCAATCCAAGCAAAACTCCACATTTTACCCCCAGTACAAATCTCCACAGGAGTGTTTCTCCCAGCAGCAGTTCAGTCCTTCATGCCCTAAGTGAGGGCACAGCACCACCCATGGGGGCAGTGGGGCTTTGCTGGGATGGGCAATTCCCTTCAAGCAGCTGCTTCCCACAGGCCTTGGCTTGCACAGGTTATTTCCACCCTGGTGTTTGCCAGCTCCTGAGCTCCTGGCTTGGCCAGACTCATGCCAGGGTTGTTATGAGTAATAACATGGTGTATAATAATACAGCATGATGCTCCAAAGGCAGACCTGCCATGGCAGACCTCGAGGATCAGGATGGGATCTACATCCGATACCGTACTGATGGAAGCCTTTTCAACCTAAGGCGACTGAAGGCCCACACCAAGACCTTAAACCATCTTGTCCAGGAGCTGCTTTATGCTGATGATGCCGCCCTTGTCACCCACACAGAAGCAGCTCTGCAGTGTTTAACATCCTGCTTTGCTGAGGCTGCTGAGCTCTTTGGGCTGGAAGTCAGCTTAAAGAAGACAGAAGTTCTCTATCAACCTGCACCTCAGGAAGTCTTCCTTCATCCCCACATCACCACTGGCCACTCAGAGCTCAAATCAGTCCAGCAGTTTAATTACCTGGGCAGCCTCATCTCCTCAGGTGGTAAGATTGATGGGGAGACAGACAACAGGTTAGCAAAGGCATATAGTGCCCTTGGAAAACTCCATAAAAGACTATGGCGTAATAAACACTTGAAGAAAAGTACCAAGATCAGTGTTTACAGAGCCATAGTGCTGTCTACACTCTCATATGGATCTAAATCATGGGTCATTTACCACCACCACCTGCGACTCCTAGAACGCTTCCATCAACGCTGCCTTTGAACAATCCTAAACATCCACTGGTCAGACTATGTGACCAACACATCTGTTCTAGAACAAGCAGCAGTCACAAGCATTGCTGAGAACACAGCTGTGCTGGGCAGGGCACGTCTCCAGGATGAAGGATCAACCACCCCCTCCCTAAGATCCTGCTCTATGGTGAACTTGCCACCGGCTGCCGCAAGAGAGGAGCCCCAAAGAGGAGATACAATGACTCCCTGAAACAACATCTCAACCTCGGCCATATTGATCACCATAACTGGTCTACTCTGGCCTCCAATCGGGAGCCTGGAGACACATCATCTATAATGCTGCTGCTTCCTTTGAGAACGCAGCAGGATCACCATGGAAGAGAAAAGACAACGCAGAAAGAACCGTGCCTTGCAGAATATACCACCTAAGGAGTCTTTCTGCTGTGCCTTTTGCAATTGGACATGTCTATCTCGTATTGGCCTCATAAGCCACCAGCGTGCTTGTAACAAACGTGAGTAGAGCCCTCCTAAATCTTCGTTCGCGAAGCCCGGCCATGATGAGGTATTGGAAATACATTGTGGAGCAGAAGAGAGAAATGGAAGGGCTCTTAATCACTGTTCTCAGTAACAACCACATATCCTAAAGTGCCTCCCTGGTATTAGGATTTGTTATTCATTACAGCTCAGCAACAAGACTATGACCACACACTGCTAAACTCAGCACTAAATCAGGCTCAAGCTTTGCCACCCAGCCAGAGCCCCTCTGCCACCCCCTCCAGTGCCTCACATCGCTGCCGTTCCGCCTGACACCCTAAAACAAGGAGCCAAGGGAAGCAGGGAATTTGCCACTGTCAGAGCACTCGTGCAGCTCATGGGGGTTTGTGCTCGTCCTGAGGCACAAATCACACCTCTGTTATCCATCAGGGGCACTGGGAGCTCCAGCCAGCCACTCTCTCCATCCCCAGTCATGCTGTGCCCAAATGCCCAAGCCTTCTCCAGGCAGAGAGATTGCTCTGATTAAACTGAGCATAATGAGGCTCTCTCCAGCAAGGCACAGCCCATCATTTCACATATGAGAATGCCCATCTCAGTCCTCCTCCTTCCTCAGCAGAAGCAGCTGAATCATTTCCTGGTGCTCTACCTGGAGGTAAGATTTATCCCCTCAATACCATTTTGTATCACACAGAGCAAAGAAAGAGCTTTCCAGATCTCTCTCCTATCTGGGACATAGCACTAGGTGCAGTAAATCCATGTCACCCCATGGATGTCAATGCAGCTGTATCTGGCTGTACCTCCTGAGAATCCCACTTGGCAGAAGCACAGTGACATGGCTGGAGGTGCAAGTTAAGGTTTATTTAATTTTTCAATGGAAAAGTGCAAATGCAGAAAAAGAAACAGTATGTGGAAAAGTGCCTGCAGTTCTTCCCTTCTCCAATGCAAAGCTCTTTGACCAAAATAGCACAGTGAAATTAAGCTCATTTGTTTGCAAATTGAAATCCCAAGACTCTTCCATATTTGAAAAGCGTCATAGATGCTTTTTGGATGGCTGCTCTGCCTTGTCAAGAGACAAGCAGCAAGTAGGAAGGGAGGAAGACATTCTTCTAAGCAGAATCCTCAAGGGGCTTCACCACATTGACTGGGCACAGGCTCACTAAATCCTAAACATTCCAAGGGATGAGCTGAAAGGCATCCATGGGCTTTGATTTCAGTGCTAGCAAACTTCTGCCTCTCAGAGATAAGTACATGCTCTACATAGAATGCCCAAGCTGTCCTGCTGCCCTCTCCAGTGCAACTCTGCACTCCCCTTCCTACATGCTCTGCACGCCAGGCTCAGCTCAGGGCACTAATCCTGTGTGTAAGGGGTTGTAGAGGTTAATTGTAACATCATGAAGAAGAATCAAATTGGGGATAAGTGGGGTCAGTCATTAAGGTCCATTTGTTTGCTGGTTTCCTTCCACTGGATAAACCTAATGTACTTCATTTCTCACGGTGCAAACATTTTTCCATCAGTCTCACCATAAGCAAAGGCAACTGGGGGCCATCCTGAGCCAGGGGAAATTGTGAACCGGATATGAAAGGCACAGATGACACGGGTAACTGATTGGTTTAATTACAACCTCATTTCCTCAATCACAAGTTCAAAAGTAGATGGCACTGGGTTTTAATTAAGAGGACTGCTTGAAGGTTCTCAACTTCATCATGTTTCAGTCAAAGAGGTATGGAATAAAGGGCCGGAAACTGTACTTTTAGTTAATACAAACTGAAGGAATTATAAGATCCAGCAGAAAATTCTCAGAACTATCAATACTTATCAACAGATGCTGCTCCTCTGTAGACACACCACTCAAACACACTGTGGCTTTTTCACAAATAACTCATGGACAAACCTCTCCTGACAGCCCACTGTGTCCTGCTGAGTTCCCAGGGTCACAGCCCATGGACAAACCTCATCTTATGGACAAACCCTCAACCCATGGACAAACCCTCAGCTCTGGACAGCCCACCATGTCCTGCTGAGCCCCATGGTCACAGCCCATGGACGAACCCTCAGCTCTGGACAGCCCACCATGTCCTGCTGAGCTCCAGGGTCACAGCCCATGGACAAACCCTCAGCTCTGGACAGCCCACCATGTCCTGCTGAGCTCCAGGGTCACAGCCCATGGACGAACCCTCAGCTCTGGACAGCCCACCATGTCCTGCTGAGCTCCAGGGTCCCAGCCCATGGACAAACCCTCCCTGTGGACAGCCCCCAGGGTCCCAGCCCCGTACCTCGCAGATGTCCTTGAGGTGTTTGATGTAGTGGCGCTCGGTGCTCATGATCTCGTTGATGACGTTGGCTCTCATCTGGTCGCGGTTCTGCACGGTCCTGCCCAGGCACAGGCAGTCGGCGCTGGGATCCAAGTGGCCGTTCTGCACATCGCTGGTCCCCTCCTCTACCCCATCCTCCTGGTTTACCCACAGCTGTGAGGAGCAGAGGGGAGAGCAAAGGGCTTATTCACAGCAGCATCAGGAGCCAACGAGTCAGGATTGCCTGGTTTTTGGGAGATCCACTCCCTCCTCACACCCACAGAGGTCACCGGGGTGTCCACATGGCTCACAGCCCACACAGTCCATTTCTGTGGTTGCCCAAAGGTTGCCCACACACTGCCCAGCTCTGCCCATAAGTGAGGAGTTGCAAGTGTTGTCTGTTTTGATCCCAAATACAAAATAATCACGTGAAAGGGTGACTGAGTCCTGGATGCTACCGAGTGCTCCGAACCATGGACAAGTGTAAAACAGACCAATCTAAGGAGAACTGCAGGTACTGGTGCAAAGCACTGCTGTGCCAGTTCCTGCCCACCTCCAGCTGGGGTCTGTCTGAACAGGAAGATCCTCTGGAAGGAGGGATAAGCCCTTTCCAGGTGACTGATTTAAGGTCAAGATGCGCCTGGTTCAGAGATGTGAATGAATGCGCACATGGGCACTGGGCTGTGTTCCTGGGGTTTCTGTAACAGCCCAGGCCAGAGTTTGTGAGTGAGCATTGATTTCATTTCACAGCAGATTTCCTCATCAGTTCACATGAACAGCCTTTCTGACTCAGGCAAATCCCCCATCTCAGCATCCCGAGATTGCGATCCCCAACCCACAGGGACAGCACTGAGTAAGTCTCCTAAAACCTGGGGGCTGAGGGCAGCTCGGAACGGGGTGACAAGCACTGGGCACTGAATACTCTACACTGGAATAATTACAAAAAGCAATGAAAAAGTACCACTCTGTTTTCAGCACACTGAAGTTTCTTTCCATCATCAAACCTACACTGAAATTGCAAACTAAAAGATTACACTCTCTCTAATCTGTGTCTGAACAAGCCTGCGCTCTGCACGCAACATACGGATCAAGGGCCTCCTTCTGTCACCTTTTCCCCCAAATAAAACCTGCCTAAAATAACTCTGATTGACTCAAATTGGGCTCAGGGTAGTTTGTAAACAAGCATTAAATAACACTTAAAGCTGACAGAAACATCCCCATCTTACACAGATCACCTCAGCTATGATGGAAATCAAGCAACTTCTCTCCTCAGCATTTAAAGCCCGAATACTGAGGACTTTCAGACCTAAAAATTCATGTACCTGTGAGCAGTGGAAGAGTCCACACACATAGCACATGGGGAACTAAAGGCATCATTAACCCGATCTTCAGGCTTCCCTTCAGTGGTAATAGTTTTTCATACATTCCTATTATTCAGCTTATATTAGGCTTTAAACAGATTGTAAAGGGCAGTGTTCCTGTAAATTAGTGAAGTAAAAACCCCCAAACTTGCTCGGGCTCCTTCCCTGCTTTCCCAACCAACGTCGTGTTCTGCTAAACCACCTCCTGCAGCTCCCACATTTTGCCATCCTACTGTGAGTTCTAAAGGCCGTAAAACCCCCAAACCCATCTCTTCTCCAGCAGAATGTTACTGCTGCTGCAAACTTGGGGGATAAAACAACCCCAAAGCAATAAAAAGCCAAACTTGTCGCCCTGCTCCCAAGTGGGCCCAGTGTCTGGAGCTGTCAGGGATTGGACAGGAGGGTGTAGGGCAGCAGTGCCCATTTAAATACCAAGATGCCTCTTCCCTGGGCCACCAGCCCTACCTTGAGCTGCTGCCCCTGGGCTGTGCTCAAGAAGTGCCAGGTACATCCCAGGGCAGCCCATGTGCCCGAGTGAGCCAGTGCCAGAGCTGGGATGGATCCAGCATCCTGCCTGCTCTGCCCACACGGAGCCCTGCCTGTCCCCCCCCCCACCCTGGCATGTGGAACCTCCTTTGGCACATCAGGAGACCGGAGGGATATGTCAAAGCCTTCACAGAGGCCAAACCAGGGCTGGAGCTGAGGAAGAGAGCAGGTCAGTGACCCCAGCCAGGCCCAGCTGTGCCAGTTTGGAGACACAGAACCCCTGGGAGCTGCAGCACCCCTGAGAGCAGCTCTGTGGGTCTTTCCCCAGGACCTTCCCTCAGGATGGGCTTCTCCATCGTGGCATCTGCTGCAAAGACAGACTAGGTCCTGCTGTCTCCCAGTTATGGGGCTACACATGGATCTCTGAAAGGGGTTTTGGACAATTCCTATCAGCACTGGAAGGCCTGGCTGAGCCACTGAAAGGGAAGGCAGGGATCTAATCCCACTCAAATATAGGGGGATCCAGCATGGAAAACCTCTCCTGGCACACTGAAACAAATGTCAGAAGCATGTCTCTTGTTCAGAGAAACAACCCAAAAGCTGTTTAGGAAACATGGCTCTTCCCAGCAACCCCTCTCTGCTCTGGAAGAGGTTTTGGGTACACTGAGGCAGAGCAACACTCCCTGTGTGGGTTATGCTGAAAAATAAATGCCCAAGTGCTGCTGCTGAGTTCTGGCCACATTGATGTAAGTGACCTCAGGGGACAATCTACTGGTATCAGTGACACCTACTGCTCTGCTGAGAAAACCTGGGGGCACCCTGGGGGCACCAGAAGGGAAAATGGGACCTGGAAGGACAGAATGCCATGGGATGCCATGAGGGGTATGTCCTCATGGCGCTTCACTGGCATTCCAAACCAAACAAATGTTGAAAATCAAGCAGGACTAATGTGGGTATTAATTCCTGTTGGTTGAAGTTTAAAATAACTTCCCACCCTACCCTCCTGCTCCTCTGAAAAGGAATTTTGCAGCTTTCCCAAACCCAACTGGAACAGCCTGTCACCAAGTTTTACGACACTGCTGCCAGTCTGGCAACAGAGCACACTTCTAAAGCTCTACTTCCTCGAGTCAGGTGAGCATGAGAAAAAATTCAATTTTTATTTAAAACATAAAGGACGAAAGATCTAATCATAACAACTATGTGCATGTAAGCTTGAATCATGAATCCTAAGACTTTGAAACTCCAAGGCAAGCAGCAAGCTTGCAAACTTCCATGATTTCTCAGACTCTGTCTGCCTTTTGTGAACGGCAGGAACACTCCCTCCTTCCTCATTTGGGAACCTCAGGAGTCCTGATTTTTTCCTTAATGAAATTTTTGCTCCTTCCTGCCAGAATTCATGTTCCCAAAAGGACAGAAACCACAGTTCTAGTCTAGATGACTTCTGCCTTAGATTAAAAACAAATGCAACAGTTTTATCGGGCCCAGAGGAAGCTGAAGGTGCCTCCCACTCTATGCTCTCCAGCCTCAGCTGCTGGAAGGATGAATCCCACTGTGCTGCTCAAGCACTCCTGCTTTCTGCCTTAGCCTCTAAAGCTCTCTGAAATTCCAGCCTGGGTCATTCTTCCAGGGCATCGTTTGAAGCTTGGACCATGACTCACAAAAGCTGAGGCACACTGGCAGCTCTGCCACTGACCTTGAGCCAGTCACTGAAACTAGAAGAGGCTTTCCCCACCTAAAACCAGGGATAATCACAGACAAACTCAGGCAGACATTAAATATGGACTTAAATGCATCTTGTGGGCTCCCCAAGCTCTTGTACTTATCCATGAGCATCAACCTGGTTAGACAGACCTGGGGTCTGATACCGGTTTCGCACCTCCAGCCCTCAAATCCTGGGGAGAAGCTGGGACATGCAGGGATATGAGGAGGTGGCACTTAAAGAGTTAACTGTGTCTTCTGTCCCAGAGCCACCACCCCAAGCTGGATCCTCTCTGCTTCACTGACCCGCTCGCTCCAACCGAAGCGCCGGCACTGCAGACGACAGCCGGGTGGAACAGCAAATGGGGGTGATGCTGGCTTTGCCCAGAAACTTATTAAATGTCATATTTAGTTGATTTAGAAAGTGCTGCAGCATTCCTATTTTAGCCCAGTCACCTGTAAGGAGGGTGTTCACTATGTTTCAGACACATGTGACTCTCCCAAAAATGCTCTCCTGCCTGAAATGCCAGACCTCCTTCCTGTGGAGAACAGCTGAGATCCCACTGATGGGAAAAGGTCTATCTCCTCCCCATCTTTCCAGTGTGCACTGGACACAAACACACAGATGTACCCTCTTCCCAGTGCAAATACCCCTATTTTTTATAAAAGAAACTTCATAACTCTAGTTTTCTCCCAGTTTCACACCATCTCCCCAGCCTTTCCAGCTCAGGATGGGTGGCTGCCACTCCTGGGAAGCTCCTGTGGGGCTTTCCAAGGAGCAGAGATGGGATGTCAGTTCCCTGGCAGCTCGTCAGCTCTGCTGCTCACTTGGATTTCAAGAAGCCTCTCCAGGCTCCTGTCCTGTCCTCCTCAGCACTCCAGGGCTGTGGCTTGGCACAGACGGGGGGTTAGGACACCGGACTAAATTACTGCATCCATTGCCACTGGGTTTTTAAAAATAAATAACAACAGCTGTTCACCAACCATCAACAACCCTACAACAATAAATCAGCCTTCAGTGTCCCTTTAAACACCTCTGCAATGCAAGACATCCCAGGCTGTGAAACAACACAGCACTGTGTGGGTTCCCCCCATGCCATGAAAAACACTTGGCATCAAAACAACGAAGTCTGCCCCAAGAGCCATTTCAAACGCTTTGTGTCAAGAATTAATTAAAAGAAACCAACAAAAACTACAGAGGGAAAAAATTCAAGTTGCATAATGCTCATCCTATGTGATGTTTCCATTGAAAGGCCACAGTACACATGGAGAGGAACAGGCTTATCATGAGGCTCCCAGTCCTATTTCAAAATTCAACCCTAATTGGGAAGTCATGACCAGCTCCTGCATAATGGAATAACTTGCAGAGGCAGATGAAAGGAAAACAGTGAAATAAAAAAGCCCCTTTTCCCTAAGGACCAGCTCTGGGAGCCAGGGACAGCTGATCATTGCATTGTGCTAGTTTATGCTCTGTGCGATTGATATCCTAAAAAGGGAAAAAAGGAAGACCCAGGGAGCTACAGGCCAGTCAGGCTCACCTCGGTGCCCAGCAAGATCATGGAGCAGATCCTCTTGGAAAACAAGCTAAGGGACATGGAAAACAAGAAGGTGACTCATGAGAGTCAACGTGGCTGCACTGAGGGAAAATTGTGCCTGGCAAATTTAGTGATCTTTGACAAGGTGGTTACAGAACTGAGAGCCCCTTCCAGGGCCTAAAGGGGCTTCAGGAGAGCTGGAGAGGGATCTGGGACAAGGGCCTGGAGGGACAGGACAAGAGGGAATGGCTTCCCACTGCCAGAGGGCAGGGTTAGATGGGATATTGGGAAGGATTTTTTCCCTGTGAGGGTGGGGAGGCCCTGGCCCAGAGAAGCTGTGGCTGCCCCATCCCTGGAAGTGTCCAAGGCCAGGTTGGACGGGGCTTGGAGCAACGTGGGCTAGTGAGAGGTGGCCCTGCCCATGGCAGGGGCTGGGACTGGATGATCTTTAAGGTCCCTTCCAACCCAAACCATTCTGTGATTCTATGATATAAAATTCTATAAATCTGATTCATCAATTTGCAGCTATACCCAATGGTGCATAAATTCACCCAAGGGCACTGGTCCAGCATGAGCTGACCTGCAATTATTGCATATTGAACCTGCTGAGTGCATGCACTGTATGTAGAGGACATTTTACTTGAATAGGCACTGAGGACTGATCATCTCATGCTAATCAGAAACCACAATAAAACAAACATTTTACCGGCCATCTGGATTATTAATCTCCATTCAGTGGATACTCATAAGGACAAAACTAGCAGATAATGTGCCATTCCGGATCCCAGCTCACAATTAAATAACGTGGCAGACTAATGACACATGGAGATCTTTCCAGAGAGCTGCTGCCATTCCAGGGAATCTGCTCACCAGTGATTTTATAACCAGCACCAGTGTGAGCAGCCCAGCCTTCACCAACACCTGGTACCGGCAGTGGATTACAGTGTCACTGGCCCTACAACTGTTCAGCAGTGTCAGAGGCTCCAATACCCTCCAGGAATCTGCTGCACCACAGGACTATTTCCCACCTGGCCATGCTGCCCTGCTCGGCAGGATTTGCCCCTTTCCCTCCTTCCCCTGAGCTGGTTGTTGCTGGTGCTGTGCCTTGTTTGCAGCCATGGGCCCTGTGTCACATTCCCGCTCCGCTGGACTGACACTGGATTAAGAAGATCACTTACTTATTTGCAATCAAGGAGGGCTCATGGTGCAGAGCTTTGCATAAGTAAAGCATCATCAGTCTCCTGGTGTCACTCCAGTGGTCCAGGCACAGCCTCTCCCTGCCCTGGGCTCTGCAGAGGTGTTTCCCCTTCCCTGCCTCCAGAGAGGAGTGAGGACCTGAGTGTCCTCCCCTGGCCAGCCCTAACCCCCTGCCCTGCTGCAGGACTGTGGGTGGGATGCTGTTTGCTGGAAAACTAGCCCACCTCCCTGTATCCTCTTCCAGGACAAGGAACAGGATGTCTGTCAGTAGAAGGAAAAGTAGTTGAAGCAAGTTGCTCTTTTTCCTCCCGTGGTCCCACCATTATTTTCTTCTGCAGCCCGAATTTCTCCCTGTGTAATCTGCCTCCAGCCTTACCATCCTTTGCTTTCCTCCAGTTCACAGGCTCCTGGATATCCTCTCTTTCCTTCCTGCAAAACCACTTCCAGTTCTTGCTCTCCCCTCTAAAACTCTCCGTTCCCAGCCTCAGAAATTCCCTTTACCCAAGGTGCGAAATACCCTTATTTCTGGAAGAGGAAAGAGCAGGGGATTCTATAGGGCCAGCTTCAGGCTCTGCATCCATGAAAGGTGAACAAAAACAGCTCCAAGGAACTGGCCCTGTGCTTACTCCCTGTTTCCTGCATTCCAAATGCACAGACTCCCGGGGGCTGGAGCTCCACCATGTAGCAAAAATGTCTTGGACACTGCAATAAAGTGGATGTGCTTTGTTTTATCCATTGAAATACTGGGAATTAGGGCTCAGCCCTCCCCATTTCCCAAAAACCAAAAGCCCCTACTGTGTGATGGTACAAGGGGCAGGAATGAAAGCTCCGAGCTCACTGCAGACCCCTGCGAAGGGGAAGGTTCTTCCCTCATGACCCCCTTGGCAGGGGACAGGGAAGGCAGGCTGTGAAGACTTGTGCGTGGCTTGCCTGACTCAAAGAATGGCCTCAAAACTCTGGTTTTGCACCCGCAAGGCAGCTTGTAGAGGGCAAAGTGCCAGTGCCTGCCCTGTGGGGACCCGAGGGATGGGACCTGTCTGGGTGGCACGAGCTGTGCAGTCCCTGTGGCTGCAGGAGCACAGGCAGCACTTGGGGTTCAAATGCTGCTTGACTTTAAAAAACCCCAAACTTCTTCAGCCCATCCTGTCTCTGTGCTGTGCCCAGACCTCCACCAGAGCTATTTTTATGCTGGATTTGCCACGGGAGAATAAAATCTCCTTTAGAAGGCAGTGACTGCAGCAGGCACTGCAGCACATCCCACTCTGCATGTCCAACAGGTGATGCCACCTCAGCACCACCCTCTTTCCTCTGGAAATCTCATCTTGGTGCCACTGCCACCTATGCTAAGGGAATGCTAATGCAGGGACTGCAGCAAAGAGGAGAGCAGGTGAGTGATGAGCTGCTGTATCAAGATATAATCAGATTTTAAAGGCAAAAAGCAGCAGATGTGACTGGCTCTTGGAATTACACCTGCAGTACAGAGCAGTCACAACTCCTACAATAAAAACGAAAACCACGTACCCAATAAAGATATGAGCTGCCAGGCCCTGGGACAAGGCTCTGAGTTTACAGTCTCCTCCTCCACAGCACCTTAAAAGCTCATATCAATTTATCCAGCACTTCTCCTTTAGCAGCAGAAAATAAAGTGGGTCAAAGGCAGCTTTTCAGCAGGAAAATCAAGCTAAAATTACAACACTTGAGGGAACCAAGGCAATGGTGAGAGAGAACATGGTGCTGCCCTCCTCCACCCCTGCATCTTCTCTTGGAAGAGGTACAGCACACAAAGAATTCAGATATCCTCTCTGCTCAGGCCTTGGGAGGACCCTTCATTTCTGCACAACAACTCAGGCACTGCATGAAGCTGCAGTAAAACCTCCTCAGCTCCAGCTTTGCTCTTTACCTCGGCTTCCTAACGTAAGGAAGGTAGACTCACTGCTGATGAGTTGAGAAGAAATACATTCTGGAAACTCAGTCTGCCTCTTGGATCCAAGAAGACTAAAGAGAGCTTTACAGAGGAATAAATCCCCCCCTCTGCCCAGGACACGTACACTCTGCCACGTCTCTGCAGGAAGATTCCACTGCACTAAACGTTCATGAGCTTCATTTGTTTTATTTCTTTTTCAGTGGAAATATATCAGAGCCCAAACACAAATCCATTTGACTTCCTGTGCTTGGAGTGCCTCACCTGGGCCCTTTGGGATGATGATGTGGGGCTCTGCAAGCAAAATTTTGGTTTGAGACTTACTATGTTTTCTAAAGAAGACCTCAAGGTACAACAATGGATCCATGTGCAGCACTGTTACTCTGTACTATAAATCCCTCCCTACCAACACTAAGCCTATTTTTTTGAGCACATGTCAATGCTGGATGTGCTGCTATGCAAAAACTCATATATATATATATATATATATATATATATATATAATACTTGCATTAACAATTTTAAGAATCCTGTGCTTCCCAGAAATAGGAGTTTTAGTTGGTACACTGTATGTAAGTGATATCAACCCAGTTAATTACCTTAATGAATTAGTGATGAATCAAGTTTAACTTCATTTCTAATCTTTTCAGAGGGTACAGACCAGTAAATTCAACTCTACAACTTAGGATATGGGGGTTTTGTCCTCCACAGTTTTAAACGGGAAGTTTAAAATTCCTGTTTAAAATTCCTGCTGGTTTTTCCAGTTGCACCTCCCAACCTTCCAGACCACTTGAAGTTCACAGGACGTTCAAAGACAACATGCACTAATCATGGGGTTGATGGCTGCACCCTGTGGGTGCCCAGGATCCCTGGATAATGTGCACTAAAATACACACAGATACCTTCACTTGTCCTAAACAGCTCATTACTGAGCCTTAAATTTAGTTCTGGAGTTCTTATCCCCCTTTCTGACTCATGGGTTTTCATAACCTTCTCCCTGAGTGCAGCAGTTCCCTGCAGAAACCAATGACCATTCCCTACTAACTCCAAATTTTGCTTCTCCTATGTTGTGCTTTTTCTTTTCCCCAAAAAGCACTGCTTTATCATCCACTTTCTCCTTGAGAGTTGTTGTGCTCCCAAAACTCTATGGCTTTCCTCTCTCCCCCTTTCTTCCAGCCAAGTCCCAAGCTACGAGAGGATTACTGCAGGTGTGAGCATGGAGACAACAACTCCTGCATGCGCAGGGAATTTTTGTGTGCCACCCCCTGACTCTGTGTGGAAAGAAGGCCAAGGGAATCAGCAGGTTCCTGTTTTCCTCTCCACTTCCAAATGTGAAGTTTCCTGCTATGAGATTTCATGAGTGCCAAGTTCTTTGCCAAAGGTTTTCAGATGATCTGGCTGGAGAGCAAGAAGCGTCAGACATCTCATTGCAAACTAGGTTTGCAGCCCAGTTTTGTCCTCAGAAGTGATCCAAAGGACTTTCAGAGGAACCCAACTGTGCAGTGATCTTCTGCTGCAGTCACTGTTAGTACTTACAAGAGCCCTGAAGTCTAAAATATCCTAAAATTATTCCTATTTGTTTTTATACCTGCCTAGTCTGTCTGACATCCCTCACTTGAATGCTATTCCTATTCTGCTATTCAACATGCTGTTGTTCTCTTTTCCTCCTGGTACTTGCATAAGAGAAATATAAAGAAAAGCAATTATTTTGCAAGTAAAACTAGAACCAACCAGGCTAAATCAGGCAGTTTTCTGGCATCATGGCTCAAAATAAAACAGAGAAAAACCCAGCCTCCTCATGATGAAAGAGAGATCAGCTGCTCTTCCCTCAGTTCTTTTAGTTCTTATTCAGCTGCTTTGGAAACCCGGGGGGCAAATCTTCCCCTCCAGCCTCCCTTGAAGACCTGTGGACAAAATGGGCCAAAGCTCTTATTTTTAAATATTAATTCTCACTCAGGGCAGCAGAGCCAGGCAGTGCTCCCCTTCAGGAGTGCATCAGTCTGTCCCAGGGCAGCAGCTGGTCCCAGACCACCCTCAGCAAGTGTCTCCCACATAGAATAGCCAAGCCAGCCCCTGGCAGAGCTGACGGAAGGATTGATCTCACTGGAGAAAAGTGAAGCCACAGGGTTGTGACTTTAGACAGAAGGAGCACGAAACCTGCCTGGCAAGGCCACCGTGATGCTCAGCACCAAGGGTTGTTCCAGGATGTCGATCACACACTTGTATACAACAGTCTGAGATTCACTCATTCGTCTCCTTTGTTTTTCTCAGTTTCTAAACCCATCCTCCCAGCCTTTGAAAAGTGTAGGGAGAGATGGAGAGTTCAGCCAAGTCGAATGATCCATGGGTTTGGGACTTGCTCATTCAGCTGCTCATTCAATATTCAAAATAATTTTGGGACTTGCTCATTCAGTGTGGTGTTTTCAGAAAACAGGGCAGTGCAAAAGCAGACTATTCTCAAACCTCCTGTGAACAGGATGTTTATGACATCACACAAAAAGGGGGGGGTAAATCTTCTCCCCAGAATCACAAAGAAAACAGCAATGGTCAATGCACTGAGAAGTTAAACTGGCCCAGAACATTTAGTCTCTAAATCAAGAAAAAATAATGAGACAGATTGTTCTTGTTCAGCCTTTCCAGCTGCAGCAGAGGAGATGTGTTAGGGACACAGGTGGGAGTGTTTCTGCAGGAAGGTTTTCACCTCCATCACACCTGATACAAATCCATTTTCCAGACTTGTTGCCTCCACTGGCTGCAGGGCCAGACTCACAGAATTGTTATTATTCTGGGAAAGAATAACAGCATAAACTTTTTCAGGCAGCCCAGGCTCCAGTTCCAGCCACTGATCTCTTGCTCTTGGCACTGGCCGGTCCTGGGAGAGACCCAAGAGCTGCACCCTGACTATCACAGGGGACAAAATTGTGTGCTGGGGAGGCAGCAGCAAGCAAAGGTCTTGAGTTCCTCGTTGGTGGTCACTGTAATACCAGAGGAAAAACCACATTATACATTTTTACCCAATTTTCCTAATCCCCGTGGCTATTTCCCAGGTGAAGTGATCAATGACACAGAGATGCTGATGATTCAGGGATGCCCAGAAGAGGGAGGGTTCAGAGAAGAAGGTGAGACAGGCAGAGAACCAAAGCAAACACGGAATCTCCTTGGGATGCAGAATGTCTTCAGTGCATGTTTGAGGGAGAACAGTCCTCCCCTTGCCACTACCAAGCTCGTCAAATGGCCTGGAAGGGTGGGAAAGAATCACATCTCACACAATCTTACAAGGCAAAAGAAATCTTCGTGATTTCTTGGCCACCCCTGGAGTGCTGTGTCCAGCTCTGGGCCCTCAGCTCAGGAAGGACATGGAGGGGCTGGAGCAGGTGCAGGGAAGAGCAGCGAGGCTGGGGAAGGGAGTGGAGCACAAGGGCTGTGAGGAGAGGCTGAGGGAGCTGGGGGGGCTCAGCCTGGAGAGGAGGAGGCTCAGGGGAGACCTCCTCACTCTCTACAACTCCCTGCCAGGAGGGGGGAGCCAGGTGGGAGTTGGGCTCTTCTCCCAGGAAGCAGCAGTAGGACAAGAGGGCTGGGTCTTCAGCTGTGCCAGGGGAGGTTTAGGTTGGATATTGGGAAGGAATTTTTTATGGAGAGAGTGATCAGGCATTGGAATGGGCAAAGGAATTAAATCTCTGATCCTGCCTCTTGAACCCTCGGCAGAAGAGAGAGGACAGAGAACTGCAGTAGGTCAAAGGTGACATCTTGACTCCCTGAGGAAGGCTCAGGAGCACCCAAATAAATGTGATAGGAGCTGACTATAGCAGAAAGGGCATCTTCTTAACCCTTTGCACTTTTATCACATAGTGAGCAAAAAAAACCCATTAAATGCTCAAATCCTCCTTATTTCTAAAAGGTTGGATCATCACTGGGGATGGCTGGGACAGAAAACCTACTACAGCAGAAAAACAGAGACAAAATGGTTGTCTCCTTAAAAAAATAACCAGAGCTGGTCACAGACTAACCGGTGAAGTAATTTTACATCCAAAACTGCTGAAGAGTCAAAATGCAGCAGCGCTTTGGAAAAGGGGAGGGCTGACACCTCCCTGTGCCGCACGAAGCTCATCTAGATCATAGAATCATGGAATGGTTTGGGTTTAAAGGGACTTTAAAGCTCACCTTGTTCCACCCCCTGCCATGAGCAGGGACATGTTCTACTAGACCAGGTTGCTCCAAGTCCAGCCTGGCCCTGAACATTTCTAAGGGCATCCCCTGTAGCCTGGTGAACTTCTAAGCCCCACCAAACCATATACTTGCAGGCACCACAAAACTGAACTGGTTTTACAAAGAACTGTTTAAGAAGAAAGGCTACAATAGACACACAGCAAAGGCCACTTCATATCCCAAGAGCATAGAAAACCAGAGCCAACACCTATTCCAGCCTCCCTCTACCCCTCTAATTTCTTTTGAAACCTTCCTTGCTCCCCAATTTTTGACAGAAGACAGACATGGTGGAATTAAGCAGAACAAACACAGCAACAACTCGGTTCCTTGATGCTCTGATCAGCAGTGATTCATTACAGCAGGAAAAAGAGGAAAGTCACTCACCCTCACGAAGCTGGCTGGAAACCATCCTTCTTCATCATCGATCTGACCCCACCACCAGTCCTTGTTGGAAGCATCCAGGACCTTGATAACGTCTCCTGCTTTAAACGCCAACTCCCGGTTGGCCATGGTGACGTGATCCCATACTGCCTCAGCACTTACAATGGAACCACCACTGATCAGCTTGGGAAACAGAAAACCACAGTCAATGCATGCCCTGATCCCCAGCACTCTCACGTGCACAGCACAGACACAGCAAAGCGCTCAGCAAAACGGCAAACAGTTGCCCTCATCCCGATCCATGGCAATGCCACCCTCACACCGTGTGCTCCACAGCCCACCATCCTGCTCCCCACCGGGCAATGTCCCAGCTCCTGGGACAGCAGCACCACCTCCTTCCCACCACCACGCTGTGTTAGGAGCATGCACATCTGGCAGGGACATGGCTTCCAGGGACAGTTCCACCAGCAGAATACGCAGTTCCCAAAAATGGAACAAAACCAAGCGATAGTGTCCTCCTGCAAAGGAATTCTCACTTCAGAGCAAGTTTGCTCGGTCGGAATGTCAGAGGCTCAGGAGGCTTTCCATGCAAATCCAAGCAAAGGCAGCACATGTAACTAGAAGAACACTTTTTTTTTAAAGTGGAAGTTCCCCATTTTAGTGCTGGTGATGTACTGACATCCCTTGTTTTTGACATCCTCCAGCTCTCCAGCAGCTCAGAAGAGCACAGTGGCACCTTGATGACCTGCTCCAGACCTGGCCTGGGGCACAGCCAGCTCAGGGAAACCTGCTGGCACTGGCTGTGCTGACAGTGCAGAGACCTGCCCGCTGGAAACTGTATGAGCCCACCTTGGTGTCTGACAGAACCTACGGAACACCCCTCCATGTCGAGCCCCAGAGCTGGGCCAGCACCATGGCACTGAGAGCCACCGAGTTTCACAGAATCACACACAACCACAGAACGTGCTGAGCTGGAAGGGCCCCACAAGGGTCATCGAGTCCAGCCCTCAGCCCTGCACAGGACCATCCCCAAGAGTCACACTCTGTGCCTCAGAGTATCACCCAAACCCTTCTTGAGCTCTGTCAGCCTCAGTGCTGTAATAGATATGAAACTCCTGCTGAATGCTGGCAGGAGGGACTGATCCAAACGCTGCTGCTTGTGCTTCCACAGAAACCATCCATCCATGCCCGGGACACCCACTGCTCCTCTGAATGGCAGTCGTGTATTTTTTACCAGAATAGTAAATTGTGTTTGTGTTTTGCCCACTGCAGGAACTCTGCACTGAGCAGTGAGGCTGCCCCACCAAACACACACTTCACTCATATGCTTATTAGCCTGTCAGGGCCATCCTGAACCTCGCTCATTAATTCTGCCACTGAGACGCCCTGAACACGGACTTGGGCTTGCCTCCAAGTCACAGTTTCAGCTCACAAGGACAGAGCTCAGCACTGGACTATTACAGACCATTATAGACCTTCCACGTGGTGAAGTTTTTCCAGCCACAGTGTCCTGTCAGCTCAGGCAGGGAACACAAAGCACACAAGCCCATCACAGAGGTTATGCAATGGGTAGAAGCAACGGGTTACAGAGTTCTTAATGGCTTTTTCCTAAGTCTGGCTTTCCAAAACGCCTGCTAATCACTACCTGCACACTGAGAGCTTGCTAGAAGGGAACCTTCTAGCACTGCTTGAGGGTTCTTGGCATAAAAAGAGAAGGACATTCATGTCCTACAGGCAATCCAGTCAACAGATTAAAAGACCTGATTTACCATTTGCCTTGAACTGGCTTTCCTTTAAGAAATCAAGCTCCTTGGGTTTGGGACAATCAGAGCTGCACTTCCAGCTCTTCAGTTATTAGTCAGTTGTACATAATGCAACAAGATCTACAAGGCTTAACTTTCGTCCTCAAAACCCAGACAGATCTAGGCAGTGGGCCCCTCTTGTTCCTGTAGCAAAGTAAAATAATATTCCTCCAACTTCCATTTCGACAAATCATCCTTTCTAATTCAAAATCAGCTGTAAAAGAAACATGGCTGTATCACACAGGGGACTTGTACCCACGAGCCTCACAAGATCTCCTGACATCAGACAGCAAACACACACACAGGTCAGTGACAAGCTCTCACTGAAGAGTCAAGCAATGGACCCAGCTCACAGCTGAAGTCATGGCAGAGGCATCTCCTGCTTTAGCGTGGGGTTATCCTGTGCCTGGGCTTTGGACACAGAGCTGGAAACAGCTGGGCACCAGAGGGTCCCATCCCAATGAGCGGCACCTGGAGTCAGATGGTGATGGACCCCCAGTTCACCCCGTGCTGGGCCCTGGCTCAGCAAAGCAGGGTAACTACACCTGGAGAAACAACAGTTACAGAGATTGATTTCTGATTCCAGTGCTACATCTGAGTGCTCAGATCAAGGTAGTGCCATGTTTCTGTGCTTCCTCACCACCCCTTGCTCTGCTCTAGATCGAGGGTCCTGTATTTATGGACCCTGTCCAAGCGTGGTTATCCAGGTTAAGCAAGTTTTGCCCTTCCAGCCCTGTCCTGGCCCAGAGCTCTTCCTTCCCCCACAGACATTCTGCCAGCCCTTTCAGGCATCCAGGTACTTTCCCTGCATCTTCCCTGAACACAGACGACCAGAACTGTAAATATTATTCCCAAAGAGACCTTACCAGAGATCTGTGAAACAGCATGAAAAATTTATTCCAGCGTCACAGAAATCCTGCAGTAATACCTCACATGTCCCCCTTTGCCCTTGGCCACCTTCCACCCGTGGCTCACTGGGATCTTGCATTCAGCTTATCTAAGTAAATGCAGTAGGGTACATTCTCTTTGGCTGGAAAATCAGTTTTCTTGTCAAAAAATGACTCGGGTTGGCCTGACACTTGCTCCTTTTGTTAATGCCATTGGGTATTTTAGTCCGTTTTGCAGCGATGAGGAACCAGGAGTGGAGCTGTTACGCAGGGGCCCTGTTCCTGCTGTTTCTGCTTCAGCTGACATAGACTTTGCTGTCACTTCACACACAGGCAGTTCTGGGCACAAACTGCCACAGAAACGTCACCGAAACCAAACTTCAGAGGGACTGTGTTTTAAACCCTCCTCGCCTACTCGGCAAAAACGCATTTCCGAGCCCGAGGCACAAAATCCCAGCTCCGAGGGCTGGCAGGGACTGCAGAGGGACAGACAGGGACGAGGGGGTGACACCTCGGCCTTTTTCTGCTGTCAACACAGAGCTCTGAAAGGTGCTTTCAGGGGATGTCAGAAGCTGGGGTGGCTTTGCAAGGTGCTTCTTGATCTCAAGGAGGAAGGCTCTAAGGCCTTGGTTCTCAGTGCCTCGTGCCAGCCACAGAAGAAAGGCCCCTCTGGCTGGTCCCTCCTAGCCCCTGGTCCTTATTGTTGGCCCAAGGAGGGGATCCACGTGCCAGGAATCCTGCAAGCAAGCCTGAGCCTTTCAGAATGGAAACACAGCTCAGCCTGTAAAAAAAGGATGGTGGCTAAGTCCATTGAGAGAATGTCAGAGCCTAAAATTAAAAGATCCAGTTTAATTTATCTTGCCAGACATCTTGCTGCATCTGTGGAGCCGTCCAGCTCTCTCAGGGCAGGGATATGGAGACAGGACCTGACATCTGCAGCAGCAGGAGATGATGAACTGGAGAAAGGTCAGAATGAAATAATATTTTCTGAGAGAATTCAACACAGGAGCTCTTCACTCCAGAAAGTTCACGTCTCTCAGTTTCAAAGCCAGGTCTTAGTGCTGTGGTCAGAGCCAAAAGACCTTGAAAGGAACTTTTCTCCCACAGTGTTACCACACAGCAGGTCAGATCACTCATCTGGACTCCTTTTTAACCAGTGAAGAGACACGTATGGAGTGGGATTCATCTGGGCTATCTCAGCCATCCGCCTTCCAGTCAGGTGAACCATGCCCTAGAAATTACAATTCTCTGTGTTTAACTGGCTGATGCAGAAGTTTGCACTTCCAACATCTTACATTCGTCCCAGCTACAATTTGTCCATTGCTAAAACGGGGTAACAAAGACCTGCATTTAACCATAATAATCACAACAGGAATAGTCAAATATTAAACAGCACTCTTCCAGACCCAGAAGTTTTCTGTGTGGAGAAGGTTGCTGTAAATAGAGTTATGTTCTCTGTGGCCACCAGGACAATTCACAAAATCTCAGCCTTGAAAATTTACAATGAGGACACAGATACTTGGGCAAAGTGTCCTACCCAGGAGAAGAGGGAGGCACTGAGAAGAAATGCAGGAGGTGACAAGTACATTCAGTCTGACATACCCTGAACACGGTTTGTCTTCCAGGTGAAAGTCCTAGCTCCCATTAAAATCAATTATTCTTGTCAGTTGGTTGTTCAAACTAAAGAGCCCAAGGAGAAAATTCCTTGGCACTTTCACCATGTAACATCAGTGCAGAAATGGCCAGGAGCATTTTGGAACAACAGACCTGAGAGTAATGTTGCCAGTTTTACAGGAGACGCCAGAGCACTTTCTGGGGTGGAGAAAAAACTTTCTCAGTGGGCAGAAAACCAGATTAACTACTGGGAAAGTCACTGCTTACCTTGGGCCCTTCCTCACCTCCCAGCAAACACCTGGGAATGGGCAAAGGTAAGTTCCAGGACAGACAGGAGAGGGTCCACTTCCATGTCCCAGCACCACAAATGAAAAGAAAAAAGGGAAAAGGGACAATGCTCCCTTTAATTATGGCACATTTCTGGAACACACTAAGAATAAGGGGTGTTATCCCTGTATCACCAGGATGACACACACTTCAGCCTTCCCAGGGAATTTCCCCACGGGTTTCCAAAGCCCCCTGCAAACCTCCAACAATTCAGTCACAAACCCTTCCTCTACAGATGCTTATTTAAGACACTCCCACCACTCAGCTACAACAGGTGAGTGCTTTACAACAGTGAGCAAAGTCAGTGGGAAGGAATTAAATCATTCCTACTTAAGGTCCATGAGGATTTTGCTTTCTCTTCTAGTCTAGTGTCATTTCCAGGATGGAACGTGGCCACTGGAAATACTGAATTACATTAAGGGGTGCTGCCAAAATAAAATGACAACAACAACAAACAGTAAATAAAGGGTCTCAGAGGACTCTGCAGTGCCAGCCCAGCCCAGCAGGGCAGGCCATGGGAGGGATGCTGCAGAGTGTCCCCACCAGCACCAGGAAAGCTCAGAAAGGCCCATCTGGTTGATGATCCCAACTGTTTCCTTCTTCCCTCGCGCTTTCCAAAGCCAAAGGAGAAAGATTGTCATTAATGCCTCAGGGGGAGCTTCCAAGGAATGTAAGGAAGGAGTTCAAAAGTGGTAGTTTGACTCAGGATTTTGCATTTTCTCTTCTGGTCATGCCTTGGTGGCACTGCTATCAAGATAAAATAACTCCCTGTTGAAGTTAAGCAGGAAAATAAAAACTAGAAGGAATAACTGGAACAACTCCCTGTTACAGGACCTGGTGGAATCACTCTGCCTAACCCTGTTACTAGAGCAGGTCTGGAGCCAAAGGAGAGGAGGACAAGGGGGGTGCCAGGAAAGACCCTCCTGCAGCAGCAGATCCCCCACACCACGTCCCCTCCTATCTCACAGTCCATATCCATAGCACATCCGGATCAAAAAAGCCCAGGATCCCTACCCAGGATGGTTTCCTAAAGCACATTTACAAAGGGACCTCTGAACTAAGGGTTACAACTCCCAGGCAGGGTTTAAATCTGTGAGCCACGAACCCACTGTGACCCTGCAAAAGGACTTTGCTCCAGCTCTTCAAGATGGGACCAACTGCAAGACTATTTTGGGGGATGGTTGAGCCTCTACCTCTGATGCATCTGGTGCATTTTCCCTGACTTTGCCCACTTCCCAAGCCAGGACACACAGTTGGAGGAGAACAGCTGCTCCCCCTCAGCCCCTGCCTACAGTGAGGCAGCCGAGAATTAAACACGTTTGAGTGAAATCAGCCACTACTGCAAAATTTTGCTAAATGTTTTCAACTAATCAGCACTTACTGGCTTCTTATGGGCCAACTTGAAAAAGGAATCGGAGACTTAGTGGTCCCTGGAGACTGAAGGGGGCACAAACTGGTCACTTAAACCACTCTTACCTGGTCATACTCTTCCAGGGATAAATGATCATCGTTAGCCCACGAGATTCTGCACTGAGTTTCCAGTACAGAGTTTCCCACTAGTCCAAAATGCATTTAATGAAGAGCTACCTTCCCAAAAAAAACCCCAAAAGATATCTACCATCGCTTACTATCTCCTTAGGAAATTTTAGGTACCTCAAAGTTTTCAGGACTATGGCCTCTAGAAATATGAATAATCTTAAGACAGGGAAATATCTCTCTGTTACATCATTTATTTCCACATCAATAGAGTTCTAACATTAGGAACTAAAAGCTCTGGGTAGTTCCCTTTCAAATCAACGTTATATAAACTGTGTACTCCTCCACAGGAGAGGGATGCAGGAACAGGAGCAGGCTGTGAGGGGAGATGGAGAAACACGGTGAGTCGATGCCATTTGTTCACACCGTTCTTGTACAGACATGCCCTTTATTCAGCCAACATAAAAGCACCATAAAATAACAATAGAATTTCCCACTGTATTCACCAGGCCCTTCCAGAACCAAAACATCTTCAAACAAGGATATACAAAGAGCTGGTGTTCAAAGAAATGAGCGCTCAGAGGAACCCCAGCAGGACAGGGAGCAAGGAGGGGAGTGGAGTAGTGGGTTCTGTACCTTGTGTTTCAGTCCAACACCTCGCTGTGGTTTTCCCCACAGGGTCACTCAGCTGAAGGAGCAGACAAAAGGAAGTGTACAAGAAAACATCCCCCCACCCCATCACGCTGCACTTCGCTCTTGCATAATCTCCTAACAGTCCCTCTGATTGTGGATCTATTTTTAAACCTCTCTTCAGAAATTATACAAAGTGAATAATGCCAAATCTTAGTGGGTCTCTGCGTGGCTCATTCACCAAACAAATGGGAGGGCAGTTCCACTTGATTTGCTTATTCTCTGAAGAGGTGCAATCACCCAAAGGTTAAGCACAAGTAAAAGAATTTCCCTTTCTGCTTTCAAGCCCTTTGATGAATTTAACCAATGGCTGGATTTCAGCTGAAAGAGGCTGATTGGAGCAAGAGCCTGTGATAGCCCCATATTCTGGGAAGGCTGTCACACTTGGTTGGAAGCTTTATATAGATTAAAGGTAGAGAGTTGGTACAGATGTAAAGGTTCATTAGGACTGGGTTGTTCTGTTTTTCATTGGTTCACATTTTCTTGAAGAGGTATCACCTGGCAGGCAGGAGATCACCTGGCCTCAGACAGGGCACAGCAGCAGACCCCAGGGGATGGGATTAGTCTGATTTTCCACCTTATTATGGTTATTGCCCATGTCATTCCTATTAATAACAACAGCTGGAACGCAGATCCACTGGAGAGCTGAGAGTGCCTATAAAGCCACGGCAGCATTGAGGAGAAGGTACCAAGGCAGAGTGTCCCCAGTAAAGCACTGGCCATGCAGGTTTGAGTTGGCTTTGGAGCACCAGTGAGCCCTGGCTCTGATGGCACATATGCCCCCGTAACTGCTTCCCAATCCCTTCTGTGTGCAGGGCACATCAAGCCTCCTCTTGCCTCATGGCATATCTTTCACGTAGAGTAATTACAAATAACCACTAGCCATAATCTTTTAGCTCAGATAAATAATGAGATTGGGTCTGGAATTCAAAATTTAAACTGCTTGGGGGGAAAACAGCACCTTTGTCCTGCAGAGCCAGAGCAGCTTCTGGCGCCTTGGACTCGGGGCCAACAGCACAGATCCCTCATTACAGCACAGCACACAAATGCCTAAACACTCTTCAAGATCCAAACCTAAAATACCCATGCAAATCCCAGTCTCCCACTCCCAGAAGGAACTCCTCACATTCTGTACCTGCCTCAAAGACCTGCAGTTGTGCTGAAATCCTTCCTGACCAGAGGGCCAGAGCTGGGCTTTGATTTACACCCAGTTCAGTCTCCCTGGCTGAGCCTGCACTGTGCTATGGGGGTGGGAAAGCAGTCAGGCTTCCTAAGCTGTGTTCCCAGGGTCCACAAAGCCCCAGTCCAGTCTGCTGCTCAGCATGCACCGGGCCCTATAACATCAGGGCATCGTGTACAGCCCACGGGGCACAAGGGACACAGCTGTCTCTCAGTTATCCAAGGAGCAGAAAAATGCAGAGAAGCAAACTGGATATTACAAAATGTATATAAAGTAGGCTCTGAGAATGTACAGTGAGGGGCTAGAGGCTGCTGGGGAGCCCCGAGCCCTGGACTAAGGGACCCAGTGCAGAGGCACAGCACAGAGATAATCCAGAGCATCCCCATGCCTGTGGCACCGTGATGCACAACATCACGGATTTTCACCATAGATAAGCAAGACTTGACTGGAAATGTCAGCAATGCCACATCTAGATTCATTTTACTCAAAAGCCTGTCCTTACTGAAAGTAGAAAGCAAAAGACTTGTCTCTCGCAGAGCACACTGTAGGCAAAGTGAGTTCATCTGAGCAACTGAATGGTTTTTGCAGGGAGAGGAGACAAAATTGTCCTTGCTCTGAGGAAGGCAAGAGTGCTCAATGCTTTAGAGAGTATTTATTTTAAAATGTACATCACCTGTTACTCTGGGGCATGGGCGTTTTCAAAGCAAAAAGGAATTAAGGAGAAAATCACACAAATGACTCCCAGTGGATTGCATTATTTAACATAGCACAGCTCCTCACAAAGGGAAAAGCACACGGATCTGCTCATCCCAGACGTGGATTGTGCATCCCTGAAGCTGCAGAACTGCCACCAGCCACCCCAAAGCTGGTGACACACAGATGAAGGGACGCAGACACACGGCTGCACCCAGGCACACCCACCAGCGACTTCCCTCACCCAGAACCAGGAACTCACAGGGAAATTAGTAAATTGACAGGACTAGAACCCATGAAAGTCTGTCCTAAAAAAGCTGACACAGTTGGCCAGGGTTTAAAAATCATGAAAGGAAATTATTTCAAATATAGGGCTATTAATACAAACCAGAAACATTACTCCTGGATGGCCAAGTACAAGGAACCCTTTCTGACTGAGGCACTGCAAAGTGTTCTGAAACACCTTTTAAAAAGGAAGCACAACCCTGGACTGTGTCACGTTAGACTACAATCTGTTAAACACATCTTCAGGAATAGACTCAATAATGCATAACTCTCATTTATCAGTATCGTGGTAAGAGGCCAAAATTGTATTTAAAAAGAAGGTATTTTCAGCGCTGAGAGCTTGGAACTTCAAACATGGTGGCTGTTATTATTGCAAATCAATGCCCTGGCTGGATTAATGTCCAGATTAATGTATTACACTGATAAATTCACCACTCAGGCTCCTTATTTGCTGTTCTGATCTCCTGATTTCTCAAGGTAAGTCAGCAACCACATCTCACACTCACATCTCACCTTCCATCCACATCAACTCCTGACAGGGCAAACAGGCAGCACTTAAAGGAGATAAAGCCCAGAGTAAGAGTAAAGCAACTTCTCTCCTTGAGATGCTTGTTGAGCCAAAGCCTGTGGTATTCCCTGGCTCTCTGAGCTCACTGCCTATGGTGCTCAGAGCCCTGGCTTGGCCCAAGATCATCTTGCCTTCTGCACTGCATCACCACAAACCTGGCAAGCACTGCACACTGCTGGTGCCAACCCTGCCTGCCTGCACTTGGCGAGGCCGTGCCTGGGGCAGGGCAAGGCAGAGAAGTGGCACTGCGGGGCTGCACCACAGCACCCACCTCTGCCCCCCTGGGTTTCACCACTGAGGTACCAGGGGGTATCTGGATTGCTGCTCTTATTCCCATCCGATTGATTTGTGTTACCATGGCTTTTCCCCACTCAAAACCCAGGGACAGGCTGGATGGACAGGCTGTCTCATCGGGAAGGTAATGAATGGATGCTCGTTAAATGCACAGAACTCTCCCCAGATTGCCATCAGAGCCTGTAAGCCTATTACAGGGATTGGCCAGATCAGCACAGGGATATGCAGCCTTCCACTCCTAAGCTGCTTTTCTCAAATCAGACCAGGAATGACTGAGAGTCACTGCCTGATGGCTTCTCAGATTTTATGGAAAATTGCCACAGCGGAAATGTTTCCTTTAACAGGAGTAATTCAAGGCAGACACTTGCTACAATCTTCTCCCTCAGCTGGACCACAGCTTGGACCAACGCCCCTCAGCTCCAGTTAAACAGAGTGGAAAGGCTGCAACATCAGGTCTTTTTTCAAGCCATCACCAGCTGTTGTGAAACAGGAGTTACCCCAGCAGCTCTCAGGGACACAGGGAGAGCAGCCATGAGCATCCACGTGGTCCTGCTCCCATCTCCATCCCCTCAGCTGCTGCACTGCCCCTACACCCGAGAGCTCAGAGCCCTGGCAGGAGCTCCAAAAGCCCGGAGCAGGTAACATGAGCTCCACCCAAGCACCTGCTAAGAGTGAGCCAAGCTGGTTGTGTTGTTTCTCACCTCAGCTTGAGCAAACTGCTGCTGCCTGAGGGCAGGGAAGGGCAGAGTGGGATGAGCGAGGGCTCCACCACTGTCACCTCATCCATTGTGTAACTGTCCCCTTCCCCCCTCTCCAGGTCATGCTGCACAGGACACATGCAAGCACCGTCCCCGTCCCTCTGTCCCACTTCTCCTGCTCATGGGGCCACATTTCCTGCCTAGTATAAGGAAATTATCACCTGGGTGGTGCTGGAGAAAACAGTTACACACCAAGATAATGCTATTCGAAGTCTAGAGGGCAAAGCTGTCACAGATGAAGTATCTTTGTCTATTATCTGTTGGGAAACACGGGACAGAATGGCAGCCACTCAGCTTAATGCCTGGCATTCCAGCTCCTTCAAATGAGCCCATGCCGCTGTATGTATTCACAGGATATATTTAAAAGCATAATTTCCATCCAAAAGGACCATAGCTGGGGCAGTATGACTCATACAACTCCCTGTGCATCAGAAAACATGTCAGGAAGACTGGGAATTTGTGAGCACGCTGCCATCTGTGTACAAATTTGGCTGTGGACACGATTCCTCAAAGCAGTCCACGGCAAATTCCTCTCACATCAATGGCAGTTTGGAGGCCACTGAGTCCCAAAAGTCAGGCCCTTTGCCTCTGCACCTAAGGGATCAAGAACACTTCCTGAAGCTGCACAGGAAGTAAAGGGATACAAATACTACAGAGAAAGGCAACGGAATTAAAAGGCATCTCTCCCCATATACCTATTCCAGCACTCCGGAGCTCAGCAGTTAGAGCTGCAAACTCAGCTTAATTCCTGCCATAACAAAACCATCTCCACAGCATAATTAGTGTGTTCTTGTTAAAATGGGTCCAAGCACATGGAAAGAGGCATCCAAATATGAATTGTTTTTCAAGACAACATGGTGTTTTCCCTGTCTAATAGATTCAATTCATTAAGGAACAGTAAGAGCCAAGCAAACCACTTGCAGCAAACCTTGCTGATTTTAGCAGCCTTTCATCCTTGGTGAATTCTCCATCAGCAGACTGGTTTGCACATTATTATTTTTTACCTGCTATGAACTTGACAAGCTTTTTTAGTCCGACTTGCCTACACATGGCTTACAAACTATCTGTTCTGTAACTACTGCTCAAAATAGTGCTTATTCCTAGTTTCCTTAATGGGTCAATTAAGTCCCCTGGCATTGTTCTGCTCCAGGACTTGGTGACTGTCACATCCACACACAATTTTCAAGATAGCTGGGTCGAACGTTTGTGTGAGCAGATATTTTCACGAGGATTTGCAACACTATCTCAGGGCAAACATCTGAGTTGTCTGAAGGGGTTTTGAATGAATATTTTTCTGCGTTGTTCACCTACCTCTAGAAATAACACTCCATCTGTTCATGGAACACTTCCCTTCTCTTCCTTAGGTGGAGTGAAGGTCACACAAGGGAAAGAAAAATTTGCACATCCCCAACGTCCTACAACTCCACCACGCACGCACCTGGCCAAGGTCACCAACCAGTCAAGGGAAGAAATACAGCTGTCAGGTTAAGGGTGGTGAGTAATCACCTAGTGCATCATTGCTGCGACAAGCACCCCAGGACACAGGCCGGAGTCACAACATGTCCTTTGCAATTAGTCACTAATCAGGACGTGCTACAACAAGGAAGTCAAATGGCAACTCTAAAGGTGAACCAAAATGTTACTTTTAAAACACCTACGCTTAAAAAAGCCAAACAAAACCAACCAGGAAAAACTCAGCCCTCCATTCTGAGGGGAAAGGCAAATGGAGGGTGGACAAAATCTCTGCCAGCTTCTGGGTGAAAAACAGCCAGCTCCTACTGGGACTGATTCATCCCAGGAGAACTGGCAGCAGGAGAGCTCATGTGAATCTGGTTTGGGAGACCTTTCCCTCACCTGTCCCATGTCCCTGGAGGGAGCACTACCTGATTTCTATGAAAATAACAGGACTTGTCCTCCCCGGCTCCCCACACGGAGCTCCTGCCAGGTATCTCTCTTACCTTTGTGTTTGGGACAGCCATGGGCAACCCAGTCCTCTACAGCAGCACGATAACCCTCAAGCCTTGTACTGAGCACTTACAGTCACGCAGTCACAGAATCATTAAGGTTGGCAAAGATCTCCAAGATCATCAAGTCCAACCTTTGAGTGAACACCACCATTCCCAGTAAACCTTATAACAAAGTGCCATGAAGGAGCAGGTTAAATGCTCCGGCTTCAGCTCAGAAATGATCCTCCAGAGGACAGACACCTGGACTCGTACGCTGAAAAAATGCAAACAACTTCCCTCTCTGTCAGACCTCCAAACCATCTAAATTCTTCCTCTAGTGGAAAGATGCATCCAGGAACAGCACTGGGATGGGCAGCTGTAGCTCTTGGATGGAGATGATGCATTTTAGGGCGGGAGCAGCATGGATCTGATCCATTCCCAGGACTGCCAAAACTGCAAGAGGTTCTTGCTGCTCCCTGTGTGGCCGGGACTGGAAAAGGCTGGGATTGCCCTGCAATCCTATTCCCCCCACCTGAGCACAGCCAATGTGGGGCCCTGTCCTTGGTGAGCAGTGACACCAAAGTCCATGGGAACACCTATAGGCTAGGATTTCAATGCTGCTTTCCATCTGTAGAGCAAAACCAGTGTAAAATCTGACTGACAGTCCGGGGAGGTTGGTACACCCAGATTTGAGAGCTCACAGTGACAGCCCAACTTGGGTCTGGATTGAATCTTGTCCAAATAGATGGACTCAGCCCAGAGGAATTCTCATCCAAGGACCCACTCAGGCTCAGCTTCAGCCATACTATATGTTGTTTGCCTGGCATGCAGTCCACACTCAGTTATATCCAGGAAATAAATACTGCTCATTTTGGAAATAGGGTTTCCCTACTCAGAACGTTTAAAGGATGCCTTAAAGGACTGGTACTTCTGGAATAAGAATTTTCAGAAAAGAGACCATATAATGAAGGTGGGAGATTCTGACCTAAAGGGAAATCTCCAGCTTCTCTCACAGTGGTTTGTTTTCAGCTAAAAAGCAGAAGTTGTGTGTGGCCTTCCCTCGGATGCACCACATGTCCAATCCACTGCGGATTGGACAAGCATGGCAAGATCCACCCAGGGAATTCACAGGGATTTTGCAATGAATGGTGCCACAAGAGATAACATTAATTGATAGTGAAATATGCCCAAATCTCTGAAATAAAACTTCAGCTAGAGCTGTTTTGACTAATTGCTGAAAACCAGAGCACGTACCCTCGCTGCTCTGCACCTCTTCCATTTCTCTTTCCATCACAGGACCAATTTCCAAATATTCCCAAGGCTTTAAGAATGCTGTGCTAAGCCCTGTCCCACTATCTAATCTACCATCATTAAGAATTGATACTGTTTTTTGAAAGCATCCAAGATGTTCTCTTCAGGAAGGTACTTGGTAAGTACCCTCCTGAAGACATCTGTAAGGAATTTTTACTACTGGCCTAGATATTTACTCCACCTGGAAGAATTAAGTGGCTCCAAGGAGCTTTTAGTTGAAGTAAATCCTCATTTAAACAAGCCCTAAGAAAATGGATAGGAGCTCCAATTGTCTCATTCACTTTTTTTTTATGACCCACTCAGAAGAAAAAGAACCAGGCAGGATGTAATGTGATCTGTCTCTCCCAGGTTTCCCTTGTTACTCCATGCTTCACTCCTCAGTGCTTTTCCCTCCTACAGCACTGCCATGGAAACAATAAATTATCCTACTCACAAATTTTCACAATAATTTTTATAGCCAGAGTTGCTCAAGAAGGAGCTGCCTTCCTTCAAAACTGCCCAGCTGGAGCAGCCAGGAAGAGTATCCAAAGGGAAGGAGTATGGAAAAGAACTGCCATAGTGCAGAAATCGGATCACAGTGGCCAAAGACATGGCCAAAGGGTGAGATGAGCAACACTGCAAGTGGCACCGTGGTCAGGTACGATGGGAAAACAACCCTCCTCCTTGTTATTTCATCTGTGATAGGAATCAGGGAGAACCTGGACATCTCAAACCCATGGAGAGATTTTTCCTTGCGTTTATGTTTGGACAAAGTGTGCTGGGGTGGTTTCACAGCTCAAGTCCTGTTTTTTCCAGAGCTAACATCAATAGAAGAGGCTGTCCCAAATCTTCTGCTGCCTCGCAGTAGATGGTGTCATTTCCACACTAACATGATGGAAAAAAGGATAATCTCCCTTCCAATTCAGCTGCAGTCTTTGATCAGTTAGCCCCTGGATCACAGACTGAGTCTGCTGTCACACAGTTTTCGGGATCCCACAATGTAGCACAAAGCAAGAAAAAACAAGGGTAACAAACCAGCCCCAGCATTTCTTGTGGTCTTTGACACCTTTACATCTCCCCTGCAATGTGGAAGAGGTGATGTCATTCACTAACATTCTCTGAGGAAAACCTTGGGAATGTATCAGAGAACGGAGAAATAGAGCTAATGAACGGGAAGCAAACTCATTCCAAACCCATGTTCAATGGGAGAGATGTCACAGGGCAAGGAATGGCAGGAGAGATGGTGGCAGGGAATCAGAGGAGTCTGAAATGCACTGAAACGAAAGCAAGATCCATGAGAGGCTGTAACAGTCCCTCCTTCATGGCTTGTTCTGCACGAAGCAACTCATTCCAGACAGATATCGACAGCGTGGGAGGGATTCAGAGAAAAGCAACAAATTTTATCAGAGGTTCTGGAAGGATTAATACCCAGAAAGAGATTAAACCTGTTAAAAGCTCAGCTAAACTACCATTTCAGAGCCTGCTAACACAGTTTAAATAGTTCCAGAGAGGTATTAGTTATGTATAATGGGGAGAGCTGGGAGTCTGAAATGGAGAAAGGCTCCATTTTACCTATCTAAAAGGAAAACACTGACAAAGGATTTAAAACAGAGGATCTACAAGGTGAGGAACAAAAACAAAACGAAGCACTTTTCCCAAGGCAGCCCAGGAAGGCAGGAGGAAGCAGAGACTGGGCACCAGCACGTGAAGCTGTGGCCAAGAGCCTGGTGGGATGGGACAGAGCCTTCCCTCTGCAGCAGCAACCAGCCCTGAACCTCTCAAACCATGACCAGCTCGGGGGTGGATGTCTATCATCTGGAAAAAGTTTCTCCAAGGCCAGACTGGCAGGAGCAGACTGTGGATGTAGCCTAATGCAGTTACACCAGGTGACCTGGGCTGAGCACATTAACAGGCTCTTTGATGGCTTTGCAGTCCAAGGATAGGCCAGTGAAAGTCTCCTTGGTGATGCAACACAAGGACCAACCCACCCGTGGTGTTTACAGTGGGCGCCAGGATGGCCTAAAGAACACTGATGTACTTGGGAGTGTGTCCATTGCACAGGCACTGCCATGAGCTGAGCTGGGACAGTAAGAGGATCATGTCACTGCAGCACAACAGCAGTGCTGCCACGGCACTGACGTCTGCTCACAGATTTCAAACAAGAAAGCACTCTGACAGTGCCTCGTTCTCCAGACCTGCTCCAGACCTCATCTCTTTTTGGAGAACTCAAATGGTCCTCCCTTCTAAACTGCAGCACAGGGAGTGGGGCAGGGAGGTCTCTGTTCCCAGGCTATAGTGGCAGAGGAGATGCCACGATCCTGGAGCCCCACACCTGCCCCCAGCAGCCCCAGTCTCCTTGCTGCAAGTAACACAGGTCTGCCAAAATCTCCTGGCAATGTGCCACAAGAATTCCCTTGAATTCTTCCACCTTGCTGTGCCAAAGGGTCTCTGGCTCTTTGGGTGTGCAGCCTCACCTTTTCCTCACCATTCTGAGGACTTACTTGTCCCAGAAGGCCTGTAAATACTTAGAGACATCCTCTTTCTCCTCTTAAAAAGGCAAAAATAATAATCCCATCTCTGTTATTATTTACATTCCTCAGAAATGCAGTTCCTCAAACAACTTCTAACAACTCAAGTCAGCAGCCAGTAAAGGTCGAGAGGAGATTTGTGGATATTCCAAAACAGGTCATTTCAGTGCCCAAAACAGCCTTAATTAAGTAAGAATATATATAAATACTACAAAACATCTCCATAAAAGTGTCTGAACTATCACTAGTGGCAACGTACAGCATTGTTTGCATTGTACAAAGCTCCCCAGGCCCTTCTTCCTGGGGTCACTCAGTGCTAGAGGGGGAACTGGGGATATTTTTTCTGCACTTTAACTGAGCTGGAGGAATTAAACCCCAGATTGGATGCTGGCATCAGGTTTTGCACAGGTGTTTTCAGGTAGCAGCAGCTATCCAGGGGAAAGGAAGGTGTTCCTGGATGCAACATGGCTGTTTCACAGGGCAGTCATGGAAAGGGAAAACACACACAGTAACTATTCTGCGAGCTTTGGACACTGGAGACACATTTTCAAGGCATTCATGTGTCCATCTGAAGCCGCTGTCTCAGCACCGGACCAAAGGGTGCTGTCACCTGGCAAAGGTACCTAAGGACAGTTTTCCCCAGGGAGCACAGATTTGTCACAAGGAAAGGCACAGCCTCGTAGTGCCCAGTGCTACCAGAAAGCAGGAGAAGCTGAAATCTCACAGGAGAATCTCCTCTAGTCTCTCAGCCTATCTGCCCTTTCGCAAGCGAGGGGAAAGGCGGATGCCTTGGGATGGCAGGATCCCAGGGCTCCCCAGCCACTATTCCCACTCAGTCACTGCTCTCCAGCCAAGGGCATGCATCACAGCAGCCAAAACTGTACACACTCCGAAAAATCTGATCCTCCTGATGGCAGCCCAAGTGCTGCTGTGACAGCCCCAGTTCCAGTGCCACAACTGCTCTGTCCTGGAGCCACGTGCTCTGCACAGTCCCAGGGGAGACCTCTCATTCCCCACTTGGAAGTGGTTTAACCCTCCCAGCAGACTGAGACCCCGGGCCTCCTGGTGCTGAAGGCAGAAGAAAGTTTGGGTGTGGCTGGGCAGACCGGCCCAGCAGTTCCCCACAGCAGCCAAACCCTCTGGACCTCACAGCTGCCTCCATCCACGGCTGCTCCCAAGAGGACAGAGGGACCAAGAGCAGCAGGACTGTACAACCTCCCACCTCTCTGCTCCCTTCTGCAACAACACAGCCATGACAGCAGCATTTCAGTGCTCCCCCAGCCCTGCAGGACCCCGGGAGGGGGATCCAGACTCTGCCAGTTTAAAGGCTCTGTCCAGGGTACAGTGGGTTCACAGGGCAGCTCACTGGCAGTTCTGCAGACCCAGCTCCCAGCATGGAACCCTCACTTCCGAAGGGAAATCACAGAATCACACCATCAACAAGGCTGGAAAAGACCTCTGAGATCATCGAGTCCAACCTCTGACCCGACCCCACCTTGTCACCCAGACCATGGCACTGATGCCACATCCAGTCTCAACTTAAACACCTCCAGGGACGGTGACTCCACTCCCTCCCTGGGCAGCCCATTCCAATGCTCAATCACTCTATGAAAAATTTCTTCCTAATATCCAAACTAAACCTCCTCTGGCACAGCTGAAGACCCAGCCCTCTTGTCCTACTGCTGCTTCCTGGGAGAAGAGCCCGACCCCCACCTGGCTCCCCCCTCCTGTCAGGGAGTTGCAGAGAGTGAGGAGGTCTCCCCTGAGCCTCCTCCTCTCCAGGCTCAACAACCCCAGCTCCCTCAGCCTCTCCTCACAGCACTTGTGCTCCACTCCCTTCCCCAGCCTCGTTGCTCTTCTCTAGACCTGCTACAGCCCCTCCATTTCCATCCTGAGCTGAGGGCCCAGAGCTGGACACAGCACTCCAGGGGTGGCCTCACCAGTGCTGATGCAGGGGCAGAATCACTTCCCTGGTCCTGCTTCCACACTATTCCTGATCCAGGAATAAATAGCCCTAAACCATGGTCATTATTTCCCAAACATTCCTCTCCATGTAGGTAATTGCTGCAGTCCCAACAGGATGGGGGCAGTCCCAGCATCACTCCCAGGATGACCAATCTCTACCAAACTCCTGGTAGGTTGTGGTCACCACCACACAGAAGCTGGTGAGCCACAGCTCAGGGGGTGGAGGACTCAGGAAGGCTGAGGACAATCACCCAAGGAAGAATTCAGCCAGGACACTGTGACTTGACCTCCTGCCTTGTGCACAAAGTGCTGAAGGAGTTTAATTGATGGGAATCCACACCCTGAGTCACACCCAGCACCCAGCACAGAGGGGCTGCTTTTCCCACTCCTGATTTGCTCCAGGATAATGCCATTGCTCTGGCATCAGAGCCACGCTGGGAAGGGGCAGTTGGTTCTCTTCTGAATTTCAAAACACCAAATTGTATCCATGGTTTCCATTTGGGCCCATATCTAACAGCTACTGCTGGTTCCAAGGTGTACTGCCAAGGGAACCAGAGCAAGAGGGTGGAATCTGGGAGGAGTCATCAGGAATTGTTTTGTTTATGACACAAAATAGTGCAGTTTTTAAATGTGAATTTTCTGATTCTTTCATGCATTTAACTTCTCAAATTGATCTGGGTTTTATTTAATCTTTTAAACACCAAAACAAAGTGAGTTAAAATGTTGTACGAGGAAAAAAAAAAGGAACAAAAGAGCATAACCATTTCAGTTATGCTCTTAGACATTTGTCAGGATAATTTTATTCCTTCTGAAACACAAACTCTTTCCAAACTGTGAGCAAGGTTTCAGGTTGAATGCTGCAAGGTCAGAACAACACAGATTTTCCCTTTCTGGAGCAACACATGCTCCCATCCCCACGTCCAACCTTCAGAGTGGCTATTCAGGACTCTTCTTCCCGTAACAATCTTGTCAAATTAATTCATCATTAAGGACAGATTTTTTCCCCTCACTACTGTGTGTTAATTAGCGAAAGGGTTGGCATGGAAACCCAGCAACACTCGTTAACACCACAGAATTCACCATGTTGGCAAAACGTGGGCTTAGAGCCCCGCAACAGGCGCAACGACAGGCACCAGTGCTGGGGATGTGTTGGAGCCAGATTGGCTCTCTTCATGGAGGCTTTGACATCTTTTACTCAATAAAAGTTGGAAAAACTTCTAAAAACCTGGATATTGCAAGGATCTGTAGTGACAGAACAAGGGGGAACAGCATTAAGCTAAAGAAGGGTAGAGTTAGATTGGATATTAGGAAGAAATTCCTCCCTGTGAGGGTGGGGAGGCCCTGGCACAGGTTGCCCAGAGAAGCTGTGGCTGCCCCATCCCTGGAAGTGTCCAAGGCCAGGTTGGACGGGGCTTGGAGCAACCTGGGCTGGTGGAAGGTGTCCCTGCCCATGTCAGGGGTTGGACTGGGTGGGCTTTAAGGTCCCTTCCAACCCAAACCAGTCTGGGATTCTATGACATCAGGACTGTCATATCACCATTATTCTGCGGATCAATCTGAGGGTAGGCTCCCATTTTCCTGATGTTTTAGTAAATACAATAGAGAACACTGACAGGAACCAAAATAAAGCAAAAGAGGTTGAGCTGAGTGTGTATGAACAAAGTTCAGGCATGTGCTCAGCCCCAGGCACTCACCGCCAGTAATTACCCATGGCCAGCTTAGAGCCTGTGGCCACCAACTGCTGACACCACAGTGGTGGTGAAGGTGCACTGGAGGGGTCCCCAACACCCCCCCCCAGCTGCCATGACTGCCTGGAGGGATCTCTGCTCTCAAGCCTCAAGGGTTTGCAGCCCTATAACACCCTAAGGGAGGTTTCCCCACCACCACGCTCCTGTCTGATCAGAAACTGCCTCCTGAGAGCCTGTATTTGCTGTGATCATCCAATAACTGCTCCTTCTATCACCTGAGGCAGTTCTACTCAGCAGCTCTTCGTCCTCAGAGTATTTGGAGAGCAGCTCCTGCTTTGTTGCTGCTCTGCCAGGCCAGCCAAGGCACTCTGCAGCTCACCTTCATGGACAGATCCTCCATCCCCTCAGCCCTTGTCCCTGTTCCAGCTCAAATACATTCCTGTTGAGTACTGGCAATCCAACAGTCTGCTCTAGTCCAAGTGAGCTCCACTCTCTGGTACAGCAGCATTAATCTCTACTGGAAATTCATCTCCTAATCCATCCTTGGATCATACCTTGCTTTTTTATGGCCATGTCACACTGTGAGCTCTCCATCAGCCTCTGATCACCCTGATGGAGCCCAGCCTTTGTTCTGCATGCACAGTGGAAGCTGCAGCAGGCACTGCTCTCCCAGGGAGCCACATGCTGCTCTCTGCTGCCCGTGTGCTGCCAGTGACCTCAGCCCTCTGCCTGGTTATCTGGTTACCCTGGCAATATTCCATCTCCTCCTTTGCAGAAAAAGTCAAGGCTTCAACCACCTCTTTAAACAGTCAGTTCTCACTATCTGTGTAAAATGAGATGCAAGTCTCAGCACCAGATTAATGCAGGTATTTCAGGACCAGAACAAAATCCCAGGTTCCCCCAGCAAACAAAACCTGGAATAAGGCAGGGATTTGTCCATCCCTCGCTGAGCCAGCTCCTGAGGAACACAACTCCCAGTGCTCACCAGCAGGTTGCCTCAGTGTCTCAGACCAAGGGAAGTACCCCTCTCCTACGCTTACTGGAAGAGAAACAATTTTGGCTCTTCCATCCTGTGAAACACCAGCAAGCCCAGGCAGAGCCCCCCACCCTGAGCACCCTGCTGGGGATACCCACCTGCCCACTGCCCCTGCAAATGCTTCATAAGAAGGAGGAGCCAGGTAGGACTTTTTTAACCCTTCCCCTCTTCTTGCTCTTCCGAGGGATACACATGGCTCACATCAAAAGCCAGCCCAGGAAACAGGGAGCCAGCCCTGACCCTGCCTGTGCAGAAGGTCACAACAACCTCTCTTCCAAACACCTCCTCCTGCTCCAGGACAGGGTTGCTTCCCACTCCAGCAGATCCTCCCCTACTCACACCACAGCTCAGCACAGCTGTGTGAGGAGAACCAACTTACACACCTCTTGCATTTTAAGGAGAAGACATTCAGGTTCACAAGAGCAGGATATATGAGGAAGTTCAGCTTCTCCACAACTATCCACATTAAGACAATTTAATTTGACAAAACCATTAAAGAAATCAAGCTAAAAAAGATCCCTGCTGCCAAGTTTCTCCAGCCCTTTACATCATTCCAGCAATCCACCCAAAGGAATTTTTCTCATCTCAAATAAATAGTTATTTTTGCACTTAAGGAAAGATGAAAACATTTTCTATACTTTCAAACTTTCTCTGGCATCCCCATCAAGCTCAAATCCCTCCTCAAAATACCCTCCAAACTCTGGGGAAAAACATTTGCGGCTTTTGCTAAAAGCTCCAGAAAGTTTCTTTCACAGGCTGATGTTTCTGCAGTGACTCGCTTTCCTGTTACATAATTCAAGGGCCCAAAAAAGACATAAAGGAACAGAAATACTAAACCAAGGCTGGTCTCCAAATGGGAAATCTGAAACACGAAAGAGCTTCTGGGAAAACAACCTTTTGACAGTCCAGAGCATCTCCCATGCCTCAGTGCCCGTTGCTCTACCTCAGGTCAGACGAACACGAAGCTTTCATGTTGTGCAGTCCAAGTGGAGAGAGCCTTCCTCAAAACTGGGGCACTAATTATATTAATCAAGGCTTTGGGTCAGTACATCCCATCAAGCCCAAATTGCTGTTTCCTGAATTAATAGTTCTCAGACCAGTTTCAAGCAGACGGGAATCCAGCAGAATTGGGAAATCAATGTCAATACACTGAATCCAATAGATTTTATTTTTAGTTTCTGTTAGCATGAATGAGATCAGGATTGGGTCTTCTTGTACCAGAGTAGGATTAGGTTACCTACTCCTGCAAAATTTCTAGTAAAGGGAAGAATATTAGGGTATATCAAAAATTAAGGGAAATTAAGAAAGTAGACAGGTCACCCAAAATTGAGGAAAGGTACAATTATACTTGGATAATTCTCAGGCATTTCTGTGAGTATCCAAGTCAAATTTGATAATAAAAGAAGAAAAGTCATGTGTAGTATTCCACACTGAAAAAACCCCAGCAATAAATAATAATCATGCACAAACAGCCCAAGGGCCACAGACATGCACTACCAATCCTGTAGAGTCCCATGAAAAGGTACTGGAACACTCCACACAAAGACACCCAAACACTGCCTGTATCCAGGTGCTTCAGACCATATAATTCCTCACACAAAGTAGGGCTTATGGACTTCCTAGTACGTCTGTCATACGGAGAGTACCGACAAACTTTTACAAAACTGCTCAGTGGTCCCTGTGCGTGTGTGTTTCTGCCTCTCAAAGCCAACCCTGGATTAACCCAGGGGCCAATAAAACTCTGCTCTGGACACACTCCGCTGCCATCCTTGGAGCCAATCCTTTGTCTCATCCACAGAGCACTTAGCCCAGATGTAACTGCTGTGACTGAGGGCAGGACCTGGCCCTAAGGAAGGGACAGGGAAAGGCAGGCAAAGGTTAAAGCAGAGAAACAACATGTGAGGAGGACGGCAGGAGCTAGAGGGGCCTTCAGTTTTGATTCACCAGTCGCTGGGATCAAGTGACCTGACACTGCACAGCTGCTCTGGGTCCTCAGCAGAGATCTGAGGATCTGCATCTGAACACAAACCTTCCTCCGTTCTGCAACCCACTGAATAGCTGGTGAGTGCCTTTGTTTCCAGGCCAGCTTGGGCTCCTGCAGCTTTGGAACACATGGGAATTGGGGGAAGCCCTATGACCTGCCATTCACTTCTACGGGAGTGATTTTTGCTCCTGTGTCTAACCTGAAAACACAAAATTATCACCAAAACTAAGCAGCCCTAGGGGAGACAAGGGACATGCTTGGGGAGAGAGCACCGAAAAGCAGCACAGCAAACCCAGCCAGATGGCCTGAATCCCTTCCCTGCAGCCCTTCCCAGCACTGCCTCAACCATTACTGCGGCTTCCGTGTCTCTCTGGGGTTACTGAGCGTGTCTATCAACTTCCACGTGCCTCCACTGCAAACCTCCTAGATAAGAACAGAAAAATGCTCCTGATCCTTCCCTCCAGGATTTAACCCCCTTTATTTGCCCAGATTGGATGCTCTGCCAGTTATTCCCTCCCCGCAAGCCCCCCATCTCGGGCAGGTGCAGCCATGAGACCCCTCAAGCTGGGACCACGGTTCAGATGCTCTCCTTATCTCCCCTCTCTGCTCACAGCTCTTCCTATGTTTTTTCTCCAGCAGCTTTAATTCCAGCACTGCCTTGCACTAGGAGCTGCAGTGCTCCTGTTGTCAGAGCTTTACAGGGAAATTCAGATTTATCCTGATGCATGCAAATGATCCAGGCGGGCAGGAACTTGCTTCGGACAGAGCCGGAAGTTTGCTGTGGGAGGCTGCTCTAGAAATGTCACTGTGGAGGATCTAAACTTGGCTGGAATATTCACTTTCCCGCCTCCTGGAGGTCCTCACTCCCAAAGCCACCAAGGTGTGTGCAATACTACCTTCACCTGCATGAAAAGACTCGACAAAAGAATCCATCCATCTATCCATCCATCCACTCATCCATCCATCCACCCATCCCTCAGATCTTACAGGCTCACAGTGAACATCCCAGACACGAGGCTATGTCTGGCCTCCCCCAGGGCTGCAAAGCATCACTCAGCATCACTGGTCTATGGTTCCCCCCCCAAATTTCTCCAAGTGCTGCAGAGGTGGGTGCACAGCTCTCCAGCTCGCACATGTAAGAACTGCTACCGACCCTGCATTTTCAGCTTCTGGACATCTTACAGCCTCTCCTCCCAAATTCCTTGCTTCAACCAGGACAGAAACTCCTTTTTTTCTAGCAGCTTGGATTTTTAACTGAAATTATCTCAACACAATATAACCCCTCTAAACTTGCCTTTTTCACACTACAACCCCAGTGCAAGAAGGGCTTATGAGCACAAGACAAGCCTAAGAATATGAACAAAAAATCCTGAAACTGAATTCAAACTAAAGAAAAATGAAACTGAAAACTGGGTTCCCCCAGCTGGACACCAAGGAAAGCACCTGTTGTCCATGGGGAGAGCTGCCATGCCCATGCAATTCCCTCCCTGCAGTGCCAGAGGCAGGACCAGGAGTTTTTAAATCACTGTTATCTCAACCATCCTCTTTTGCAGAGGGGAGGTTTCTTCCTGTTATTTTTAAACTCTGCTGCCCGGTACCTTACAGATGACAACCTTTGCAGAGCAGCTGGCAGCCCCTCAGCTCCCCACCAACGGGCTGGTACCCGTGGGAAGGCACCAGAGCCATTCCCGGAGCCATCACGATGCTGGGCCTCCTGCGGCAGAGCTCGGCAGCTCCAGATGAAAAGGTGCTTTATTTGCTGTGGCTCTACTTCCCATCCTCAGTGCTGGAAATAATTCCAGACTGAGAGGGACCCAAGGGATATTTTGCAGAGAAAACCGTGGGCAGCTGAGACATTGGAGTAATTCTGGAACTGAAACCTGGAGGGACTTCCCTTCATTTTTGCTTTTTTGAGTGTTTTTTTTAGTGTCCTGCACGAAATTCTCTCTTTCAGTGGTGATTCCGGAAAATTAGCAACATAGCTTTGCTCTGAGCTTTTAAGCTTCTATCTGCGTTAATTTGCAAACACGGGTATGTTTTTTTGCCTGTGTGTGCGTGCCTTTGTTCTGAACGACCACGAGCGGGATGAAGGTACTGCGACAGCAATTCCTCAGTCCTCATCCATCCACTGTTTAGGAGTTTCACATGGAAGGACCCAAAGAAAGGGTGCACACACCTCCAAAATCTCTCCCCCACCCAGATCTACCACCTCAGAGCTTTCTTGCTTCTGTGTTGATGACACAGAAAGGAATCACCTTCTTTCTGCAGCAGCCACAAACAGCCACACGCCTGGTGAGGGGACTAGGGCAGCCTCCCAGAGGACTAACATATTAATGAACTCAGAGCACACCAAGCTCAAACCTGGGAGGAGGAAGGACAAGCAGATAGTCAGGGTGGATGGCTGGTCTCCTTGCCTGTCAGAAATGCTGGTGTTTTGGCGGTTGTGGTGAGGGCCAGGCCAGGCTGAGAGACACATCCTCCACCAAAGGAAGAGCATGGGGCCTGGCCAGGGCTCACTGCAAGCTCACATTGATCTTTCTCAGCCTCCATCACCCACAGGATCTCACAGTGTGGTTACAACACTGATGGGAAGAGCAACTCACCTCAGTCAGGCCCCTCTGCCCTTAAACAACCTGGGCAGTAGGTTCTGCTTGGTTGTTTGGGTTTATAAAAAATGTCATTTAATCCCTGTTTCCAAACCAAAGCACAGCTCCCTGGGATTGTGCTGCTGACTCTGAAGCACATGGATAAATGCCAGGGCCTGCACAGATGAGTCCAGCTGTGAGCAAGGAAGACACTGGGGTTTGCAAGAGCATCAGCATCCACCCCCTCTCGGCCTGGCAGATCCCTTCCTCTCAGGAAGGCAATCCCGCCCTAACAACCTTCAGACCAAGCCACTTCCTTTGCCACTGCCTTCTAAACCTTGATACCCAGGATCATGGATGCCAGCACCATCTTTGATGGGTAAGGTGAGCAGTGCCACTGCATTTCCTACCCATGTCCTTCTGTGGGCAGCCCCACAGCATTCCAGGGAATACCAGTACCTGGCCAAGCAGCTTTCAGATAATCACATACCTGACCTGAGGTGGAAATCACTCTCCCTTCTTCCATGTATCAAGATACCTCTTGAATTCCTTTGGTTTAAACACTCACCAGTCCTGAGTAGTAACTATTAGAGTCTGAAGCCACTCTGTGGCTTTGCAAGGGACCAGCCTCAGGGGCAGAGGGTTTGGAGGAAGAAAGCATTATAGTAATGAATTCTCAGCTCAGACTCTACTCATCAGTCAGGAAACACTGAAAAGAGGGAGGTGCCATGGGATCCCTAAAGGAACATCTGCATCAAACAGCAAAGAATTATTCATCAATTAGAGAAAGGTTAAAGACCAAAAGCCCCCATGGCACGTGGAAAGCTCCTGTGGCACACTGTCCTCCAGCCTCTGAAAGCTCACTGGAGCTTCCTGCAGAAGGGCAGCCACATCCTTATTCCACCTTAGGGAATACTATGTATCAAGGAAACACAGAAGTATTTATTCTGCCTGCTCTTCCAAAGTGCCACTGTCAGATACGAGGAAGGAAATGGAGCCACAGTACCTGCATCCTCTGACTGGTGCGGCAAACTGGGCAAAGTTAATTTAGACATGAAGAAAAAACAACATAAAAGACAGACCTGGCATCCCAGAGGAGATAAAATCACAGTGCCACAGAATTCTGAAGTGCACCACCTCTTAGCTTAAACAGGTGCTTCGGATTTTCAGGCATACAGGATTCAAAATTCCAGCTACAAACATCTGTGCTGCTGGATTTCAGGCCTGGAGCTGGCATGGGCTTGGGTCTTCCCTTTGGGCCTGGTGCAAACACACTGCCACCCCTGAGACATCAGGTAACATCAGCTGCCAACAACTGGTAAGTCTCCTCTTTATCCACTGGGGTTTGTACTCCCTGAAACTCCCAAATAACAGTATATCTTGTTATAATGGCCAAAAATAACCTTGAAAATATGCAAAGACTGACGATGTCTGACATTCAAAATAATGTAGTTGTGACATTTCACTTTGTTATTCCAGCCATGGACAAATGGTTCTGCTAAAATATCTGTCACAAGCTAGTCCCTTATGCCCAGACTACAACAATCTTTTTTAGCAACTAAAAGGTTCTGCTAAACCATTATGAACTTAACTCCAGTCAGGAAAGAAATGGAAGAGCTGGAGCACCAAGGTAGCAGCTATTCTTGTTAAATTGGTCTCAATTTTTCAAGGATCCTGTTGAACATTATAGAGGTCATACCCTGCGCCGCTGTGGAAACCTAAGAAGTCTCTAAAACCCATGGAGTTTAATAAGAAATGCTATATTCCCAAATTGCCTCAAATGTTTTACAGGGTATTATGACTTTCAGCTTTATAGGTCCAAACCACTAACCAAATAAAAAGTCTATTTCTTCCAGATTTTCAAGGTTCAATTTTTAAAAGGCCAGAGGCACAGACTGTTTCTGTGAACCAGGGAGGCCTCAGCCATCAGCTCCTATCAGAGATCCAACCGTCCTTCCCAGCTCCCAGGGTTTGTGCTCCCTGTGCACAAGGGTTCATCTGTTCCCATATTAACCTGGTGCCATTTACTTTTTTCAGCTTTCCTAATCATAGAATCCCAGAATGGTTTGGGCTGGGAGCAACCTTAAAGCCCATCCAGTCCCACCCCTGCCATGGGCAGGGACACCTTCCAGTATGCCAGGTTGCTCCAAGCCTTGAACACTTCCAGGGCTGGGGCAGCCACAGCTCCTCTGGGTAACACTGCTCTAAGCTCTAATGTTCTAAGCTCTTTTTGTATTCTTGAGATAAAACTTCTCCTGAAAAGCCAAAATAACCTGTCATAGGACACTTCAGGCTGAGCAGCATCAGAGGATAAACCTCAGCATCCTGTGGGATCACGCTGCCAACATCCTTGGCTGTACATTTTCCATAAATCTCCTACATCTAGGTTCCTATTTCCCATGAAGCATGGTCTGAATGGACCGAAGTGGTTTATCGTGCCTTTTTCTCCCTCCTCCTGCCCTCACAGACACACTGTTGTTCTGCTGACAGGACTGAAGCCCTGACCAAGGCTGTGCCACTCCAATTTACTGATGGATACCACAGCGTTCCTGGGGCTCCAGGCAGCTCAGTCTGTGGCCTTGGCAACTGTGTCTTCAAGCAGGGACATGAATTATGGCAGTGGTGGTGCTGGTGGGGTCTGTCCAGCTGGACTGAAGCCGCGACTTTCCTTGGGGTCACAGTGGCTTTCCAGGCACTGCCAGCTGGGGCTGGATTTACACTTTTCATTTACTGTATGTTGGGGTTGTAAAATTTCATCTTTCTTTCCATGCTGCCCTTCCCTTCTAGATTAATTTTATTACCAGCTCTTTTTACGGGCACTATAAACCACTGTTCCACATTTGGGCCCCGTTTAAGAAGATAAATTTCTATACAGACCATCTGGTATCTGAGGGCAACTCTTGAAGCATGCTCCTTGTTTCCCTTGTTTTCCTCACTGGACTCACATCCTCTTTATCCCCTTCAGAGGAGGTCAAACCAATAACACAACTAGTCAAGTACTGAAATATCGCAGCTGGTTTCTCTGGGGGGCAGATATTGCACATTAGCACTCCCAAAACACAAGCAAGGACACTGAGGACCCTTCAGGTCCCTTGGGTCAGCTCAAATCAGCTGCTGGGAAACATAAGCAAATGCTGCTTTTTTGGGGATTTACCCTTTACTTTCCCCACTCATGTTTCACAAATAAAAACCAACATCTTATTTCTCACTGAATGACAACACTGCAGTTCAGCAAATTAATAAACTCATTCACAGCTCTGTGCCTTGATTACTCCCCTCTCTTTTATTACGAAGGAAAATGTCAAATCCTTTAATTTGAGTCTTTCAGGAGCATTTTAGCAGCTGATCAGCAGTTCCTCACCTCTGAAAGAACTGGCTCACAGGGGCTGCTCCACGCACAGCCTCAAATCTGATTTCTGATCCCACCCCTGCAATCCAAATCCTGCCAGGCTGACTCCCAGTTTACAGCAGTGAGGCCGAATCTCCACTGCCTGGAACTGGAATTGCTATCAGATAGGGAGACTTTAGGCTGGATTTTCATTTTGATGCTGAACTGCAAACACCAGCCTGGCTAAGCTGAGCACAGGGCCATCATCCAGAGCCATCCACCCAGCTCAGGCGGTCAGGGGGTATCGGTCACTGCTGGCCCAGGTGCCACAGCCTGCAGCTCAGATTAACATGTCAGCACAGGGCAGCCCTAAGCACCTGCCTCTCTGCTAATATTATAGTCTCCCTACATGTTTTGCTCTCTCTGATCCAGCCTGGCCCACCCTGCTCCTCTCCCTGGTGTTCCCAGAAGGCTGCACGCTGCTCTGTGTCTCCAGCTGAGCATATTCATGAACTTTTGATGGAGTGCTCCACTCCTGCCAAGCCCCAGAGGATGTTTCACAGCGAGCAAGTGAGCCCACGCTGGGGGCTGGGGGCTGCAGCCCAGACCTGGTGCTTGGCCCTGCACTCACAGCCGTGCCAAGAACCCAGAGCTGGCAGCACCGTCCTGGCAGCGCCACTGCCTCCATCCAGTGATCCTCAGATTCTCCAGTGATCTTTTATACGGATGAAGTGCTCCTCTCCTTGCTCCTCAAGCACTGTTTCACTGAGGCATTGCGAGTTTGCTCCCTAACACCCCCATGCATGCTGATAAATGTTGAGCGTCTCGCTCTCTCCTCCTCCTCTCCCTCGGAATTTTTCCTCCCTTGTTTCAGCCAATCACGCAGGGGAAAATTCCAGCCTGAGCTTCATTAGTATAGGATGTAAAAATAGAAGTATGTTATCTTTTGTAGTTCCCTCAGTTGATTCAACAGTGGCATGAAGGTAAGATAATTAAATGTTTGTCTAGTGAAAAAACAAGCCCACGAGAGAGACTGGGTTGGGCTTTTCTGGAACCCGAGCGTGAAGATTTGGGGGTTCTTGTGCTGCACAGACTTCGCCCTCCCCACTCTCCATAGCTACCAAAATGATGATGATTCCTCCTTCCCTCCTTTCCTCCTCCTCAGCTCAAAAATAAACACATGATGGAAACTTCAGGAGAAGCTGGCAAATGTCTCTGCTGCAAAGCACAGACCTCCAGCAAGAACCTTCACTGAAATTTCCCCAAATGCTGCCTGGCAATTCCCTCGGCACCTTCAGGAGCTCTCCCGGAGACAAGAGAGCCAGAGGAGCAGGCGGGTGTCTGCGTGGACCAAGGTCAACACAGGAGAGGTTCAAAAAATATTAGTGAGTTGACTTGATCCTTCATCAAAATACTTTTTGCTTTTCCTTCCTAACACTTCACTGCCCACGACGTGCCAGGCTGAGCCGATGTGACAAACTGTCGAAACACATTTTTTTAACAGAAAAAAATTAAACCTAGACTTTAAAGGTAAAACTGGCCTCTCTGAGTCCCTCTATCATATGTGACATTCCTGCTGGAAAAAAAAACCAACAAGGGCTCTGAGAGCAACTTGCTGGGAAAAGGCTACAAGGAGTGGTTAAAGCTCCAGTCTGCAGTGATCTCCTGGGCTTCACCTTGTTTTTTAAGCTCACCTTAGTTAATAAAATAACCACAGAGGTGCAAAATCACCTGAGCATTTATCAATCCCCAGACATAAAACCTATAAGAAGATGCTGTTCACTGATTCCATAAAGTAACAAGCAAAAGTATCCCCTAAATAATTCTGCTGGCTAATAATATCAGCTACCAAAGGGAAAGGACCACAAACACCACTGTTTCTCACTCTCTGAACTCCCATTTCGTGGTTTGTTACTGCTGTTGCATTGGTAATGACCTATTTACCACAAGGCTTTGGAGGGTGTCAAATCTCAACCGCCTCCGTGTTCCCTGCTGGAGTCGGAGATTTCTATTGATGAGCTCCGTGGCTTGATGTAAAGGAAATGAGCTGAGTTTAAGGGTTGCTGGCACTCTCTCTGGAGAAATGCCAGGGAATTTTTAGACAGAGTCCTCAGCACAACAATAAAATGCCATGGCTGTGAGTCACAGTGGGCAGCACCTCCGTGTGAGTCCAGGAGCAGCAGAGCTCTGTCTGTACATGTGAGAAAATAATAAAAAAACCAATAACCCAGAAGAGCCCCACATGTCCAAATTCACATGCAGGAATGGGCACTTATTTGGGTCTCTGAAGCTCCACGCAAATCAACATTCCTTGCAAGCACAGAGGGTCACCTTTCCACTGCTCTGGGATTCCACAGGGTCACACCAGCTCTGCAGGTAATTCCTGATGTGTGGAGCTGCAAATCAATGTCTTGCTGCACACTGGGTGTGTTTGAGTGTGCAACAGCATATAGACTTTTTATATTCTGTGCTTATAAATACATTAGGTATTAAAAAACAGTCTTTCCTTGGGGTTAGATGGGCAGTGAGTTTGTAAAAAGCACCTTACAAATGTCTGGCCATATTCATTAATACAGACTCCAAAGAGACTTTATGTTTCTCTCCAAAAACTGGTTGCATATTTACTGTTATTTCAAAATTATTCTCCTGGAAGTGAGGTGGACAGGTTTGAATTACTGACATATTATGTCAATGCATGATAGTCTAGGACAAAAAAAAAAAATTAAAGCCTGAGAGCTACAAAAAAATCTTGTGATTTCCTATCAAATTGGAAAGCTCTGAAGCCTTAGCTGACCAGGAATGTGGTTCATTGTTTTGGAGGTCTTGGACTCATGTCCAAACTCTCAGAATCCCACCCCAGCATTCTCCCCATTAGGTCCATCAGGATGAGCAAGATCCCTGGAGTTCCAGCCCATAGACATTTTAAAATGGCTGGAGCTACTGCAGGAAAAGAAAATGGGGGTAAATGTTCTATATTTATGCATCAATGTAAAGTGGGGAGAGTTTCTGAGTAAACAGCACAGGATGGAACAGAATTATTTAAGAATTAAGGCTTTTTTGCATGTTAGAAGAACCCAGTGCTCTTGGTAATGAATACAGGAGCCTTTTTAAAAATAAGACACTGAAGCTGCTGGACACAGATAAGACTCCACGGCTTTGTCTCTGCAGCACCCCAGCTCACCAAACACTGCTTGTGCTTTCTAAGGTCACCCATAAATCCAGAGGACTTCTGGCTACAGAGATCAGGGAGGTCTGGAATAGGCTATTGAACTGCCAAGATAAATCCTGTTCTTGCAGCCAACTCCACCTCTATCAATCTTCCAAAAGCAGGAATCAAAACACTGATTCCAGCATTTGCAATATCTCACTTACTTGCTGCTGCTGCTGCTTCTTCTTTAGGATCAGTGCCAAAACCATGACTTACTTGCAGCTCCTGGCACCTGTAAGCACAGTCTACACCAAATCACCACCTAATCAAACCTGGACCTTTCCATCCAGCAGTCCTTCCAGGTTCCCAAAGCACTGGTGGACGGGCTGACTGGCTCACACGTCTCCACCTCCCAGCTTTCCAGCACAGGCAAACTGGCAAATCCTCCCCCCTGTTAAAGGCTTGAATCCACTCCAGGTAATAAGAGTAAAACACTCCCTTCCTCTGCTCCAGCTTTACCAACTGCCCATTTCCAGAGCCCTCCTACTCCTGAATCCATCTGTCCTGGGGAGCTCTGCTGCTCCTCTCTGCACTTACCATCACAATAAACTCTATTTTAGGCACATCCTGCTGGTGCTGCCCCTCCATTAAGCTGTGCCCAGAGGTGCCTGCATGTGAGGAAACACCATGCTCCTTGTAATTTGGGGGGCTCGGGGTTCCAAAAACCAGATTTTAATCACCTATTCTGCCCAGATCCAAAAGAATACTGTCCCCTTGAGATCCCATTCTGGTATTTTCTCTAATCCCAGGAGAACTGCCCCACGTGAAGGTACATCAGCTGTTTTCCAGAAATACAAACCATGGCCTAGTGGAACACATTTTCTGCATGTTCTACTTTGTCCTGATCTCCAGTCCCAGATTTCCCTTTATAACACACTCCTCTATTCTTAGTTTTACCTCCTGCATCGTATCCTTCTCCCTCTTTTATCTGCACTCTCTGGATTTGAAAAAGCCTGCATCTTCCCTTTCCTTGCCTCCATCCCAGACCACAGATGATTCCTCTGCGATGCTACCTCTCCAGATTCATCCCAATTTGAAGGATGAATCTCATCCTAACCTACTGCAAGCTCTGTTCCCATTTCTCTCTGTTGCTTTAAGCCAATTATCTAAATGTGAATGCATTTAACACCCTGCAGTGACAGTCTGAGACACGGGGAGGGGGACAGGCTTGGAAGAGAGGAGGGAGGTCAGAGGAGATATTGCAAACTTGGAGCTGACTGCTCGTGTTCTGGTCCATTCTGCTGGGAATCTCAGTGTCTGGCTGTCAGCAAAGGCAGACATTTCCTTGGATTCCTGTCTCAAACCCTCACCTGTCTGCAAATGTGATGTCTGATCTTTGAGGAGCCTGCCTGGCCTCCTGGGTTACCTTCTTCTCGCCTCACTGCTTCAGTCCATCTCCCAGGACTGCATCCAGGCAGGACAAGGGGCAGGAGGAGACCAAGGGACACTCTGGAAGCAGTGAGGGGGCAGCTCCTTGAGCCCCCAGTGCGCCCAGCAGAGACACTCAGTCAGCAGCCACACAATGCAGAGCGTGTGCTGGGAAAGCAACAACTCCTGCAAGGCCAAGGCAGCAGAGCCTCCCCCCTCCCAGGAGCAGAGGGATGCTCATCCAGCACTTAGCTCTGCCCATGCACATCCTCTGCCTGGCACTTGCCAAGAACTGGATTCAACACAAGGCACTGTCAGCAGCCCTGAATGCTGAGGATGGACAAGGAACAAGAAACCTCCTTCACAAATGCCACCAAATACAAGAGAAATGTCACGCTGGCCTTTCAGGAGACTGCTGGGAATGACACTGATGACATCTGTTAGATTCAGGACTTAATTCTGCCAAGTCAAAATAGCAGAAGCCTTGAACACTGATGGACTTCACCCAGTCTCTTAAGCAGGCTGAGGACATGTCTGGGGAGAGGGAACTTCCAGGTGATCAGGCAGCTCTAATGCCTGTGCTGCACAACCTGATCTCCGGATTAAAATAGCACAGTATGGTCCCAGCTCTGCCACTCACACAGGATTATTGACTAAGGAAAATTCCCCGTGTGTGGACAACAGCCCACCCTGACCACCTCAGCCTAGCCTAGGAGACAGAGCATGGTCCTCTCCAAAGAGGGGTGATCCTACAGAAACCCTGCGGCTTCCACCTTCCAATTCCCTGTGCTCACCACCATAGCCACCTCATGCTGTTCCTCTAGAGACAACAAGAGGGAAATGCAGAGCAGAATACCCCAGGACACCCCACTTACTGCCCACCTGCCACACATCCAGCAGGGAACCTCTCCATGGCCACTGCAAGGAAGGAGGAATTCAAATGAACTGTGGGAGGAAGCTGAAAATAAAAATCCAGAAAGCTCAAACATCTGCAAGACCAATGCTTTGCTCTACAATTCTGCATTGATTTCTTGCCTCAAATAGATTTCTAGATGGATTGCAATTAAAGTGAGTTACACAATGCTGTAAAAACGTTACTCATTTCCGTTTCAGATTTTATTTTTGCATCTTTGCTTTCTAGATCCTTTTGCATTTCAACAGCCACCCCATGGATCTTAACTATCTTTTTCTTTCCACTCTTCTTCTGGCCAAACTGCTCTGCATCCGTTTTTCCCTTTCCTTACTCCAAAGATGATGCCCGTGGTGGCTGACACAGCCTTGTAACAGTGCCCTGGGAAGGGCTGGTCAATGGTGAAAATCCCCACTGTGAGCTCTGACTGCAGCTGCTGAGAAAGCCCCGAAACCTCTGAGCATTTACCAGAGCTAATTCTTCTGTGAGCCACCCTGAACCCTTGGGATACCCTTGTCACGTGCCTCCAGGACAGCAATTTCCATCTCTTGTCCTGACTCTTCCTCAGAAGCCACAGGGAGGGAGGATAACAGTGAGGAAGGCTGGACTACAGGAAAAGAGATCTACTTTTCTGAAAACCTTGTAAAGCCAGCCTAGCTACCACTGAAAAGGGCACTTCTGCCATTAGCCCCGTTCCAGACCTTTGCTGCACCAGGATGGACATGAAAACATGATAAAACACGGAATTTCCAGCCAGGCCAGCAGTAGGAATGTCAGACAACAAGCCCAGCCCTCCAGAGCATCAGGGTTGAGTTTTACAGATGAATGGGGCTCTTACAAGAGCCTAGAGAGAGACACAAGGTTTGGATGAGATACTGAGGAGAAATTTTGGGCTGTGAGGGTGGGGAGGCCCTGGCACAGGTTGCCCAGAGAAGCTGTGGCTGCCCCATCCCTGGAAGTGTCCAAGGCCAGGTTGGACGGGGCTTGGAGCAACCTGGGCTAGTGGAAGGTGTCCTTGCCCATGGCAGGGGGTGGAATGAGGTGATCTGTAAGGTCCCTTCCAACCCAAACCATTCCATGATTCTGGGATTCCATGATTACGAGCACAGCAGTCCGTTTGCACTGACCCAATACAACCTCAGTCTTGAGCTGCTGTGGATAATACAGAAGACTGCTGGTATTGCCCACCCTTTGATCTTCCTTTGACTTCTGAGGGTTTTCAGGCACCATCTTCATTTTAAAATAAAAAAGTACTCAAGTATTTATGTAGCACAAAAGCTTTAAAGGCTTTAAAACTTCAGAAAAGATTTTTAAGATGCCAGAATGAAAAATGTCACGTACTATTATTGCTTAAATTTCAACCTGAGTTGGAAAAACCCTGCAAAGTTAAAACCATAGAAACAGAAAGGGCAGTAAAACCTAAACCCACTGGAGTGATGGAGAGATGTTTTCAGCTGTGGGAGACCTGTTCACAGGAAAGAGGGGAAGTCTTCCATGGCCAGCTGAGAATAACCACTACAGACATGTACCACCAGGTTTGACAAAACAGGAGGGAACATGCCCCAGGCAACAACCTTTCTTTTGGGGAGAGGATGGACAAACACAGGAGCTCTGAAAGGAATGAACTGGGAAGTAATATGTGAGCCTGTGTCACTCAGCCAGAGACAGCATGTCTCTAGGAAACAGCACTTCCAGGCAATCCCAGCATCCAGAGCAGGGCTGGGCTGCCTTGGATGGCTTTTGTGCCCTTCCTTCGTGCACCTCAAGCCTCTCCTGGCCCTCACTGCTGGCTCAGAGACCAGGATTATGGTTACCTGGTTATGGTTCTGCCCTGGAATTTGTGCCATGAAAGGCTGAACAGCTACTACTCCAAACCTACTATTTTTACTTAGGTATTTCTACTTAATGCAGATTAATTTCTTACCATCACAGAAATACCACAAAAGGCTTAGAGAAACAAAAAGGCCTCATTTGGATCAATTAATAACGCAGAGCAAGTATATTATTAATGAGTAACAATTGAAGGCTCTAAGGAGGTGCAGAGCCCTTCTCTAGCTGAGTGCTGGAAAAACAGGGGCAATAATAAGGCTGTGATCTGGTGCTGCACATGCAAAATATTTGAGGCCAAATTAATCTTTGGTGGAGCCCTGCTGACATCACTGTTGGGATCTCGGGTGGAATGCAAGATGTTGTTTTATACTGAAGGAGGGAGTAGCCTGGGTGGGAGCTCAGCTCTGCCAGGGACCCTGGCAAAGCCCCTGTCCCCCCTCCCCTTTGCCACAGAGAGGGAGAGGCATTTTCCAGAGTCTGTTGCAATCCCACCTGCCTTCAGTACAGCTCTTTCCACCCTCAGCTGTCAAACCTTTGAACACAAAAGGGCAATTTCCTTCCATGTGTTTTACAGAAAGAGAAATAAAGATGTACGAAGATGAAACAGCCTCTGCAGCATCACCCATGGGGCTGTTGAGAGGTGGGAATGGGGGGCAGCTCCCCCAAATCCCAGCCCTGGGAGCATCCCATCATTCCCCAACTGCTCCAAACTCTGGACAGACCCACAGCTCAAACCAGGCTTTCAAATAAAACATGGAGAGCTCTGATGGATGGTGGATGGAAGAGCACACCCCCTGTGCTGAGCTCATGAGAATTTCTGGTTACAACAGAGATTTCTGTGGTTTTAAAAATACAGAGGATTTAAATTCTCTTGTCTCCAAACATCAGAAATTCGAGAGCTAATGGAGGTGAAGACAGAGTGCTCTGGATAAACAGGTTATTCTGTCACCATCAATTATTGCGTCTCTCTCCATTTGCTCTCCAGCGTGTGCCTCAGACACCATCCCAGACAGGGCACAGAGCTGCCTGCACTCCTGCTTTCAGCCAGCATGGCAATTTACTGCCTCCTTGGGAAGGCTTTGATATTGGAAAACCACAACAGAGCTTTCTCTTCACTTGAAAGGCACCCATGGGCTCAGGCACAGCAGAAGTGTTTGCAGTGCCCTAGGAGATGAAAGCAGTTCAGAACCTTTCACTTTTATTGGGCAAATTAAAAACAAACAAGTCCTTTCCTTTCTTTCCTTTCACTCTGCTAATGCCCATTGCCCTCCTAGGCTTTTGAGGCATCCTGCTGAAATACAGGGATTCAGAACAGCCTGGAATTCAGTCTGGCATTGGAGATGGAGACACAGAGAGCACTGTACAGAGGATAGGAACACCCAGCACTGCACAGGGCTCCGTGCCCACTGCTCCCCGGCCCTACGTGGATGTGGGGTGGAGCTCAGGGTGGAGGATTCAACCCCCTGATGTTACTGCTGTCTGACTTCCAGATCCATCTTCCTTAGCTTTTCGTTTGCACTCCTCTGTCTCTCCATAACTCATGCTGCTCCCCCCTCCCTCCTCCGTGCATACGGAGCGTGTCCGCCCTCACCCCTGATGTGAAGGCACATGATACCCCGGGCACCGACTGCACCAGACAAGGGCTCATCCAGCTGCAGAAGCCTTAAAATGGTGTTGAACCCCCTCCAAATGTCCCCCTGTGTGGGTACAGCTGGCACAGCGAGGGAGGGGGCGAGCAGAGGAGCAGGAGCCCAGGGCTAAAAGTGGCTGTTGACTTCACTCTCCCAGTTGGGTGTAGGTGGGGGAGGTGGGTGGCTGTGAGCAGCGGGAGGCGGAGGGGGCAGCAGCTATTTCCAGCTGCACTCATGTGCCATTTCTCTCCATGCTGAGATTTTATAGAAAACAGCAGGAGGTGGGAAGTGGGGGGAACCAAAAAGGAAAATCACAGAGTCTTTGCAGGAAAAACATGTTAAGGAACAGGGGAAAAGTTGTTACCATCATCACAGCCCTGAGATTCTGCTCTTGAAACAGAGGGGTTTAAAAATATAACAGAACCCAAGGCTACTGGGACTACTTTCCTGCACTGGACACAACAGCGTAGGATGGGAAATGAGGCCACTCGACCAAGGGGCACTGAAATGATGGTAAAAGCTGCTGTTTGCAGAAAGCCTCCTCCCTAATAAACTGCAAGGTTTTCTTCACTCCCAGAGATTATGTAATGTGTTCTTGCCTGCTGCTGACTCATATTTTCCAAAATATATCTGGGAAGGAAAACATACGCACATGTGTTTTAATGCATAGGTTTCCCTGCCCGTATAAAAAGAAGAGAGGAAGGTGCAGCCCTGCACACGCATGTGCACATTGCCGTGTGCAGGGATGAGAGAGAGGGACAGTCGGGAATCTGCTCAACAAACACAGAGATTAAATCAGCACCGTTTTCTGGAGCAAAACACAGCAATTCTGGAACACAGTGTAGGAGGTGAACAAGGAACTGGGAAGCTACGGGGGGAGATGGCAAAGTAAGAAGCACTGAGCACGTGCTACGGACAACCTCCAGCCAAACCTGGGCTCTGGGCATGAAACACAGTCTCGTCCTGGGCTTCAAATCCAGCTGGGAAAATGGGGTTTGTGGCACTTGGAGCCACTGTGGCAATATGCAAATAGCAGTGGGCTGAGAGCACCACGGGGGTGGCCCAGCAGCGGCTCAGCAGCCCCCACCCCTGCAGAGGGGTGCTGGGGCAGCAGCACCAGCACTTCCCCAACTCCTGTGAATGCCTGTGAATACACTCCGGGTATGCACCGAAGAAGCCAGGCTTCTCCAGATTGAAGATTCATAATTCTACGGCACCCAGTAAGTCTTAAGCATATTTGTTCCCAGTCTGCAGGTTTGGGAGGTTTAGTTTCCTTGCTCTGTGTGTGTGTGCACTTTTAATTCTTTAGGAAAGGCTTTCTGACACTTCTGCAAAACCCTCAGTACCCAGGAGATGGGATCGATCTGGTGCTGGGCATCAGATGAGAGATCCAGCTCGCCTGGACCAGAGGAGACTGAAAATCTATCCAGATGTCAACTCCTGATCATGAAATCAAGGCAGACGGTCTCCACTGACGACAGCTGAGTTTCCTTGCACTGCCTCCTCCTTGTGCCTGTGTGTTTGGGCAAAAGCAGGACACAATTCCCCAGTGCAGCTCCTTGTGCCCCACAGCAGAGACAGGTCCTCTCCTTCAGCATCAGTACACATATACACACATCCCAATACATGGGCACTATTGACATTCCCTGGCTTATTCATCCAGCTTTCCATATGTACAGCATCAGGGCAAGACAATTCAATTTTAACACCTAAAACCTCATCAGAGCCAACTGCCAGTTAAAGGATGCTCTTTCTTGTTTCACAACAACTTTAAAACGTTTCATCTGGATTCAAAACCTGTTCTGTAATTGCTACTTTTTAACTAAATTCATCTAGAACTTCACAAAAGACCAAAGAACATCCAGCCTGCCTAAAAGGCTTTGGAATAAAGCTTAAAAACAAACATTAAGGATTGATCGCGCTTTTCCAAGATTGTACTAAAACTGACTGAAGCTCAACTAGATAAGGAAAGAGAGTTGCATTAAATTAATCAGCACCTTATCAAGCCAGGAAGAAAGAACTGCAGATAACAAGCCTTCCCTAAATTTGGTATGAGAACAGAAACTTCAGCGCACGACGTACTGAGCAAACCTTGTCAGATATCCTGAATACAATGCAGGGGAGTGGAGCAGCAGAAATAGCAGGGGAATGTGGTCCACAGAAATCCTTTGAAAAAATCTGTTTTCTGATAATGCCAGCAAGAGCCTGATGCTTTTGTCAAACGGAACAATTTTACTTGACTAAACTTTTCTACAGATATGCCCAGCAAATTAACCCACTGCTTATTGGGGTAAAAAACTGATCCTTAGGGGTTTGCTCTCAATTTCTACTTGTATAGCTGAGGCCATATTGCATTTTGTCAATAACAAGAAAACAGTTCTGGACACAGTTCAGATCTTTGTTGCTTTGAAAGCCCTCAGAGTTTGGCCAATTCCTCTCCTGGAATCCTTCAGGGTTGAGCTGCAGCCACTCTCACCACTCTGAGCTCCCTTGTAGGGCCTTAAAAATCCAAAAACTGGCACCAGGAGCAGCTTAGCCCTTGGAAAACAGACACTTCGGGGCAAACATCCCATCTCTGGAGAGGGAACTGATGTGAACAAACCCAGTTGGCAACATGCAAGGATTTTTAGGGCCTGCCCGTGAGGCTGTGGGTTCTGTGGCACAGGGCACAGCCCAGATGCTCACGTCCCCATCACTCCAGGGAGGTCACCAGAGGAGGCAGGTGGGGAGCAGGGCTGGGGACAGCGGCCACTGCCCTGGGAGGCCATGGGATAGCCAGGCATGCTGCCTTCCCACCAGGAGCAGTGGGAAGGACACTCCAGCTTCAGTTCCCCCCTGGCAAAAGCACAGTGCCCCCAGGCATGCCCGGGCAGGGTGGTGACAGCACAGCAGCTTTCCCAGAGAAGGACAGGACGCCAGAGCACAGAGCTGTGCTGGGGCAGGGAGGTAATCAAACAACAATGAGCAGTCTAGAAATCAACTTTGGGCTTCAGCCAAAAAAAATAAAAGGGAAAACAAAGGGCCAGGCTGCCTCACCCTGTGCCATGGCAATGGGGTGACTGCCCTGCCTTCGTGGCCGTGGCCCCCGGGCGGGGCTGCTGGCTGTCCCCGGCACCGGGGGGGTCGAGCTCTGTGTCCTGCCCGCCCCGGGCGGTCCCGGAGAGGGACAGCACCTCCTGGACCGGACCCGGCCGGCCGAGCAGAGCGCTTTGCAGTGCGGCCCCAGCCCCGCTCAGCCGCGGCTGCTGCCGAAAATAGCCCCGCGCTCGCTGCCAGCAGCCCATACTTGCGTTATATATGTCTCAGCTGATGCAAAGGAAGGGGCAGGTGCTGAACCACATGGGCCCTTCACATGGGCACGGGCACGCTGGGCTGCTCCCGGTGCCTGCTATGCCGGGGGCTCCCAAATCCTCCAGGGCAGATCCCCCACGACACTGGAGCAGCTCACCCCACGGCCCCAGTGCCAGCCCGTCCCTCTGACACTGCCACACGGCAAGCTCTGGGTAAAACTGCACAAGCCAGAATCCAAACACCATGGCATGCCTTCCCTGCCTCCCCCACAGCCCCTGTGCCCTGCTCCTGCTCCCAGCCCCACAAACCCGTCTCACCACACATCTCTCCAACCTCCCGGCACTGTGAGGGCAGCAGGAGTAGCTCTCAAAGTAGCACATTTCTGTGACATTTTCTGTAGGGATAAACCAGAGTCGGTTGAAATCCAGACCTATTTCTTTAAATACCTTCCTGCACATGCTCCCTTCGCCCCCTAAAACTCTTTAGTTCAGGTGGTGAAGCTTTTAGGCCTGCCCAATGTGTTCATTAACAGCAGAGCTCTGGGGGCTTCCTGCCCTGAGCTCAGACGCCGTTGTGAACACACCATCTGAAAATAAGGGAGTAATACTCTACGAAAACTGGGAATAAGGAGTGAAGGCTGCATGGCCCTTTGGTGGTGAGGAGGCCAGCAGGGTTAGAGCCAACCTGGCCCTCTGTGGGTACTTGCAGATTAAAACTCATTTCCACTCAGGAAAGAAATCCAACCACAACTAATGAAATAAAGAAAATAAATCATGGTTCCTCCAGCAGCTCTTCCTCCAGGAGCATCTATTTTTAGTGAGAAGCATCAATCACTACAGTTTGCTGTCTACGACGGCTCCAACAGGCAAAATCCAGCTAGGCTGGGCCAACGTGGGCACACACACGTTGCCCACCTGTCCTGCCATTCCCCCACCGACCAGCCAGAACACCACCACAGAAAGGGGAGAAACAGGAGTCCATTGGTCTTGGCTGCTCCACAGTACTGGATGATGTTCCTTTTCCCCACGTGGGAAAGAGGAGGCACAAGGTAACAAAGGAACGTGCCCAAGGCCATACAGTAAGTCAGTGGCAAAGCCAGGACCAGGCAGAATTATCCTCTGTAACCCCTGAACAAGCGCTCTCTTCAGACAGGCCAATTCTTACACAACTATTAACATGTGGGAGTTTTCCTCAAGCTTCCCAACTTCTGGTCACTGGAGACTCCGCAGCTAAGAGACAAATCGCTGTGTTCTACCAAAATAGCTCTGCCAGCATTTCACTGGGAGAAACGGATTGAACACGATTATCACACCCAGCTAAGAAAATACACATTGCAAATACAAAATCCAGGACCCCCCTCCCCGACAGAGATGCATCATCACAGCACAGAGCACACGGATACAACACAGCATTGCGCACACACACATGCACCAGGCACCACGGAGCACAACCAGCATTCCCTGAACGCACAAACCAAGGACCACAGCGAAATGAAATGACAATACAGAGAGGAGTTCTAGTCACAAATTAAAATAAAACCAACCAAAAAAAAAAAAACCAAAACAAAAACACCAACAAACTTACATGGATTTTTGGCAATTTTCCTTCAGACATTATACACAGCAGCTGGGCTGTGTACTGAATACCTGATCCGAAAAGAAATATAACCACATTATGCAAACAGATGGGGGCAGAAGTCAGGTGAACATGCAGCTCAACAACACTCATCTATGGGCTGAGAAAGCACCTCTGCATTCCCACAGAAGGGCTCAGATCGGGGCAGATCTTCATTCACTACAAAGCAAGTGCTGTGCTGCTGCCATCCTGGGGAAAATCCAAATGGCAGGACACAGCGGAGCCATCGCGTCAGAGACCTCTGAGCGGTCCCATCCTCTTTAACTTGTCATGTGAGCTTTAACACAGAGGTGGGAAATATCCAGGGTGGGGGAGGAAGCCTTTAGAAACCCAAAAGGAAGCCCTTTATCAGCCCTAAAGAAAGAGCATTAAAATCACTGTGCAGGCAGGACCAGCCGAGATCATCCCAACACGTCAGCTTGCCGGGAAGCACCCAAAGAGGGGGACATCACCCACATCACCCTTTCCCCGTGGTGAGGGGGGTGTTTGAACCTTTAAGACGGTGGACTGCCGTTCAGGAGGAACGGACTTTTTATGGACTGTGGGAAACAGGGTTGCTATGATACAGGCAGAGGCATTTTCATGAATCCTGTGGCAAATAACATTGAATCCTGCTTAAGCAGACGAACAGTAAGGCAGGTCTCCCCTCACCCAGTCTCAGCAAACACAGAGCAGCAAGCACTGAAAGAGATTTTATGCATTATAAATATGCTATTTGCAGACAAATGACTTTTTTTTCTTTGGGGCCGCATTTTCCAGAGGGTCAGTGCTTTGGTTCCTTAAAGGGAACGATCCTTCTTCCTCATCCCTGGGCTTGAGCATCCTCACGAATGGGAAGAACTCAGTGTTCACAAACCCAGGGGGAGTCGCAGGGGTAAACTACTTCCAGGAACCCGACTGTGACCAGCCACGGGCATGACCCGGATTGTCCCACAGAGCTCAGGGAGAAGGGAAGCTCCACTGCATGGAGATGTTTCACAGCGTGCAAATGACACCCTGAATTTTGCAAGCACAGTCACTTACGAGCACGGGGGATCTACCACAAGCCACTGGGACTGCTGTCACCCCAAAAAGCTCCTAACGCGGGATGTCACAGACGGAGCTGCTCCTGAAAAGCATGGCAAGATGGAGTTGTTTCAGTGGCTCCTCGCTCCTGCAAAGCCAGTGCTCCCAGGCTCCGCTGCAGCCCCGGGAAATGCCAGGCTGCAGGGGCAACACCACCCGGTGGGGCTGGGGCACGTGGCTCAAGGCCCACTTGAGGAGGTAGTCACTGAGGCCTGGGGTGGGAAACGGAGATCAAACCAAACAAGCACCAAGCTCAGCCCTTGCTCGCTCTTTAATTTCCTCTCTTTCCCTCAAAATTCCAACGGGAAGCCTGAAATGACAGGAACGGTGCTGCTACAACAGCAAAGTTTTGCTGCGCCCAACTTTCTCATTGCTCTACATTAACTTTCCTTCTTTAACTCCACCAGCCTTTGGGAGAATAAAAGGCAAAAAGTTGTAATAAAATTAATAAGTTGTAATAAATTAATTCTCTCAAGCGTGTTCCACAACGGGAAAAACTCGTCTCGCAGCGATCCCTCCCCAGCAGCTGAGCAGGCACGGCCCCTCGTCCTCCCCATGCACCCCACAGATCCCACACAACTGCATGATGGAACCAGAGGGGCTGGCAGGGATGAGCCACTGGACACGGCAGTCCCAGCACATCCACACGCTTCCCAAAGATCTCCCCACAAGTACAAGCTCTGGATCAAGGAATGCACTGGGCACTAGGAAACCGTGCCAGGTATGGAGCATTCCTTGTAGAAATCATATTGAAAGGTAAACCTTCATGCCAGAGAGCCAGCCCTGAGAAAATAAACATTCAGGCACAGCCACAGCCCATTGGAACTCGCTTGTTGGTTTTGGGGTTGGTTTGTTTCTCTCATTTTTCCAAACTTACTCCTCAAATTCCTATGTCACTTAAAGCTGATCCCCTGAAAGGATGTTTTTGGCTGCTGTTTGATCGATTCCCTCTCCATGGCGATCTCAGCTCATTTATTACATTTCTAGGAGATTCTGCAACCTATAAAACTAATGACAGAGGATGGCTAACAGGCAAATAAAGCAAATTTGAGCTGTTTAATGACCCAAACCATCCTCAGCATCAATTTTATTTATTTTGTTGTTTTTTTTTTTAAAGAAGATTGACTCAGTCTCCTGTGAAGTGCTTGAAGCCGGTACCTCTTGCAGACAGCTACAAGTGAAGAGGGGGAAACGGAGCCAGCAGGCACCAGAGCATCTTCCTGGGCTTGTATCCCTGGATCCTAGTTTTTCTCCCCATTAAAATGGGCTACTGCCCCTGAACACTTCTGGTCATCTTTGGGGGCCAGTTGTTACCACCCCAGGACTCAGGGAAAATTTTTTTTCTCTTTTATTTACAACTAAAACCACTTTGAAATTGCCAAATTTGGAGGATTTAACTCAATCTTCCAGCCAGCCAAAAAGCAATTGGCTCCCGAGCCCAGCTCAGCATTTAACTCACAGCAGACAGACCCTCACAGGGAAATAACTCCACATCTCCATCTACTAGCTCCAGCTTTGTCTTTATGGATCAGTTACATGATTTATTTTTTCCTCCCAATTAGTAGAGGACATCAGATAAATGACAGACAGTTGGAATTAGCACAAACTAGTTAAATTATCAAGGCAGTAAAATTTCAGTGATCATCAGCAAGAGATGAAAACATTTTCAAACTGATTTTTTTTATTTGTTTGTTTTGAGAAATTCTGATTTTTCTGGAGGGGAAAGTAATATATAGAAAAAAATCCCTAACACTTCTAACAGAAGCATGGTACAGAGACATATTTTCAAGAGGAAAAGACATTACTCTTTTCAGACATCTCTTTCATATTCTCTCCAAACTTCACATGCTGTCACTGGAGCCTCCAGTCAGCCCTGCTTCCAAGCTGTAAACATTGCAATTTTGGTCTAGAAGCACCTCTAACTAGTGGACACCTCTCCAGCAAGCCTATAATATGCAACTTAACACTTCATTTTCAAGAAAAATCAATGTAAATAAAGTCACGCACAACAACCCATCTCAAAAGCTCGTTATCCTGGAGGTGCTCAAAGATTTTTCTTACATACATTCCCAAAAATTATATATAAATATATATATATACATATATATACAGTCACACATGAAAGAAAAGAAAGGCAAAATCAGATTTCTAGAAAATCAAAGCCAAATCCAACCCTTCCATATCTGTTGCTTTAGCAAAGAATAACACAGCTTGCATTCCCCTTTCCCCCTTTGATCCCTCCTTCCCAATTTGCAGAGACAGAAACCACATACAACCAAAATAAAAACCCAGCAGGTTATGTTTTGGTCCCTCTCACATCTTTAAAGAAAGGAGCTGGGTTACATCAGTGTGGATGTAGAATTTGGAGGCTTTAGGGCTGAATACTGAGAAATCAAGTCAGATCATCAAGGCAACGCAGATAAATACAGTAAGTAGAATTTCTCTCTCTCTCTCTCTTTTTTTTTTTTTTTTTTTTTTGTGGCTGAATGTTATTTTAGCAAAGATTTAATCCTTTAATAGGATTTCTCACACCCCCCCTTTAAAAATGTCCAGAGCTCAATTCCATTGCACACACCACCATCTCTCACCTGGCACCTACACGGTTACTCTCACAGACATTGCACATTAACTGCTTGCTAGAAATTGCACGCAAAATGACTTATTATTAACTCGAGCCTCTATTTCAAAGAAAGCAAAACAACACAGCCATTGCTCACCACAGACAGATATTTCCACTCTGCTTCTACCTAAATAAGTAGAGCCCTCTCTCACCAGCACAGCACCAGAGCAGAATGGATCACTGTTATTATTTATCACATTTAAAACCCAGGCAAAAGCAGCTACACTTACAGGCATACTTAAAAGACAAGACATGACAAAAGATTTAGGGAGAGATAATATACCAACGTCATACATATCACAGCGAGGCCATGTTGAAGCTCAACGCGTTTCCCCCCTCAGTAAGAAATCTCTCTCTCTCTTTCTCTCTCTCTCGTCTTTCTCTCTCTCTCTCTCCCGCTCGTGCTCTCTTGTTGAATTGCTAGTGGTAGTAGTAGCCCCCAACAGCTCAGGAGAAAAAATCCATTTAACGAGTGCCCAGGAAGAACATGAGTATGACATTCACAAGCAATAGCACCACAATCACTGCAAAAACGACCACCGTTTGAACATCCAAGGTCATGGTGCAATGCAGAACACTGTAGTGTTCGAGGTGTGGGGCTGGCAGATTTGGAGAAGTCAACCTCTGCTCTGTAAGACTGTCCATACATCCACCATGCTAGAATAGAGGAGAAAACTGTTCCTGGTTTTGGGTTGGCTCGTAATGCTTTGTGCTCTGCCTTAATTTCTCCCCTATCTGCTGTCTCTAGCTCATTCTGAGCCCGCTAAGTGAAGCATCATCACAACCAGTGAGCACTTGGGATGTAAAAATCCTTCCTTTAGGAAAAGAGCGAGCGCTGTCTGCAAGCTTCTCTGTCTGTCTCGTCCCCCCTGTCTCTCCCGGTCTCTCGCTGGCTGGCTGGCTTTTTAATTCAAGCCAGTGCAGATACGGCGCCCGTGTGAGTGTGACAGCTCCGCGAGCGGCTGCGGCTGCATCCCTCGGAGCGAGGCGGACCCTGGCGCATACTAATCAGCTCCAGTGACCAGGCAGCGAAGGGATCCTGGCTGTCACTCAAACGCAGGAGGAAGCGCTGGCTCCATAAATACGCGAGGCTTCCGCCCGCCGTGCCAGCGAGCGCCACGCAGACATGTCTGTGTCTCTGCCCTGCGCCGATGCGGAGCTCCGGGAAGGCGCTCCCAGCTTCCCGTGCCGCGCACAGCCCGCTCCTCGCCGCCTTTGTACGGCGGGGCCGCGGCCGCACCGCCTGCGCCGAGCTTCCGATGGGAAACTTGAACACCCGAGCTGCTGGGAGCCTGCTCAGAGCGGGGAGGGGAGCGAGAGCGGAGAGAAAAGCAGCCAATGTAACAAATAGGCAACCCTTGGTAACCTGGAAATTCAGTGTGAGCCTGAAATGTGGGGATTTGGTAGGGGGAATCACGTTTTAGCTCTGTACAGAATCACTGAATCTCAGAGTCAACCAGGCTGGAAAAGACCTCTGAGATCATTGAGTCCAACCTGTGACCCAACCCCACCTTGTCACCCAGACCATGGCACTGATGCCACATCCAGTCTGCCCTTAAACAACTCCAGGGATGGTGACTCCACCACCTCCCTTGGCAGCCCATTCCAATTCCCAATCACACTCTCTGTAAAGAATTTCTTCCTAATATCTAACCTAAACCTCCCCTGGTGCAGCTTAAGTCTGTGCCCTATTGTCCTACTGCTGGTTGCCTGGGAGAAGAGACTGAATCCCCCAGCTACAATCTCCTGTCAGGGAGCTGTAGAAAGTGAGAAGGTCTCCCCTGAGCCTCCTCTTCTCCAGGCTTAGCCCCCCCAGCTCCCTCAGCCTCTCCTCACAGGGCTCCAGAACAGTACTACGCACATCACCCCATCACAAATCCATACAGTCTCTCCCCTCAGCACTGCACTGGGTGTCTCCATGCTAAGACTTAAACTGAATCCGGAGATCTATAAAAGGGGGGAGGACAGATGGAGGATCTTTATTCCTTCTAGAGCAGCCAGAAAAGCTCATTCCTACATTACAATCACACACACTCAGTTTATAGTCCAGGTGCCAGGTGCTATCCCAAACCTCAATCTTAGATCCCAGCACCAGCAGTTACCTTGGAGAGGCATCACAATACACACAAAACAGATACACTCAGCTGGAAAAAGCAAATGATTTTCCAGACAAAGACAAATATAGAAATGCTGCCAATGCATATGCATAAAGCACTAAAATGCGCAGCCGGGGGCTGAGCACAGCACCTTCCAGGAAACCTGCGCCTCCCAACTCCGTGGCACTTCACACACAGGCACGGGGCCAATGCACACCAAACAGCAACTGAACTTGTTCTGCAGCAGCAAACTAAAGTCTGGAAGGACTTTAATGTTTAAACGTGGACAGGGAATGGGGTCGGCTCCAACGAGAGGCAGCCTGTCCTTCCAGGGCACAAGCATTCGGGGAAGGGACAGGGAGGTTATGCTCATACCCCACCTCACCACTCAAACCAACACTAAATCCATCTGTTCACTGCAAGGCTTAGCTTTATTTTATTTCCTTTGCTAGTTGGGTTGCCGGAGGGCTCACTTAAAAGGAGGAGGCTCCTATATCCACCTCAAACACCATGGAGGGAGAGCATGTCATGTGGGCGAGGACTGGGCCTCCAAGGAGCCTCCCTCCTCGGCCTCCACTCAGACCTGTGCAAGACCTACACTCCTCAGCCCCATTCACCTCTTCTCTGACCAGCTCTGTAGCACACGTGGGCCATGATGTGTTCACAGATGCTGAAGGTGAGCTGTGTTGAGCACAGTGGAAATAAGAACACTTTGGTTCCATCAGATGGTTTCTTCTCCTCTCTTTTTTATTTTGTGGGAGAAGTACCAGCCAGAGGTTGTCTCGAGCACCTGAGCCCCCTGCTCTGTTCAAGCAGAGAGTTTCTTATTCAGGACAGTGAAAGGTCATTTTTCACCTGCATATTTACAAAGAAGCTACTTTAAAGCTGCCCTGTTAGCACATGTGCCAGGCTGTATCCAGGTCACCAGCTTCCAGACCTGCATTCCCTATCAAGTATTCAGTTTTAGGACAGTCACTCTGTCTGATGCAATTTTAGACTAACCAGAATAGCAAACAGAGAATCACAGAATGGTTTGCGTTGGAAGGGACTCTGGAGGGGACTCTGGAGATCATTTAGTTACAACATGTAACAGATATGGAATATTTACTATTGCTACCATCCTTTCCCAAAACAATACATGCAATTTTCTGAAACCCAAACCTGAACTCACCCTAACATCCAGAAAATTCCAGTTTCTGTCTCAGAAATAAGTGACCTCTCCAAAACATACAACCAGCCCAGATTTAGAGGCATCTTTACAGCCAGTTAATGTTTTCCTCTAAACTGTGATGAGAGCAGAGGGAGCCTGGGTCTGGAACCCAGCTCAGGATCAGTCTTACTGTTAGAGGAAGCCCAGTGGAGATGTTCTACTGATCCACACAGCCCTGAGGGCTTGCAGACCCTCTGCAGATACAGCCCATCCTTTGCTCTGTGTGTCCTCTCATTGCCCAGAAGGGAGGCAACCAGTGCAGTTCCAAGGCAGACTCCTCTGAGCCTTTGCACACAGCCAGGGGAGCAGAATCGGGGCAGGTACGAGCACAGAGGCCTAAGAAATATCCAGAACAAAGGTGCAGCGATCACACATGCTCACAAGCTACTTCCGTAGCTGAAAGGGAGGGTTTCATTGCCAGCACTGCCAGGCAGGGCTCGGGCAGTCCCTCAGCACGAGCTGAGCCACTCACAGCGCAGGGGAGGGCAGAGATGCTAAAGACAGGCTTTACAAAGCCAGCCTCTCCTGGGGCCGTCTGCCAGCCTCGGGCAGGGGGTCCCCAAAACCCCCTCCCCAGTACAGCCTGAGCATCGCGAGCAGCTGCAGGTGAGGGGCGAGCTCAGTGCTGGGCTCCTGCCTGCAGGGGCTGGGGGGCTGCTCCAACCACAGCATCCCTGTTCCCCAGGTCACACTCCAGAGCAAACACCCCAGCAGATCAGGCAGGAAAGCACCAGGTGCCTCACCTCACACAGGTACAGATACTGGGCTCCAGTGGAAGCTATGTGTGTTAACAACCACTGAGAGTGAGCAGCACAAACAGATTTACTGCAGAGAAGCTTCTACTTAAATGATATTCACAGTATTCCCAATAGTACTTGCTGCTTTATATAATTTCCTATGCCTCCTGCGTGCACTAAATGTTAATTTTACTACAAAAGTGGATGATACCGTCTCTTAGAAGCCTCTCTGAAAAAGAACACCTACACAGCAGGGGTTTATATAAAACCACCGCAGAGTTTAACTTCACGTAATGCTTTCTGGGAAGTTTAGTCTAACCTCCTGTACAGAGTGAAACCGAGGAACGAGATGATAAGATCTGTACTAGTTATACAAAACACCACGTCCCTCACAGTACAGCACATGCCCTGACACTACAGGAGATTTGGGGAGCACAATTTGTAATGCAAGTTGAGCGAGGGTTCTGCTGTAAGAGAAAGGAGATTTTAACTTCAGCACCTCTCCAGCGGGATAGCGATCGGGGAGGAGGCACGGCTCCCACTCACACATCACACCCGCACATCTCTACGTAAGCATAAATCACAAATCTGATAAGACAAATATGTAGGGATAGCGCATTCTGGACACCCAAATAAGAGACAGATCAGAGGGGCCCTCCACTAACATTAATTACAATATGGTAATTTTGGGGCAAGCCTATGAAGCAGATGATGCCAAATCCTTCCGAGCGTAACGCATCGGGCTCAGCCTTGTGACCACGTCTCCCTCCAATGGATGTCTCCGGCAATTAGCACATCCCACTCCTTCCAGCTCAATAAATACAGCTCTAACTCAGCAGCCAGGAATTGCAACTGGAATGCTGACAGGTCCTGTATCCCACTCCCAATGACAGCTACATGATCTGGCAGGGCAGTCCAGGGGCGTGTGGCAGTCCAGGGCTTCAGTTCCTGTGCAGATGAACAACCTTCAGTTTTGGACATGCAGAGGCATCTATGTTTTCCCAACACATCAGCTCCACCTTCCATTAACTGCAAAAACGAGCCACTCAATGAAGATCCAGAGTATTCCAAGCATGCCGCTGTAGGAAGTGGTGTGGCCAAGCTCTGGGATTTGGCATGAGGACCCCAACTCTGCCCATCACTTGGCCAAGTCTCTTGGTGAATTTGGGAGAATTTCAAACAAATCACAGGGTGGTTCACGATTCTGAGTGGGTCTGGACGGATGAAACCCGTGGACATAGGGAAAACAGCTGCCATCAATCATCAGTCCAGAACTGCATCGGCTTGTTTATGTTCCCTCTTGGAGCAAAAGCCTCACCCCAGACCTATATGGCAACATGAAGGAAGTTTAAACTTTTAATTTGAATTAATACTGCCCCCAAAAAGGAACAGACAGCAACAGTACTCAGGGATACGTGGGCAGGAGACAGGCTCCTCCATTCCCAGTCTCCTGTGCTGGGCGCTCATGGACTGCGGCCGTGATACCAATGGGGGTGTGAGTGCTGGGCTCCATTAGAGATTATGAGAAGACCATTAAATTAAGTTGGTTTCTTTCTAAATCTAGGCAGGAATTAAGCTGGGGGTTTGAGAGATTAAAGGCCAGTGAGATTATGATTTGCTGCTTCCAAAAAGGAGGATTTCCTTAAGCTGGGAGTTGCCTCTTTTTCCCTTCTCTTCACAGTGAGTCTGACAGAGCCCCCTTCTCCATCCTTTGCCAGAATCTCCATAATCTTGTACGTTTACGGAATGGCTTCCTGGGAAGCTTTAAAAAGTTCCAAATGCCTAAAATTCCTTACCCAAACTGCAAAATGGGAGGAATATCTGTAAAGACTTGGACTCAGGGATTGGATTTTCGTGGTTAAAAATTACCTTTCCAGTCACCCCAGTTCCTTGCCTGTCCACTCCATCCCTCAAATGGAAAGCTTCCTCGCTGTATGTGAACTTGGAACTTTTTCCAATAACTTCCTCCTTCTAAACTGCCTAAGAAAAGGCTGAGTTGAGAGCCAGCAAAGCAGTGAAATGGGAGAGAAGGTGGATGTGGGAGAGAGTAGAGCAAGACCCCTTAAGCAAGCTGGGAGTAGCAAGGCTGGGAGTGCTGGCAAAGAGAATAAGTTAATTTTCTAAGCCCACTTCTGTTTGGGGAACACAAGGCACTGTCAGAGGTTGAGTTTGCCACATGGCTTAACCTGCATGACCACCTGGCCAAGAGCTCAAAGGCCACGGGGACAGACTTGAGCATTTCCCTGTCACTGCTCTAAGTATTCCATGAAAAAGAAAAACAAGGATTTCACCAAAAGATGGGAAGCATCACATTGATCTCCACAGCTTGACCCTTGAAAGACACACCATTTAGAGACACATGGAGCTCAGGCAACTTGTCATAGGTGAACCCTTTCCCATTCTTCACCAGTTCGAATTTTATCTCAGAAAACAAGAAGTGATACACAACAGAATTATGTCCCCAGTGTAGAGATTGATTTATTTATAACAGTTTCATTTCATACTAACAGCCAGACACCAACCAAGCCAGAGGGGTTGTGATGTACTAGTGCACCAGCCCCAGTTAACAACCCTCTCGAAAAGTAACCATGTGCCAGATGAACAGGTCTTTGAATGTAAGGCAGTAGTGTCACAGAATCATCACAGAATCCCAGAATGGTTTGTCTTAGAAAGGAGCTTAAAGCTCATCTTGGTCCATGGGCAAGGACACTTTCCACTAGACCAGGTTGCTCCAAGGCCATCCAGTCTGGCTTTGGACACTTCCCGGGATGGGGCAATGTCAGATACTAACCAAGGCTGGTTACAGTCACATCTGAAGACCTCAGTTAATCCTGGTTCCTCCTCCAAACAGAGCCAGCACCTGAGCAGATGCTGCTCTTCCTTCAGGTGAAGAACTAAAGCACTTGCGTGGTGCAGGGAGGGGGGAGATATAACCAAAGCCTTGTCACTGTTGTCTTATGAGGTGCCCAGATGCTTCTTCCAGAGCACCCTGGCCAGTTGTCACCTGCATTCTAGGACAGCTCACTGTGTCCCTGCCAACATCCTGCCCTCACCTGCAGGGCTGCACCAGCTTGGGCTGTGCTACATGTCCCAATGGAATCAGTGCTCAGAGCTCTTGTAACACTATTTAAACCATGCTGAAACAGCCCTGAGAGTCTGTCTGGGGGGGGGCGGGGGTGTCCATTGTGCTTCTCTGGATTGCAGTGAGAACAACACATCTTCTATTTTTAAGTTTATTTGAACTTAAAGCATTAAGACAGACTAAAATCTCCTGCCCCTGGCAATCGTGTTGCAAGTGCTTTCTCTTCTCCTTGCATCTGCTCCATACCCCAGACTGTACTCTAGAAGCATCCTCAGATTCCCAGTGTTGAAAAAGAAAAGAAAAACCCCCTCAAATCCAGCAGAAATCTGATGTGGTAACACCAATTACCCTGGTCACAGAGAAAGACTTGAGGGGCTGAGAAAGTTCAGTTTAAAAGGACCTATCCAATTCAGATGCTCATTTCAGCCTTACGTAAGATGTCCTTGTCTGCAATAAAAAAATCCCACTGGCATAAAAGAACACACAGAACTTTACTCCTTAATTTTACTTCTCAGGCTTTTGGGCTCGCAGCTGACCCTGGAAACAAAGCAAAGAAGGCAAAGCCCAAACCGCAGAAAAATCCAAGCCAAATCCCTTTCTTGGGGGAATATAAGTGCTCCCTCCAGGCACTGACAGGAGCTCCAGTGCTCCTGCTCTCACTTCTGACATTAAATAGCAGAATCTTCATATCAACACATGGCAGAACAAAGTGGTAAATGGGAAAAAAAAATTGTCATCCTCTAGAAACTACAACAAACCCCTACTAAATCCAGGGTCAGTGTCCCCAGAGGGGTCCCTGCGAAATTCAGCTGCACAGGCACAGAGAAACTCTTCGTCATGAATATCAAAGGGTGCATTTCAGCTTTGCCACAACACAGGAAGGTCCTTTGAAATCCAAGGCACCACAATTCCTATGCAGTAAAAAAGGCAATCTAACAGAGTATTTCCCTCTGCCCAAGCTGGTGGAGGTCTGGCAATAGTAGTGCAAGGTGCTGGGCAGAAGAGGAACAGTGTGATCCATGATGCACACACCAAACAGCAACGTTAGGAACCAGAGAGAAACCAGAGGAAGAGGAGAAGTTTTGGTTTTGCTTTGTGCCTTTATTGCCTGGCCCTGCAGAAGATGTGGGTTAAGGAGCAGCTCTCCTGCAACAGGATGCTCCCCCTGAACAGGTCACCATCATCTCTGCTTGTGGGCAAGGCTGAGTCAGGCCCTGCCCCAGGGCACCAGGAAAAGACAAAGGCTCTTGGATTTCCAAGTCCTGGTGCTTGTTATTCAAGGCTTCACTGCTGCCCTGCGACACCCGAGCTCACTCTGGGGGAATCTGGAATCCCCCACCATGTACATATCAGGCAGGCTGAGCCAGGCACAGCCCCTGACTCAGTGAGAGCCATGGCACAGGAGCAGGAGCCACAGCCCTGCTTGGAATACGGGAATGAGGATGAAAAGAGCCCTCCCCACACCCCTCCTGTGACACTTGGCTCCAGCTTCCCTGGGTTTCTCCTCATCAAGACACTGAGTAAAGAAAAAACTATCTCATTAAGAAGCTGACCCAGGGGTCTCATGTTCTTCACACAAATTAACCCAGAGAATTAGATTTGCTTCATAGAAATCATTTTCTCCCCCTCTCTCTGCCTCCCAAAAAAAGAAGAGGGAAGAGCCTATTGAATCTGGCACTCTTTTAATGAAGGAAACGATGCAAGCCAAGCTAATGAAGTAGGAATTCCAGATGGATAGCAGTAGGTGTATGAATAGTACACGGAACGCTCGTTTTTATCAGCAATATAACCATTAAAAAGGAAAAAGAAGTTTTTAGCTTTTTTCTTTCATTTTTTTTCCTTTCTCCAAATGAGGCCAGAAGGGTTTCATTCCCTGTCCCACCCTGGCCCAGCAGGATTGCTCACAGTGAGAGGGAGCAGAGGCTGCTGCCTTCCAGGAACAGGAAGCTCTGCCCTCCCCACTGCTCCTGACACTGTGTGAGTGCAGAGAGCCAAGGGGACCCCGGCTGTGTGAGATCACACAAATAAACTCGTCTGCTGTGGGACACAGCCACACACAGCAACCACAGGAAGGAGCCTGGGGTGGAACTGGCTTCTCCCAGAAGCACAAACTGCACTTCTGCATCATTCATCAGCAAGGACAACATGTAAATCCAGTGGGATAGAGCTGAGGTTTGCTGTGCGCCCCAAAACACGGCACTGCAGGAGTTTTGGGGGCTTCGGCTGCTGCCTGGAAACAACTATGGCACAGAAGGTGTGGTGCCATTTACTGCAAGCCCAACATTATCTTGGGTTACCTCCAAGTAATTCTGCAGCATGGGGAGACAGAGGTTGGGATCTCCACAGAACAGGCACTTCTGTACACTGACACAGGAATTTGGGTTCAGGGGGAGTGACCAGAACTCCGGACAAGGAACTCTCTACTTCTCACCCATCCCCTCCTACCAGACTAAGTTGGAGATTTCACAGCCTGAAATTGGCTCCCAGATATGACACTCTGAGATACAACACTCCAGCCATTCCCTAACAATCCTCATCTCTCCCCTCCCTGCCCACATTACATAATAAGCATCTTTATTTATTCTTTTTTTCGTAAGTCATCTTTTCATAACAATAGAAACTACTGGAGACCGAGATAACTTGATGAATTTTTCCTATTATCTAAGAGCTTAGTCACTCAGGGAATTAGTCATGTTCAAAATAACAGCCAGGCTCAAAGAGATTCAGAGCAACCATTCTGGAGCAGAAGCAGCTAATGTCATAAATACATTAAGATGTCAGCTTGAAGCATTTCAGAGATTTTTCAAGAACTGTTTAAAAAAAGAAAAACCGTTTGACTAGATATAAAGGAAATCAGGTTCTCAGCAGTTAGAACTGTGGTTTACAAAGCCCATGGTGCTCAAACACTGAAAGCCTGAGCAGGAGGGACAGATGGACATGGTGACCACGTGGTGCGTGTGGTTTCCCAGCGAGCACAGCCTGCTCGATGTTCCACATGGCACCCTCCCAGCACTGCTCTCACAGGGTTTTCCAGACATCCCTGATGCATCATGAAGACATGTCTCAGGAGACAGAGAAGTTATTGGCATGTCCAATATCCAGCAGGTAGGAACAGGGGCACAGAGCCACGGGACCAGAGCCAGGTCTCCCCCTAGCCACACGTGGGACTGACACAAGGGCAATCCTCAGCATATTTCAGGGGTTTATCCAAATATTTTTGTTTACCATAATGTCAACTCTTTCTTAACCAGGCCATTTATCATATACTCTTATAGTAGCACTAGTCAGAGGCTATAACTGAAAGATTAAAGGAGCCCCAAACTGTGAGTGAAATGAAAAACTGAACAGGTACTTTGTGAGTAAGAAAAATCCCACAAAAACATGCATTTGGTAGGATGGGCTTCAGGCTCTGGGAGCTCCGTGGCACTGCAGCACACACGGAATTCTCCAGCACCTGCAGAGCTCAGTCAACCCAAGTATCAACCTCCAGTGACAGCAGATTCCAGGGTGAACAGGAACAAACTTCCAATAAGCCGCTCTGCTGTGGAAAAAGCCCTCCCTGCTGAGGTCCCAGGGTGTGGAGCGGCTGGACCTGACAGCATCCTCTGCAGGACACCCAAACTGCTCAGCACGTCCCTGGGCTTCCTGGGAGCTTCACTGGAGCTGAGTGCTCCCTGTTCCCTTTGATCTCTGCAGGACTCTGAGAGCTCTGGGCCTCTTCAGTCCCATTTTCCCTAATGCCTGGATACTGCAAGATCCTTCTTCCATCCCATCCCGGCCTGGCTTCTCTCCACCAACTGCATTTGCTTATCCAAACTTTCAAAAATGAAAGTCAAACCAAAACTGCTTTTTTCCTCTTCTCTGTTCCTGACTTCACATTGAGCTTTTCAGGATTACAGACCGCAGAGAGTCTTTGTACTTTCAATATCCTGTGATCTGCAGACTGACAAGTGGAGAAGGATCAGTAAGGAAAAATGTAAGCAAGATCCTGGCTGCTGACCTGCCCTGTTCATGGATATCTCCATCACTTGCAGTGTTTGGCCTTTTGATTCACTGAATTCCTTATCACCACACTTTTAAGCTGTGATGATTTACAAGAGCCTACTTTTTGTTTAGGAGAGAAATGGAAAATATCAAGCACAGCTTGATTTTAAGTATTTGAACAACTAGCATAGCAGCCTAGGGAAAAACATGACTGTATATGCCTGAAAAAGAGAAAAGACTGGGACTGTACCTATGGAAGGTAATGGCTGCACTCACTTGGACTGTCACAGGCACAATACTAAGCCCAGAAGGAGACTCTATGAGAGGAAATACCAAAGAAGATTCACACTTGTAATACAGTCAAAGGCCTGGGAAAAAACTGTGCCCTTGGCAGATAAAAAGCTATCCCAGGAAAGGCCTGATTTAATCCAACATGTGATTACCATGCTGGATCAATACTCTCTGAAGAATCCCAAACCAAATAATCATCATCCTCACACGCCAGTCAGAGGTGTAGATTGATCCTCATCACTACCAATGACAATTAGTTTCATCTTTCTGGGTTAGAAACAGATACCAGAGAGTTTAGCAACTTGGTACCAATGAAGCATGTAAAGCATCCCCGTGGGATGCCAGCATAATTGGCAAAAGATTAATTGTTTAAAAAATGGGAAGCAGCACATGCAAAGGAGGAAAAAAACAAGCCCCGACAGCTTAATATTATGGAATAATAGTGAGGTTTAAGGGGCTGATTTAGAAATAAAGAGCCACCTGCCATGAGAACAAAAGCTACTATCACTTGGAAAACATTAGTGACAGGCTTTCTAAAGATGAGTAACTCTGAAGGGAAGCAGGTCTGAGTCTTTAACCCAAGCTGAGAACAGAAAACAGCACTTTGAATAAATCAATGCTGTGCAGAACTTGGTAGAAATCAGTCTAAAATCTGGGTTTTGACCAATGTGCCTGAGCAGAACCAAGTCAAGAGATGATGGCCAAAATAAATGTATATTGCTGTTCTTTAGTAGGTGCACAGAAAACAGTATCAGAGTAAAAAAGACAGCTGAAAAACCCTAACAGGGGCTCAGTGTTCATGAAAATTGGTCCAGTGATGCTCTGGGTGAAAGGCTGAGGTTCTCCACGGCATGGAAGGCAGTGAGAACAGGGCAGCCAGCCTTCACTCAGGAGTCAACAGAGCCATTTGATAGTTCTGTAGCACAGTTTAATCAGCAGACTGAGATAATAATATTCCCACTGACTTGCTGAAATGCAGCTCCTTCTGGTTTGGAACAACTCGTTTGTTTAGCAGCACACACCAATATGATCCACATCTGAAGTGCTAAAAATTAAAGTAACTTACCAATGGGGGCAGCAGGCAAAATCTGCATTACAGGGAATATCACTATCTGCACTGGCACTTGGCCAGGACATCTGGACTAACATGCCTTGTCTTGCCAGAAGAGCAGAATTTGGAGGGCCCAAGCATCGGCAGGACCTTGGCTCCACAGCACAGCCAAGAGAGCACTACCAGCATCCCTGGGATTCCAAGGGCAGGAGCCCACTGAACCCGTTGGACCACAGCCACCCATCCCCAGGGAAACAGGCTCCTCACTCACAGGGGACTGCAAAGATCCCTGCTGGATTTATCTTATTAGGGTCAGTTCTACTTTGTTGGTTTGTAATCATTTTTTATTTCTAGATACCTGGAGATATGTGGAATATCTCCAAATACTGCTGAGGCTGTTAAACTGCTGTATCAAATAAAGAAACCACAGTTCTCTCTTTCGTTTTTCCCTTTTGAGACAGGCGATACTGGGAAACTCCCTCTTCAAAATCAATCACTGGAGTTTTACTTTCCCCCAAAATATCACATATCACAGGCTATCCAGTAACCCCTATAATTCCTCTCAAAGAGAAGGCAAAGATTAGACTAATGAGAACAAAATAACAAAGTCTCCCTGGCCGCCGGCAGCAAGGAAGGAAGCTGGGAAGGTGAGAGGGTGAGAAAGTGTCAAGTCTTATGCTGTGTCAATTAAAAAAGCAGTTTGTCCTGCACCACATCCAGCCCCTCCCCACCCGAGCTCAGCAGTCACCTGGGAGGAGAGGAAAAAGGATGCAAGAGCCACGTCCAGCTTGCCAGCACCACTTTTCTGCACCGTACTTATCTCTGACAACGTAAACCGGCAAACGGCGATTTGCGTTGCTTGGACACCGGCGGAGAGCGGCAAAGTGCTCCTCGGGCTGCGAGCGGGTCCAGGGGGCACAGGGAAGAAATCCCGCCCCCTCGGGATGCTCAGAGGGTGGGAGGTGGCAGCAAACCCCCCAAACCGCTGCGGGGTGGTAGACAAACCTTAAACAGGACCTAAGCAAATGTGGAACCTAATGCAGGCTGCTGCCTACAGCCGCATCACACCGAGCCTTCCAGGAGCACAAAGCACTCCGCCCCAATTTGTGCGAGCATCCGAGAGGGGCTGAAGGGCAGAAGGAGCCGCACAAGGGCGGCACAGAGCTGGTGGCTGGGCACCAGGAGAGCGCGGGCAGTGATCCCTGCGCTGGCTCCAAAAGCCTCCTCGCTGCCAGCGGCATCTGCCGGTGCCCCCGCGGAGCCGGAATGCGGGGGCTGAGCCAGGTGACGCCAGAGCCGGCTCGGCCCGAGCCAGCCAGACACCGGGAGCAGCCCGCAGGGATCCCCCGAGGCTCCCCGCAGGAGGGAGAACGCCCAGGGAAGGGCAAAACCCAAAACCACCTGCAAAGCCCAGCCCAGCACAGAGGGAAATTGCCGTTGCAAAGCCAAGCTGTGCAAGGAGGGAGAGATGGGGGGGAGGAGGATCTCAATAACAACCGCATCGCTTCACGGGGAAGTTTCTGAATGAGGCAGAGGGACCCTGCTGAGCTGGGGGAACTTCCCCGCTTCCCCCCCCCCCCGGCACACACAGCCCCTACGAGCCGCACTCCGGGCTCAGCGAGGGCATCTGCAAATCGGCAGGATTTTGTCTCATTGAGCAGAGCTGTCAGTGTTTAACCGGCTTTCCTGAAGCCTCTCCACTCCCGAGGAGTGTGACAGCCTGATGCAAGCGCAGGCAGGGACTCTCCAGCTCAGCAGCACATTCGGCTCCCCCCGCACCGCAACTCATCATCCGGCGGAGGGGCAGATCTGACAGGTCCCGGCGGCTGCCGCCAGCCAGCATCCTTGTGCCGGCACTCCTCTCCTCCCAGTCTCTCCCCCGGCTCGCACACCACACAGCCCATCTTCGGGAACCGGGAAAACCCTCTGCTTCCCCCATAGTCCCCCCGGTTCACCCTACCGAAACCCCCTCTCCAGCCCCGCCGAGCGCCGCTCCCCCTCCCACGCCCCAATGCGTGCCCACCCTCCTTCCTCTCTTTTAATTTCTTCTTTTGCTCAGCAGTTTGGGAATGCAGAGTCCATAAAATGGCTACAGAGTGATCAATGGTTTCAAGGACAGGGAGTAAAGGAGGAGTCAGGAGATAGGACGGAGGTTTCATTTCCCTGTCAAAGTACTGCAATAAGAGGAAAAGAGAAAGACATAGCTACCTGAACTCACCATTCCTGTTCCATCCCTTAGCCACTGCATCTTGCTTCTGATGATGTCCTTATTATCAGGGAGGGGAAGGAAAAAAAATCCCTACTGCCTGGCGAGAGCTGGCAGGAAAAAAAAGAAGCCCCCCACCCCCACCCTAGCCCGGAGCTTTCAGTCAGCCATCCCTCAGCCCGGCAATCCCGTGCCTGTCAGGAGCACGTTACTAGCAGCCTCCTCACTACCTGGGATTGTGCTTATTTATTTCAGTCACGGACCGAGGGATTTGAGGGGAGGGGGATGTCCTTTTTTTTTTCCCTTGCCGTGCTTTGAAACTCTGCAGGAGGGGAGGGGAGGAGAGCAGAGGGGAGGGAGGGGGGACCTATACAAACTTGGGGAGGGTCCCCGCAGTCGCCCAGCAGCCCGGGCACCCCCTGCCCTCCTGCCCTGGCCGGTCACCCTCGCCCCCAGCGCTGCAGGACTCCGGATCTGCAGAGCCAGCACATGGCTCCACGCTCAGCAATGGGCTGGGGCTTTTGCTGACGTTCAAAGGGCAGTAGTTTCTCACTCTGCTTTCCACATGCAGGATAAATCCCCTTCCCACTGAAACCAAAGCCCCCAGCCCAGCCAAGCGCTGCCCCTGCTGCCCGGGGTTATCCTCCTCGCAGCACCCGCACCCCACTCCCCCCTCAGGGCTTTAATCCCCTGCTCGCTCCCCTTGTGAGGGAGCTTTATCCCGACTTTCTGGTCACGGCAAGGAAAGTACAGCCCGCTGCAGAGTTGAGAAGAGAATCCACTCATTAAAGCATTCCCCATTGCCACGGCCACCCACCACACCGAGGGAGAGGAGATCGCTCTGTCTGGCGCTGGAGAGGAGAGGCGGCGGCAGCATATGGGATGTGTAGAGCCAACTGGAGACAGGGCTGAATCCTCCCGAGTCCTCCAGCTGGGACACGCATGTTGACATGGTTCTCCCCATTTTTCAAAGACATGGAGATCGCAGGAGTTGGCCAAGGCCTTTCACGGAGGCGGCTACGCCATCCCAGGGCTCGCTGCCCACAGGAAGGGGCAGCCCGGAGCAGGGACTGACACACCCCTGAGAACAGGCAAAATGCCCCCCCAACGCTCCCCAAATCTCCTCTCTGGCAACCAAGGTCTGCAGCTGGTTTCAGAGCCAGGAGGGCAGGTAGGAATTGTGGAGACAAAGTGGGAAATGGCTGACATCCTGCTCAGATGGGCGCAGACACCCACAGCCAGGATATACATGCACTGGGTACACTGGACATACTGGATCCTCATACAGGATATACTGCAAAACCTCTGGAGAAGCTACAGTCTCCTCAGTTACACTTGCAGAGGATTTAGGGTTGTGTTTGAGTGCGGTTTTATCCATGCACTCAAGGGCAGAAGGGCACTTGGATCTCCTGCTCCTGGCCTCCAGAGGAGTCAACGTTTTTCCTGTAGCTGAAGATTCTGAGTCAGGAAACAACATGCGGCTCCTCGTGACTGCCACTTTGTGCTGGTCCTGTGCCACTCAGCAGGATCAGAGCCTAGGTGTCTTCACTTATTTGTTGAACTGGGACAGACCAGGAGAGCAAGCAGGAGCGAAGGGATGCTGCCCAGCATCTCTGCATCTTGTTGCGGCCCCACGTTAACCTGCTCCAGTTACATCAAGCCATATTCCATCACTTTTTCTACAGGCACTGACAGCCATCATTATTGCCAGAGATGGCTGACAAAAGAGTGAGTCAGGAGACAAATGCTTATAGCTGTCCAAACTCTGGAATTCTACCTAAATTTCCTATGTTAAGTGACAGAAACTCCAGGTAAGTTATTTACATCCATAGGAGGACTCTGGTTGGAAAATCCCACCTCTGGCAACCATTCGGGTGTTGTCAATCAGGGTCTGCTCCTCATCAGGTACAAAACCTGTTTGGGATGTTAGACAGATCCAGCACAACCTCACCAACTGATTTAAAAGCTGCAGGGATTGGGGAGAGCCAGGACAGCAGAACTGACAGACAGACGGACATCCTGAATGCATGGGCATTGCTCCTTCAGAAACCTGAACTAAAAAGAGAGCAATGATGAGGTTATCTGTAATTGAAGGTAAATGTTTTTCTACCGGGAAATATTGAATGAGATCTGCATTGTTGTCAGCACACACAGATAATACAAGAATGACCCTCTTAAGCACGAGATCATCTTTAAACCACACACTGCCTCATCCCAGTAACTCCACTCACTCCAGTCCAAGTTACACCCATCCTAACCTGGCAGTGCAAATGGAGCGGGTATTTGTCTGGCACATCCCACCCAACTGTTCCAATTGGTAATGTGGATCTGGAGAAGGAGGAGGACAATTGTTGTGGAAGTTTGTTGCACACGAGAAGAAATTATCACTGTTTTGCTCCTCCTGTCAGCTGTTAATCAGGCCTGTCAATAAGGCTCATATTCCCGTTTCACATTCTATCCCTTGTTTACACTAAACTGATCTGAGAAGCAAAGCAAGAGTTGCCAGGTTAATTCTTGCTCCCTGCAAAGGGAAGGAAAGGCAGGAAAGCCCAGAGATCAGCCAAACCCCTGACTGAGCATCAGCCTGCACACAAATCCCATCCTGCCCAGAGCAGTGGGGCAGCCATTCTCTTTGGCACATGCAACCACAGAGAGAACCCAGCTGCCTCTTCCCTGCCAAGAAAATGCACCTCTGCTGCCTCATTGTCTATGCAAAGCGTTCTGCAGGCAGCCAGCAGGCAGGGGACCAAACCCAGCATCCCTGCCAGAGCAGGGGGAGCAGGGAGGAGCTACCTGTGAGCTTCTGGTTGGTCCTGTGCTGGGCCAGGAGCTGGACTAGGATGATTTTTGTGGGTCCCTTCCAGCTCAGGATATTCTATGCTTCTGCTCTACGATTCTCCACCTCCCCACACTGGAGCAAAGCACCTGCCTTCCAGGAAAGGGCACCACGTCTGGGCCCCTTTGCCAGGCATTCCAAGGGGATGTTACAGCCCACACATCTGAAGGCACAGTGGGTTGCCCACCCAGCACACCCCAGACATGGGGCATTTCAAACAACACACACGAGCTGTGAGTCACAGAGCACCGTGGAGCAGTGCCAGGGCATTGCACTGGTAGGAAAACCCACAGTGCCCACAGGGAAAGGGAGCCAACTTTCAGTGTGGGGTGTTTGGGCAGAGTCTGCACTGCAGGCTCCTGCCCTGGGACTTAGCGTAGAAAAAATGGGATTTCTACTACCTGAGCACATCCCACTGGGGAGGCAGGGACGAGGTTTTGCCCAGGTGAGCAGACAGAGTCCCTGGTTTGCCTGGGGGATTGCTCTGGAAGAACTCGTGTATTGCTCATCCATAACACAACGTCCCAGTAATTCTCAGCAGAGCTGTGCTCTGGTCACATTTTACCAGATGTCTCCTTCCCTCCAGAATGAGGAGGGAAGGAGAAAAACGAGCTGATGTGCTTCACCCTCAGATGGCCGCTGCCCTTCAAAGGCCAGTCCAGTTTGGGGTCTACTTCTGACTGCCAAGTGATATTCATAATGGGCAGTAGCCTCACTGGTGAGCAGAGATGGGAAGGAAGGGACAGGGTTTACCTGGACACTGCTCTGTAGTAGTAGTTGTGACTAATAAAGGGACTATAATGATTAGATTTATGCCACTTTTCCATGTGTAATTTATTTTCTCCTAATTCCTTGCATCTGGAGAGCGACTCAGAAGCCAAGCAATTTGGTATCAGCAGGATAGTCACTATCACATCACACTCTGAAACAGCAATAAGTAATCTCCATCCTTGTACCTCATCCAATACATCTGGAGCCATGGAAGTGACACACACGACTTTAACAACATTCCCACTGCAATCTGCTGTCCAATCCAATACACACAGACACCCACCCTGCTCTCCCAGCCACTATTTGTGGTATCGCTGTGCAGCTTTTGGGTGCAGATCCCTCGTTTCAGACCTCCAAAACACAGCAGTGGGATTCCAAACATGATGGTTCATTTTCCTGCAACCTGTGAGAGCAGCAGAGCAGCAGAGCAGCACTGCAGGACTTCACCTGCCTCTCATCTCTTTTCTTTATTGTATTACCACATCACCACTGAAATCTCCTTTAGATCTCCAAAGCCTCCTTTCTTTAATCCCACCATAAGAATACTGCTATAAACCTCTCTCTGGATGTGGGAACTTTTTCCAAGGTGCTCCTCTCCCTGCCCTGCTGCTGCTGCCTTCACGCAGGGATTTCCGTTCCTCTGCTTTTCATCCACTCTTCCCTCCCCTACAATGCAGCGTTGGAGAACATCCCCCAGCCAACACCTCCCTATTGAAATTCCAGCCCGGAATTGCCTCATCCAGGCAGAAGCCCGACAGTGCCCTTTGGAGAGCCCAGGCACGTGACAGTATTTCACTGCTGCAGAAGGCAGATGTTCTTCATTCCATATCAGAGAGCACAAATATGTTCCTGCAGTCATTGTCTCTACTGAACTGCAAAGAACAGGCACCAAATCCTACAGGTTAATTAATGAGAAAGGAGGAGAATTTGTCTAACCTCTACTAGGAATTATCCAGCCTGGCTTTATAAACCAATCAGCCACGCTACACAGCTATGAAACACGTACCTTCCTGCAGGAAAAAAACCCCAAACCCCATGGAATACTTTCATAATGGCCCAGTGCCTCTCTGATTAGCACAGCAATAACACAGTGCTCCGGGCTCTTGCAAAGTATTATTATTATTTATGGTACATTACAAGAGAGTTTGTTTGTTCTTTAACAGGAGATGACATACTCAGAAGCCCCAGATAGGAGTGTCCTCCTGAACTAACTCTGACACAAAGATAGTTTCAGTCATAAATTATAGAATCACAGAACCACAGGACTGGAACAAGTGCATAAACATCACTTGCTCTGATGGCTGTGGTTGGGATCTGGCTGTTTACCACAGGAAGGGAGAAAAATCATTACCTGCAAACCAGGGCACAGGGGCTTCCCCTGACTGCCCAAGGTTACACATCAAACACTGGCAGGGACAGACAGGGGAGCCCAAACCTGTCTCCCTCTGCTCCAAACCCCTTCTCCAATCCTCATCAGCTACTTGTACGTACACTCTGTATGCTGGTACGAACTAGAGTAATTTAATTCTAATCTAATTACATACATGAGGCATTGTTAATTATTTGGTATATTTATATTTAGCAGTCACAGTGCAAACAGACCCCAGTGTGGCTCCAGGCAGAGTGTCACACAGCCTGCTCCACGCTAAAGGAGGGAAGGGATGGAAAGGGCCACGGCCACACTCTCACAGACTCTCCCCAAAGGACTTTTTGGATTTTACTAACAAAATTACAGCTTCAGTTTTTGAGAGGACCAAAACAAACTAATTTTTATGCAGCCCGAGTGGGAAACCACAGTTGGAAACCTGTTTTAAAAAGGAGGTTTTTTATTAAGTAAAAACTATTTTGTTGCCAGCACACGATCCCCCAGACACACAGAGGTTCCTGCTGCTCCTCTCCAGGCCATCCTGTGGGATAGATGGGGCCCTTGGGAAGGCAGGGAAACAGGCAAATCCCAGACCTGCCTCCTTCCAGAACTGATCCTTCAAGTTCCCTTCATGTTTTGCACCTTGTTGACTATTCCTTCTCCTTGCCATCCTCACCTGACTGACAAGACTCCTCATGCCTCGGCCCATTTGATTTGCTAATATCTTTCAACTTTTTCCAACAGTGGCATTTTGAAGCCTCCCACTGCTGCTTTAATGAACCAAGGAGTCTGTTGCCAAGGAACACTCTCTGTTGCCAAGACCTCTGCTTTAGAGGTGAAAATTAAAAACCTGCAGGCAAATTAAACTCTTAGGGTGATGAGGAAAGCACCCCAGTTCAGATCCCCAAGCCCAGTAAAGGCTCTCCAGCATCCAAGTCTTCTTTATGTCCATCTGTCACTAGCACTGCCCTAGTTCTGCTTATTTAGGGAAAATCCTATGGAGATTAAAAAGAGGAATAAAACTAAATTTGAAACTGAAAGGGCTTTACAAGTAGCACAGTGCTTATATATAAATTCATTTCATTTGTGTACTAAGAGATCTGCAGCCAAAAAAGAGATTTTTTTTTTTTTTTTTTGAAAGAAAACTAGAGCTTAGTATTGCTATTCACGAGAAGATCTGCGGGGAAACAATAAATGCTGCCCCAGGTCGTGTGTTTTGAGGTCAGAAGGGACTGACAAAGCCGTACATCCTGCAGGCATGATCCTCCCTCGTGCCTGGAGGGATGTTCCCATGCTGGAGCTGGGGAAGGAGCCTCCAAGGCCCACAGCATGGCCACATCTCATGGCGTGGGGGCTCTTGCAGCCCTCCTCTGTCACACCAACAGGCAGACTCACACCTGAGCTCCTGCCTGGCCCCTCTCCACCACGCAAACCCAGCAGAGATCCCACTGGAGCTGGGTGCCTTTGGAGGAGGCATCCCAACCTGGTCCTACACCCACAAATACACACAAAACCCTGGGACAGAAATGCTTTCCCTGCCATGTTAATCCCTGCACCTGCAGAGAGCAGCACTGCGATGGCAGGGTGTGATCCACCTATGGCACAGCTCCCACCCACATCCACGGGATTCCTGCCTGAGTAACAGTGTCAGGGCTTGGCTCTTGGGAAGCAAAGCAGAAGGCAAGGAGATTGGCCCCCCAAGACCTCACATCTCCGTCAGGAGGTGAAGGCTTAATGAGCAGGTCATGTTTATGAGGTGATGGCCACAGTTCATCAGGATGCACAGAGCGATGTGGAGGAGCCTTTCAAACTCACTCGTCACTCTCCTCACTCTATTATTCAGTTCAAAGCTGTGACCTGTGGCCCTGGAAGCTGAGCTTAAGCAGCTCAGCTCTCAGCCCTGTTCTCATGGCCGCAGTTAGTCTGAGTTGCCACAGGACGTGTTAGGACAGCCTTGGCCAAGCCAGGGGTGCAGGGAGGAGCAACACACCGGAGCAGGGAGGGCTCTCGGAGCAGCCCAACCTCAGCCCTACAAGTATGGGGTGTCCAGTGATGGACACCCAGGACAACGAGGGATGTTTTGACCACCTTCCCCACAATGATGCATATTTTCCCAATGTGGTTGGGTAAAGTTAATCCCAAGGTTTCTAGTGCCTTCCTGCAGATTTCCCTCCCTGCTTATCTCATGCCTGCCATCAGCTGTGCCAACCAGGGCACATCTGGGAAAGAGAAACAGTTAGGGAAAGGAACAGCTGGGACCAGCCCCAGCCTCACCAGAACTTCCTGAGCTGGAGCGTCATCTGCAGCTCCCATCCGCCTAAGGAAACCTCTTTGCTGAGTCTCTCTATTAAGTGGAACTACCGACTTTCAGAGTGAGGAACATTTCCCAGAGAGATGCTCTCCTTCAGCACTTTGGGCTGCTAAAGCATCGTGAGGTTTCCTTTTTGAGAGAGCCCTACCTTGAGTCACCCTCTGGAGCCCAAAGAAAGGCAGAAAGACTCTCTCTTCCCCACCCACCATCTGCAGAGGGATGTAAATTCTCCTGGTCAACAGCACTGCAGACTGAAGGCTGCAGCCCTCCAAACCCACTGAACATGCTGCTTTCATCCCCAGCTACTTTTCAAGATCCCTGCAAGTCCCACAGTCCTTCATCAGGCTTCCAGGGGTCTTCCCCACTGAGCTCAATCTGCAAAGGAAAGTTTCAATATTGTTTCACTTTCAAAAGTCTATCGAATTCCCTTTCTGACACTGTCTTCTCAAAGCTCCCACCCCAGTCCTCTCCTTTGAACCCATAACTCCTTGCTGGTGTCCTTTGAAATCGTTGAAACTCATCTGCCTACAATAATTACTAACTCAATGGTTTAATTTCAAATGAAATGAGATCCCTCTTGGGCTTGTTTTATTCTTGCAGAGGAAACAGGCCATGGGCTCCAGGAGTCTCTGGCTTATCAGGAAGGAAGTGTGGGGCGGGGGGGTCGGTGTCCCGCGGCGCAGTGCCCGCTGTCCCTCCCGCTGCAGCACTGCACTGGGCTGTGCAGTAACACGAGCAGACAGGCACACCCAGCAGGAGCCACGCGTTTCCCCCCACGGAAGCCATTTCACAGCAGGGATGCTCGACAGCAAATACAGGGTGTAAAACATGGACAAGGATCATCTAACATCCTCCAGAGCTGTTAGAATTTGAGATCGTAAACCAACCGAGGTCTACAGGGGTCAAATCTCAGGAGCAGTTGTGAAACTGTGGCCAGATAAATAAAGGGGTTAAACCCAGCTATCGGACTGCCTGGCAAGCCTTGCTGCAGGAAAGCAATTCCCTTATTGAACACATCCCCACGCACAAATGGAGCCATAAATATGTGGCATTCTCTCCCTCTAGTGGCTGGAGGCTTGGAAATGAAGAGGATGGAACGTGACCCTGCAGTTTCTGGAAACAAATGGAGTTGTCCCAGTGTGCCTGTCCCCCAGAGCCCCAGGGAGACAGCAAGGACCCCAGCAGGTCCTGAGCCCAGAGAAGGGATCACACCCGTCAGTCCCCATCAGCAGGGGTAGAACAGGACACCACGAGCGGGGCTCTGAGGCTCACCTTGCGTTCACCAGAGCCTGGGCTACTGCACCAGAGCCACTTCCCACATGCTCTGCCTTTGTGTGCTTTCCTGCTCTGCAGTGGTCCCCCTCACAAGACTGATCCTTATTAATGCACCACTGCCAAGAACATCCATATTCTTGTCAAGGTGTCACGCCACAGCAGTCAGGCTGCCGGGTCTGCTCACACCTTACAACGTGAGTGTGCTTGTAATAAAGCACAAGACATAAAAAAATCCCCCTGAGGTGCTCTGACCTCACCAAGAGAGCACTATTGAGAGAAACCAAGTGTGTAACTTGAGATGACACAATAGGAAAAGCTCCTCAATTAACTGTTTCTGAATATACTGATCTTAGTCAGTATTGCTCAAGGATTTTAAAGATCATAAAACACTGAGCTCTGCACCACACTTCAGGTTCCCAGATGTGGTGACATGGTTTCTTCACTTACAGGAGTCCTGGAACTTGCTCCCACATAAGCCTCACTCATCCTCTAAGGACAACCAGGAGGGTCTATGATTTTCATTTTAAATAATGAGCACCGTTCAGGATGGCAGCATTCTTGGAAGGAAGACAACATGGTAAAACCAGTTTAACACAGCTCCCTTCCACTAACAGTACAGCTCTACCATTGCATTTATTTTAGGTTAAAAACCCCAGACTCACTATCAGTAACAGGCATTGTTACATCACCACAAAATTTGTGTGTGGGTGTGAATTCTGGATGAGCATCCTCGACAACAGCAGAAATGTCCTTACAAAAGCCTAAGAAAAAGGGAAGAAAGAGGTGAGGGGTGCTGTCCAAGTGGGTTGGTGGGTTTGTTTCAAAGACCACACTTGCAAATGTTCTTTGCAGTTTTTCCAGGCTTGCATGGCAATGAGCACACCTGAGTCTTTTCCACAGCCTTGGGGAAAATGGTGAGTTTGAAGTGGGAAGGTCTCAAGCTTGACCCAACCAGGAAAAAAATCCAGAAGGGAAAAAAACATACAGAAGGAAAACCTGTTTTGAACTCAGTTGGGAAAGGTTAACAGAGCTTCCCATGACCCCTCTGGCTCTCTGGCCATGTCCCAGGCTCCTCTCTCCCACTGCCCCACAGGGCTGAGCTGTGACAAGCCTGCAGGGACTTCTGCAACATCAACCTGCTTGTGTGACCACAGCCAGTCAAGTGTGATTTTTGAAGAAGTGGATGCAAACCTCAAACCATCCACCCAAGCAGCACCTGCATGAACCAGTGAGGCAAGCAGGCATTAAAATCACAATTATGCCCAGATCCCATTAAACCATTTTTAATCCAAATCCCATTAAACTGCGTCAGCCTTTTCCTGCACCACCTTCCCTGCTACTCATGATTCATAAGTCAGGTCCATCCTCTGCCTTCAAAAACCATCCTTCTCCATTTGGTACTTGGATTGGCAGTGGAGCTTGTAATTAGGTCCCAAATGTGCCACCACATCACTGCTGAGTACAAGGGATTATACAGAGGTAAAGACTTCAAGAGTCCATGTGATGTGAAGTCTGAACACCATCCATCGCCTTCTGGAGTGCTAAATATACCCATGTTTTACTATTTACTTGCCTGCTAAACTATCTCAGGAGCAGTCTGTATCAGTCCCTAAAGAAGGCAGTTTGCTATTTATATGTAATGCGCTTAGCAATTTTTGTCACTGAAGTTGCACAGTTATATCCCACATGGAGATTTTCATCCTTATGAACTTCAACATGAGAAAAATCTACGCTACGAACTAATCTTCCCAAGTTCTTAGAAAGGGATGTTGGCAGGCAGGATGAGTGTCCTGACACTTCCAAGACTGTAATTCCTGTAAACTGCCAATTTTAGCAATGTTAAGAATATGGCATGAGAAATAAGTAATACAGGCAGCCATCGAAAAATCTTCCTGTATTCCATCCATGAGAATAGAAGGTTTTGTGCATCACCCTAAATTTTCACTAAATACAGGTGGACATCCTTCCTCAAGGAAGGAATCACCACGATTACTTGCATAAGCCAGCTGAGGCTGCAAGATCACGTTTTCAAAGTCTGCCCCAAATCTAAAGCTTTTGGAAACACAACAAGCTCGTCTGGCTGAAGACAATCCCCGAGACTCCTTAAAATCTCAGCTGTGAAAAAAAACAAGACAGAACAAAGACACAGGGCTGAGATAAAAGCTGGAGGTGCAGCCCTTGCCTGCTCAGCTCTGTCAGAGGGGCCCTAGAATGGCATTTGAAATACATGAAATGCACAACAAGGTTCAGCCAAGCTGCACCCAAGGCTGTAAATGCAGCCAGAAAATTCCTCTGGCAGGTGCTGATCCAAGCACTCTGCTGCCATGTGTACCACCTAGATCTTGCTGGGGTGGGTTTATTTTGGAAGGGAGTGGGTTTGAAATGCATAGGATTGTTTATAAAACACAACTTGTCTTAATTAAGCCACGTTGGGAGGGTATAAAAATAGCCTGTTGGAGATAGCAGACTAACTGTAGAAGCCTCACAAAAATATCCTGTGGGAAGTGAAAGGTGTGAATACATATTCTTAAAAAGGAACATGTGGCTTATGCTTTACTCTGCTTCCACTATGCAGCCATATGTTGGCTGCTGGGTTCTATTAATAAACCCTGTGCTCTGTGTTATCCCACATGTGTCTGGATAAGCACAGTTTGGAGCACACAAATCCTTAATGCCAGTACCTCCAGTAGGCAAGAATGCTTGGGTGTCAGCTCTGCCAGAAAGGGAATTTGATTAGGTCTCCTGCAAACCGCTCTAAGAACACAATGATCCCACTCAGTTCATGGATAGGAAGGAGAGATGGGCTTCCTCCGTGCCTCTAAATGACTCTAATCCCTCACTGATATATGGGCCTTTTCGTCATAAACACACATAAACCCCATACAGAATTTCCTCCAGCTTTGAATCGCAGCCTGGGTAGAACATCCCAGCTCCCAGTTGGCACAAAGCAACAGGAACACGGGAATTACCAGGACACCTAAGGGATGCATCCCATGGGCAAAGAGCAGCTGGCTCCCATGCCAGACACTGCATAATTACTCCGCCAAGTTCTTCTTCCAAAGGCAAACACTCCTGTTAGATGGCAGCTCACTACTCTCATTTCCAGCTGCCCCAAAACCACCGGCCAGGGGATCAACATCACACATGAACCCAGAAGACAAACAGGGCTGGCAAGATCTTCCTGTCTTCCTTGGGACTACCTGTATTTAAAAGATGCCTTTACAGCACTTGGTGACATAGCCAGGCTAGTCATGAACTCTCCAAGTGGGACGTGGAGATGCATCAGCAGGTTCTTCGCTGCCTGTCCACAGATGTAAAGTGGATTTTCATGTGGGAACTGCTCAAAACCACCAACCACAGGGGTTTGAAGTCTGAGCACATGCTGCAGTCCAAGGAAGGTGTTCTCCCAGGATGGCAAAACCTGCGTCTCTTTGGGTGTTTTCTCTTCACCCAAAGGCTGGGGCTGTGACCTAGTTTTACCTAAATCTATATATATTCTTTACATGGAGATAAAATGCTTGAAGGCATTACAAGGTGATATAAATTACTAGTTATTGGTTCATGATTTTTCCATGGTGGTAAAACAACCATCTCTCATGTTGGAGAGAATATGGCTTATTGCAAAAGGTGGGGAATTTAACAGAGATATTGATAAGCCACAAGAGTCCAGTGTGCACACTTAGTGTCAGAGACGCAAAGAGATGATGGATCCTTTCTTGGATGAAATATACTGAATAACTTTGATTTTCCTCCTAGAAATTACACACATTTGTCCCAAGCAGGACCAGCAAGGGCAGAATGCTGTCACAGCATCCTTCTAACCCCATTTCTCACGAACTAGAGACCAGAAATAAAACAGTTTTTTTCCGTAAGGAGAGACATTTTGTTTAATCCAAAGAGGAAAGAGGGAATTAACTTTTCCAACTCAACTACAGTAGACAGTCTTCCAGCCATGTGCTAGTTCCACCAGCAGCTCCAACCCATGCTCAGTGTTATTTGGTTACACTTTGCAAGTGCTTTGAGCTTGTAAAGCTTTCATGGAAATCAACGAAAAACTGGATTTTGGCAAAGATTCCCAGAATTGCTGCTTATTAGAGAATATTTTGTTAAATCATTTGCTTTGATAACTACAGTTCCAGCTGGAAATCAGAAAACCATTTTGCTGAGACCCAGCCCTGAAGAACTATTTATATCGGGAATCTTCTCTTTTCTCCAAAGCACCCAGCAGTGATCCAGACTTACCCCTCTGACTTTGAGGTTTGAAAAGAAAAACAATGGGAAACCTCTTTAAAAAAATCAATTAACTTCAAAAACAAAGAAACAAACAAAAACCAAAAAAAACACCAACAAAAATATGGAATAAGCACTTCTTGCCCTGTATGCCTCACAGAATAGCAAGCCTGGATCTGACATATTTAAGCACCACAGTCTATCTGCCCAACCCTTCTGCTCTTCCAGTTGTTGTTCCATTCACAGCTCACACTGTTTCACTGCTTACTCGGTGCTCAGGCTCTATTTTCTGGTGATACATAACCCTCCCAGAATATTCTGGACTTGGCTGCAGTAACTGCACAGAGAGAGAAAATGGCTCATTAGGATCCCCCCCCTCCAAATTTTTCCTTTTTTTTTTTTTATTTTTCTTCGCTCCTTCATTTTTCTTGTATTTCAATGTTATTTTTACCATCATTAACAGCTCTGGTCCCCCTCCCTGATGGGGCCACCCCCTGGGTTGCCCCAGGAGTTCTCTGCTCCCATTGACTTCACACCCACACAAACCAGCACAAGCAATGGGGCTGAGCTTAAGAGCTCTTGAGCATTCACTTCTTTGTACTATTCTTAATGCTCAATCCTGTAAGACTTAAAATTATTCCACACTCATTTACAGGAATTACAGACAATATTCCCTTTCTCTTTCACTGAAACAGAGCTAGTTGTTGGGCTGCCATTCTCTTGACAGCCCACAGAAATCCCTACAATAGATTAAGCCCCCAAGTAAAGAACACTCAAACACACATTGCAGCCCAGCCAGCACAGAGCTGAGCAAAAAACTGTGGCTTCTGCACAAAACACAGATATTAAAGCTGGCTTTGGCTGTGGAGGGTTTATTGTGTTTTGGTTTTGTTTCTTTTTTTTAATGAGCTTTCTGAAGAAAATTTTCAGTTTCAGCTAAAACCTGAAAGTGAAGTTGATTTGATTACTGTTTGGAGCCGTAAAACTTTCTATCTTTCTGTTTGAGTCTTTGCCCTCAAAAAGAAGGGCAAAGAATGAAGGGCAGCAGAATGAACACAAAAATGGATTGTAAATCTAGATTTTCTGACCAAAACCCACAGTCTCCATGGAAAATATTCAAGCTGCCTTTCCTGAAACCATTCAGCACAAGCCTAGGTGCCCACTGGTCTGTCACTGCTGTGTTAGTCGTGATGAATAAAGAGGAGAAAATGGGGATATGTCTTCCTTGGAGATCACAGGAGGATGGTGGGTCTGACCTGCCTGGGTACCTGCAGAAGCTCCCTCAGACCCAGAGGAAGCTCCTATGAGCACGTTGGCCAGGAACAACAGGGCAATTTATCCCTGATGAAATTACTAATTTCTTTTTGTCCACTTGCTTTATTTGTTCCCTCAAGGAGATTAGTGCTTTCTTGAGTTTAGAAAGACTATTAAAGCCTGAAAACTCAGAGTATGTGAAGCCTGCTGGAAAAGTACCTCTGGTATGTTCATACAGTGCACTACATTGATGCACAGGCTGGCAGCACATTAAATTGCTTCTCTGTGAAAGCTCTTCTCCCACTGAGTCTGCTAATTGTCTCTGCTTTTAAAAGTTATTAGTGAATTTAGAGTTGGCCATAGATGCTGATTTAATAACCCCAAGACTCCAAAACAGGTATTGGATAAGCACCAGCAACAAAAGCACTGTTCACTAAACATGCCTCAGAGAGACCACCCCAAAAAAGAGGAAAGCACTGACCAGTCCATTCCTCACCCCCATGACACTTCCATAAGACCAACCTCTTCCTCAAGGTAGGACCCCATCCAGCTCCTCCTGAGAGCAAATCACCTCCTTACTGAGGACACCATGCACAGCATCCCTGGATGTGGAGATGTACAAGGCCGTGCCCTCAGAGCACCCCCAGTCCCCATCTGTGCGCAGATATTGATACGGGGGCATCTGGACAGGAGGCACTACCACCCTCCATCCCAGAGGAGCTGCCAGAAAGGCACAGTTCCCCACGGCCGTGAGCCCCCCGAGCCATCTGTCCCATCTGTGCCTCCCCACTTACGTTTCCAAGAAAAAATCACCATTTCTTTACCCTTTCAGAAGCACTTTTGTGTGTGACCCACACTCCCCGTTCCCACCTGCCCAAGCTGCAGCAGTGCTGTGACACCAAGCTGGGAGCTGCTGCTTCCACTTTACAGTGGGAAGACCTGAGTAGAATTCCTTGATTAGACTCCTTGCTCTCTCTCTCCAAAGCCATCCAGCAAAATCTCAACATTTAATATCAACTTGCAAGCTGAAAATACATCCCACAATATCACTTCCAGACTCTGAGCCGAGCTTTGGGAATCCCAGATCACCCCTAAACTCTCACTGCTTCTCCCACTCTTATCTGTCTTGTTGAGCTGCTCTCTCAGAGACAAGAGATGCTGTTCCCTTTAACAAGGCACATTCTAACAAACCAACAAATACTTTTCCTTCCACAAGGCTCCTGCTTTTACTCCCAGACGTGCGTTCATGTACATCTCCCGCCTGCTTTGGAAATCTCAGTTGGAACTGCATACCAGAACGTTTTTTTAAGACTCCTGAACTGATAAGGTGGGAGGGGGAAAAGCCTTTCTTTTTTCATAAAAGCTGCCTGAACATCTTTGAGACAATGAAACAGCGGGACAAATACCCCCAAATGTAAAAATTTCTCCAGTGTCGAGAAATTTGAGTGTTAAAAAACCATGTGGATTTGGCACCTGAAGACATGGGTTAGTGGTGAACATGATGGTGATTCTGGGTTGATGATTGGACTTGAGGACCATAAAGTTCTTTTCCAACCTTAACGATTCTGTGAGTCCATGACTCTATCCACACACTGTGTCCTCTCCACGTGGCACCCCAGGAGAGGGCACAGCACCCCCTGGCAGTGCTGAGCACCCAAACCAACAGGTTTGGCAAGAGCAGGCCCGTGCCAGAGAAAGGAGCCTCCAACTGGCAAACACGAGCGAACCTCCCAATATTTGCAGTGAGAGGCGAAAAACAATTCTCAGATGTCTGCAGCCCATCCCCTCCCACCCCAAGAGGATTACAAACGTGTAAAATACCTCATTATTCTGGGGAAAATGCAAGAGAAGAAAGGTTTACATCCCTGGGAGTGTTCAGGGTCAGGCTGGATAGGGCTCTGAGCAACCTGGTCTAGTGGAAGGTGTCCCTGCCCATGGCAGGGGAGTTGGACTAGTGGATTTTTTAGGTCTCTTCCAACCCAAACCATTCTAAGATTCTATGAATCAGTCTCATGGAGGGGAAGTATACTGACACTTCCTTCATGCATAATATTAGCAGCCACCTCCCAAATAAACAAGGCACTGATACATCCTTACACAGAGAGGAAAGCAGGTAAACAAAGGAATGTGCAGCATCTTCCTCTGCCAGTCACGTCTTTCATCTGCCCACCCTGAGCTCAGTTCAACTCCTGTTTTTTAAACATCATATAATTAACTCAACAGCACTGACTAGAAGTTAAAACAACACACAAAACACGAAAGCCGTAAAATGTTCTCCAAATATCCTTTTGCCCTCTCATTTTCCATTTCATTTAGTCTCTGGTGTATCAATTGAGCCCATCTCACCAAGTTCACTGTTGAAATTAGACTGGCAGCTCCTCAGAGCAAGAGCTGTTTTTAACAGCCAAGATGTTGTGGCATTTAGGTGGCTGGTTTTGGTATTCACACCAGTGTGACCAACACAGCAAAGTGCTCACCACTACGAATCAAACACAGCCCTCAGAACTGCTGGGTTTGGGGCCCGGGTGGTAAACGTAACACAAATGTTGACAATACACTTCAATTACTGGTATGTGATGTTAAATTGCCAAAGGCAAGAGGGCCGATGCCAGCACAAGTGCAAAGAAATAATTAGCATTTAATATTTCATCAAAACGTTTAATTTTTAAACACTGAGGTTGTCAGGTTGGTTTTTTTTTTCATTATAATTATTATTAGTTTTAATTATTTAGCTGGTTTTGCAGCATCTTTGAGAATGTCTCCCAGTGCCTCAGGTGGCTCCAATGCCAACTGCTCACCAAGGGATGCCACGTGTTGTTTTTCAAGATGGCAGCTATTGATGAGCTTTTTAATTAAAACCTCTGTTCCTGACTGCCACTCGTGGTTTATTCATGAAGAGAAGCATCTTCCCCTCAGCTCACACACTCCTGAGATCTCTGCCAACAGGTGGGAGTTACCTGGGCATTCCAGCCCTGCTGCCAGAAGAGAAGGATCCTCATGGATCCCACACCAGCCCAGAGGTGAGACATGCCCAGCCTCCCAGTGCTGGTGCTCCTGTCCCACCAGTCCCTCTGCAACCAAGGGCAGCCCCAGGGCTCTGGGGAAGTCTGACATTGTGACAGAACCCAAGGGAATGGCCTGGAGCTGTGTCAGGGCAGGGTCAGGTTGGATCTCAGGGAAAGGTTCTTCCCCCAGAGGCTGGCTGGGCACTGCCCAGGCTCCCCAGGGCAGTGGGCACAGCCCCAAGGCTGCCAGAGCTCCAGGAGGGTTTGGATGATCCTCTGGGGCACAGGGTGTGACTCTTGGGGATGGGCCTGTGCAGGGCTGACGGTTGGACTCGATCCCTGTGGGTCCCTTCCAGCTCAGCATATTCTGGGATTCTGTGATCATGCCTTGCTTTCCTTCCCTTAACCCAAGGACAACCTGCCCCCCCCCCCGCAGCATTTGACATGTCTGTCGCCCTCACCATGGCCAGAGGAAGGCAGAGGTAAAGCCCTGCTCGCCCCTGTCTCTCCCCAGTGACATCACAGCTCTGGGAGAACACAGCAAAGGTCACTCTGCCCCGTGTCTCGCTGACAAAAGCACCAGCTGGAGCTGTTCTTACCTGGTGACGTTAATGTGCAGAAGGAGCACTGTCTGCCAGGTCCCACACAGAGCTTGGAGTGGCACTGAGAAGGATCATCCCTCCCCCGTAATCTGAGCAGCTCTGCCGTGGGTGTCACTCAGGGAACAAATGCGAACCTCTCCAATCCCTCTCTACACTCGCTTCATCGTCTCTAATCTGGCCTTTACCATCCGGAATACAATGGGATGGGAGCATCAGGACAAGACACACTGTCAAATCCTGGGCAAATATCCTGCCAAAATTCTGACTTTTAGCATCAACCCTCTACTTAAACATCTCAGGACCTGCTTCTTTAGAGCAGAATGAAGCAAGCAGGTTCCATGACTATCTGTATCCTGACTGGGATGGCACTGGAAGTGCCTCTCAAACAAGATTAAATACACTGCTCAATATTTTTAATCCCTCTCATGCTGCCACTTCCACAACCACGGATTTCAATGCCTCCCCACACTGAGGGCTGGGGATGCAAGAGTTTATCAGGCTTTTCAGAGCCAACTGTACCAACCAGTCATCAGTTCACCTGGAAACCAGGACATTCAATCAGATCCTTGTTTTCCCAGCTTCTAAGAAATAGATGGGCGAGCTAATATTAGCTCTTCCAGGAATAGTCAGGTGGCTAAAAAGAGAACAAAGGTGATAAAACAGACTGTCTGCAGCAGCTGCAGGTTTTATTCCTCCAGCCTGTCTGCTGTTACCCCCGATAGCCTCTGCCTTCCGCTGTCACTTGACGGAAGACCTGGATAAACCCCTAGGGTCAGCTGCAACACCCACTGCCAGAGGGGCACAGGATTAATGCACATCAGCCAAACCCCATCGCACTGGTGGTCTGGGCCTTCTGCAAATATCTGTTGTGGATAAGGAAGGAGAAACCTCTGGCCAGCTCAAGTGGCTCTTCCTAACCCTCTTCCTTCCAGAGCAGACGTCACTGCGGGCCTGGGTGGGAGCAGTAGGGTGAAACACTTTACATTCCCCTGGAAGCCCTCACTGCAAAATCCCAAGAGCCTTCAGGGAACTGAATGTGGATTTGCAGATTGTCTGCTGGGGAGCTGCTACCCAGGGACAGAGGTGGGTTTGATGCAAATCCCAGCAGCCCACAGCCAGCGGCAGTGGGACCCTGAGCTCCTGTGCCATCTCTGTGAAACCAGGATGTGCCTGTCACACAGCCAGACTCCTGCCATCTCCTCTTCCTCATTTCTGATCCCACCACACAGTAACGAATACAGGATAGCTGGGATCAGATCACTGCTACCCTTTCTGAGCATCAATATTCCCCATCTCTTTAGTTTTTAAATGATAAATCACCCAATGGCTCAGTGTTCACTCTTTGTCCAGCCTGACCAGGAGAGAGAAACACCCAACTCCACAACAAATGGAAATGAAGTAGGTTAACTCCTGCCTTGCAAACGCCCTGCTACAACTAGGTTAGAGCATCAAAAGTCACAAGCTAAAATTCCTCCGAGATATTTCACTTTCAAGGAGCTGGTAACAGTGGGGAACTGCATAATTTGTTTCCATTTTCGTGACTGCATTCTGCCTTTTTGGGCCACCAGCAGGCCTGGCTTTAATGGTTTGCAAATTACACACGGAAACAGTCATAAACTGTACTGACGTATTGCAGGACTTTTCTTCCTCCTCAGAAACAAAGGTTCAACTTGATGACATTGGAGGACTTTTCCAGCCTTAATGATTCTATGAAAGGCTTTACACACTGTGTCTTTATTAAGCCAATCATGGGTGTACCTGCTTGGATGACTATAATTACTAGAATTTAGTAGGGTCTTTTGTTCTGTTTTATAAACTAAAGAAACAGGGAGCCAGAGGAAACAGAAAATAAAAGAGCACTGGACACAAAAAGTTTTCCAGGAACCACATGAGAGTATGAGGAATTGATGTTTGTGGAAAGGCATATTCTGGATGACGTTAACAGTCATTAACCAAAGAACATCCGACAGGCAACAGGGCCACGAGGAAGATTCATGGGAATCACATTATATCCCGTGGCCTCTCCAGTGGTGTCACTTGCTCTGAGCTCAAGGAAAGGTACCAACAGTTCCCAGAAAAAGCCCTAGACCACCCCTGGCCTGGGCTCCACCATTCCTACAGCGTGGTTTTCAATGCCCCTCAGAGTCATCTTTGATTCCCAGCAAGTAACACCCTCCCAGTGCTCTGTGAGCCAAATCCATGCTGGGTACAGGCAGAGGCTGGATGGAATTTTGCCTTTGGAAGCATTCCATAGACTGCTGTGTAAAGCCCAGCTTGGAGGTGTGCTCCTGGCTGTGCAGCTGGATCCCTGGGCAGGATGCATCCTCTTGTCTGCAGAGCCCAGCCATGGCCATGCTCCCACATATCCGTGCTCCCACATATCTGTGCTCCCACATATCTGTGCTCCCACAGGGAACCGTGAGAGGAAGTTCTACAACATTGTGAACAAGGTGCACTCACTCCACAGCACAGACTGAATTTCTGAAGGTCCTCCACAGGACACCTCAATGCTGTGTCCCTCATTCTCCCAGGCAACACCCCACAGCAGAACGTGGATACCCACCTTCCAATAAACCCCAACAACCACAGCAGCAGCTTCCAGGGTTTCCCTGTTGATTTACTGAGCTTAACCAGCACCCCAGCTGTGTGATGCCGCCTTGACCTCAGCCACAGGAACAGCAGAGGCTGTGGCAGACAGTGCTGGCACCTGGGGAAAGGCAGGTTCGTGCCAGGAACACAAGTTTGGTTTCGCTCATTCTTTTATTCCTCCAAACTGCACAGTTCTGCAGTGGAAAGACACAGATATTCCCAGATGAGCCCCAAAAATTCAAAAGCCAGCTCCTGCCCCGATTCCTGTACAACCCTCCCATGCAGACAGGGAACACCTTCCTGCACAGGTATAAATACCCAGCGGCTATTACACCACAAAACAGCTTCTTTGGTTGGATTCTTTCCCTGCCAATTTGGACAGCTGAGAGCCAATGAAGGCTTGTCACTGCTGCATTTTCCCTGCAACGGGAGCATGCCTGGGAATCCTACAAGGAACATGTGGATCTGATCCTGTGATGAGTGCCTGCTTTGGATCAGCAATCAGCCAGGCACCTCAGAGCCCCGGTGCACACTGCTCCTCCTGACAACCCTCTGCATCCATTAGCAGCATCTGCTGCTAATAAACAAGGATAAGCCAAGCTACCAGCTCACTGCTATTTTTGGATGAGAAGCTTGTTTGAAAGCAAAGGAAATTTCCAGCTTTCACAAAGGCCTTTAACCTTCTTTATGTGGGAAACTACCTGCTGCATATTCCCACCAGGCATATACTCACATACAGAGTCTTTAAATTACCAGAAATGCTATTAGCTTAATTTCCAAATCAGAACCTGAAGCATGCTGCCAGAGAGAGAAAGGAGGTTATAAATGAACATTAGCCACAAGTGGAACATAAACGCAAGCCAGTGCTGCCAGCCTGTGAGAGACAGATGAGCTGTTCATGCAGAAGGGCACTGAGCAGTGAAGGAAGATCCCTTTTCCTGTGCCACTGGAGGCTCTCGGAGCTAAGCCAACGTGCTGTGGGATGTGAGCAAGAAGCATTTGCGCAGTCCCTGCCATGACAGCCCTGTGAAAGCAATAAGCTCAGAAAAAAACAGTGCTAAGGGTCAAAAAAATCTGACAACTTCTGCCTTTATAGACAGTTTTGCAAGAAAACAATGAGCACTCCTTTCCCTGCAAGATATCCCTCAGCCTAATACCAAAACAAGCACTTCTGTCATGCTCCTCAGGGTCAGAAAAGAAGTCAGTGCATATTCCAGCTGAAGGCAGGCAGTGGGACCACTCCTGTGATGAACACGGCACCTTGCCTTGTACTGCACCTAGCCCTGACACTTTTCTCTAACTAATCCATATAAAAGATATTAAGGGGCCTCAAGCAAACCCACAGATCCTTAGTAATTCTTTGCTTCAAAATCAAGATCCCAGTCTGGTTCCTCAAGCCTTTTTTCAGCACCAGGTGTTCCCAGCAGAATCCTGCCTGTGGGTGTGATGGGTTTTGAAGGCTGGCTCAGGTCACAGATCCCAAACCTCATATATCCATCAAATGTTAATTTTTAATTCCTTTCTCTCCAGTGCCAGCAGTCTGCATGTCCCAGTGAGAGTGAGACCAGAGGCAGAGGAGCACAGGACTGAGGCACATGAGTCAAACCCAGCACAACAGCTCCAGCCTGAAGGCCAGTTTAGATAAAGAACCCCAAACTAACATTTTCCCTTTATTTCTACCCAAAACAAAGACCCAATTTTTACCCTCGGTCGTATAATTTGGGGGTAGTTGGTGAGGACTGACTCAGGACTCATGAATGCTTTGGGCTGGCAGTGCTGCAAGGACGGGGAAACCACCATGAAATGTCCTTTTTCTCAACCCTGGAGAAAATTCCTGCAACCAGAGAATTGCAGGGCAGCAAGAGCAGCAAGGGACCAACCCAGAGGGGTCTCCAGGGGCATTCTGCTGCTCCCCACAGCACACACAAGCCCCAGCTCTCCTGCCCACTCCAGTGCTCCCCTTGCCCTCCCTCCTCCTGGTGTCTTTGCCGCAATGTGTACAACGTGGAGCCCCGAATCTTCACCCTATTGCAAAACTATCCGGACTGTGATTAGGGAATGAAACATGCGTCACTGTATCTGCACATCAAAGCCCTCACAGCCACAGCATCCACAGGGATGGAGAGGGAAGGAACACAGCAGAGGTGACACAGGGACTGCTTTGGTGTAGGGGGAGCTCCCCACTGAGAATTTTGTCAGAGTGTATGTAAGGATCTGGGATGCTGCAGTTCCTCAGAGCTTCCATAATTCCTGCTCAGCAAAACCCGGCTTCTCCCTGCCCGTGCAACCCTCCTCAGTATCCAAAGTGTCAGCCTGAGACTGATGTCAGGCTGAAATCTGCTGGCAAAAGTGGTTGGTTTTGCAGTTTTGTTTTTCCACTTAAGTCTGCATTATCCAAACAACTTGAATACTCCAGTGGCTCAGATAACAGAAGCCGATGCCTCCGATGAGCTGGAAGGGGACTGTCAGACAAGAGAAGCTCTTTCAAATACCCCGAGATGCTCACATCTTTTTTGCTCTTCCTGAACAAGTCCCTTCTCCCCCCTTCTGTGATAAAATTACACAAAAGAAATAAATGAATTGGTCTTTGGATACTCATTTCACCACAGACACACTCAGTCTGAACAACCCTTGCAGTCACGGAAGGATTTTATGCAGCACTCCCTGAAAAGGTGCTGGAGTTGTCTCTTTCCTGATCCTGGTGAAAATCTCCCCCAAGTTCCACATTGCCAGAGGAGTGCAGCTGTTAGTTTAATTTTATCCAGATCTTTCCAGCTGACAGACTGCTCCACAACGGCCATGCCTGAGCAGGCAGCTCAATTCCAGGTGCCTAACCTCGTGCTATCCAGCCAAATTGGCTTGTAGAGCACTAACAGATTTCCATGGAGAGAAGCACAGGGCAATAGATCACTCAGAGATGAATTTAAGCTGTCTGTTATGTAGACTCCCTTCTCTTGGTTGTTGTTCAGAGATCATTCCAAGGCAGCACACGGAGCACAGCTCATGAACCACGGCTTTAACTGAGACATCTGAGGCACCCGTTCTTGGAGCTCCACAAGTTTCCACGGCTTGAGGGCTGCCCAGCAATCCTCAAATTCAGGAGAGAGAGAAAGAGAATGCCTGGGTGACAGAGACGGATGAAGTTTTAGGCTCTGACTTCCCTTTGAGGTGACACCCTAACTCTCAGGTCAGTTATGCTCTGAACACCTCCGAATGTGTTTGCTCTGGTGTATGTGAAAAAACTCTTTTTCCTTCTGTGCAAACCAGCACAGAATGTGCAAATTCTGAGATGCTGCAACTCCATGATGAAAAAACAGTCCCACCTTCTCCAGACTTGTGCAGGAAACTTTCAGCCACTCATCTCAGTGGATCTGATGGATGTCTGGCTGCAGCAGTGCTGAGGGGAGGGTGCAGAGGTAATGCCCTGCCCAAGCAGCCAACAGCACATCTCCAGCCCCCCAAATTCCTGTCAAAGCCTTCAGATCATGCCACAGGAGTGTGCTCTGTAACTAGATAATTTATAAGACTAACCAACACAGTGTGAGTTGTACCTGGCAGGCATTGCCACCTAAACCATTTCCCTGTGGGAGAATCCTCCTGCTTTAGAGGCTGATATTGATTCTTTAATGAACACATGACTACAGTATTCACGTGTACACGGGAACGAATCAGAGCAGGAGTGTGCACGCACTTTAACCATCACTTCAATCTGGTTTCTAATATTTGGCAGATTTTTCCTATCCTTTTCACAGCTCCAATAAAGAATAACCCATTAGCTGAACTCAAAAATAAACCCCAACAGCTTTGACCTATAAATAACCAAAAGTCAGATACACAGGATTCTGTAAACTCCTATTTTCACCCAGCAAGAAAACAGGAACGACAAGGAGAATGGGTGGAGTTAGATGCTTTTTGTGGTTTTTCAACAGCATACTGCTGTAACAACAGAAAACACTTACGTACAAATGCTGTGCAGGCTGTCAGAGCCAAAGTGACACACGCAGGAGCTGCAGGATCACAAACCACACTCTGGCTGAGCCTGGAAAGATGTCTCTGCCAGCCCCCAGCCATGGACAGAGGAAGTAGGAACTCCAGGCTTGCAGTAGGAAAGCCACAACACACCTGGAGCTGTGCGACAGGAAATATGACCCTGCCAGCTCCTCTCTTGCTTCAGGAAGGCCTGATTTCCCCCAGCCATCTTTTCCAGCACTTGAAGAGGGCTGTGAAAGTGCAAAGGGCTGTGACTGGAGCATTAGCAGAGAGGGGAGCAAGGAGGGGAAATTTAAAAAGAAAATCCAGCACTGCAACATTGATGTGATCCCCTGTCTCCAAAAACCCCAGAATTATGCACCCCACTATGTTTGCCATGTCTGCACAAGTAGGGGATTACTGCCCTACCTGAACTCTTCTAACAGGCTGGCAAACCCCATGGGCCAGTGACTGCAGCCCCTGCACAGCCATACCACTCCATCCTACTGGAAAGAGGGCACGGAAGTCCCTTGAGGATTTTTAGGTGTCCTCCTCAAAGGAAAACATCTCCATGACCAGTCTGGGTTGGAGTCATTTGGATGGGTGCAATGTGGTCACCCCCGGCACCACGAGCTGGTAGATGCTGAGGGTGCCCTACAGTCAGGGATGCTCAGCTTCCTGGCCTGGCCTCTTAGCAGCAGTTCTCCGAGCTCAAATATCCCGTAGGATACCTTCAACTCAGCACCTTCCTCCTAATTCACCCTACCCCTGTTTCTTAATAAGAGCTTGCAAACCTCATTTTAAAAATTATGGTTCTCAGCATATTCAGGTATAAGTATTTTTGTTTACGAATGGAGCAAAGAAATGGTATAAATTATGCTGAAGAAAACCCTTTGGCACTTTAACAGGAATTGGAAAGAACCAATTTCAGAAGAGTGTCTTATAATGGGTGTCTCCATGGATACCTCTTTGTCAGCACCTCATTAGATAAGAGCTGAGACATGTAAGAGTTCTTCTGCGTTTCAGAAGGTACCTTGAAAACAGTAATTATGCAAATCTCCACCCTCCAACTGATGGATACTTCTAAGTTCAGGTGACAAAGTGGATAAGCTGAGCCCTGTTAGGAAAGGAAGGAAAGATACTTCATTTAGCCTCTCTTCTTTATGATTGCTGATGCTTCAACAATTACCAGAGACTGGGGCCACAAAAGTACTCCCCTGACACCTCCCTTTTTCCTTTTAACAGCAAGAAAATAGAAAGGAAGAGACAAATGGAAATTCCAGAGCAGCATCTGGCCCACGTGTAGTGTTTGAAAGCAGGAGAATCTGTGTGGCAGAACATCACCAGGACTATTTAGGACCTGGTGGCTGGGGAAACACACCAGAGGAGTGAAGACGAGCTCCCTTTCTAGACACTTCACAGATTAGTGACTAACTAGTCTCCATAAGGACAAATACTTCAATTAAAACAAAAATCCAGCTCTGGTAGGAACATAGGAACCCCAAAGCTGGCTTGACTTTCAGGACAGGATCAATGGCAGTAGAAAGACAGGGACAGCATCAAGAGATCCATGTGAGCTGTATACTTGACACAGCCAACAAAAACCTTGAAAAGATAGTGAATTGTGGGACATGGGTCCCATTGGAACCTCCCATTTGTCATTCCATTGCTGAGCACAGCAGGTTACAAACGGTGCAATCTCCTGCTCCTGGAGCAGCCCGGAGCCCACTCAGATCCTGGGAGGGCCTGAAGGGGAGGGAAGGGGTTTCTCTCTCCCTGAGCAGTCACTGTAAGTCAGCCTAATTCCCAGAAGAAATCCCTTGGACTGCTCTCAATTATGCTGATGTGCAGCAGCCCCGTGGGACTGTGTGCCCACTGGGATTGCTGGCACGCTCCCCCTTGGCTGCAGTCCCTCCCTGCTTCCCAGGTGGGAGCAGAGAAACAGGGAGCTCCCTATCAGGGGAAAACTGCCCCCATCAGCCAGTTGGGTGTGTGAGCCCCTTCCCACAGCACCATGACAAGGCTCAGGACTGAACCTGCAGGGATAACCTCCAAGGAGAACACCACCATCTTACCGAATCCTTAGGGGGATAATCCAAGACGAGATCTTCCTGGGACGTGTTTCTATTTTAGGCAAGCTACTTTGATAGCTTGGGAATGAAGTGGAGCCCTGCCAGGTTTCTCACAGCCAGAGCAAAGATAACTCACCTGAGAAGCTGCCACTGCAGTGAGTTAAACAGAAATGAGGGTCCAGTCATAGGACTGGGAAGTTCAGATAAGGCAGAAAGTTGGATCTGCACAGGTCAAAGTCAGAGCCTGGCAGTGCTGCTGTGTCTCCAGTGCAGTTCTGACTGGGACCAGCTCAGATCCAGCACAAACTGGGTTCAGACTAAGAGAGGTGGATAGGAATACTGAGAACTGCCCAGGAAGGGTGCCAAGTTGGAAACAGGCACCCCCCAAACATCATCCTGCTGGCAACTCCCACAGATGGCTGGCTCACACCCTTCTCCAAAAGTTCACACAAAGTCCAGCTTACAAGTCTCAGCTTAAAACTTCAAGGTCAATCCTGAGCGTCCCCATTATCCATGTCTACGACGAGGACACCAGCACTTCCCAATTCCCACAGGAAAGGTGGGGCAGCCCATGTCAGGAGCACCACCAGGAGACATCACACACTGCCACGTCATCAGCTTATTATGCTTTACTTCTTGATGGCCATGCCATGAAAATTCCTCTGCTGCTCACCTGCAAAAACCTTCTTCAATCCCTGGGAAATTCAGAGTGTAGATAGGAGGCCAATCTCCCTGTTTTCTCTAAGCCAACACTCTCCATCACCGTGATCGCTGCGGCTACCCGACCCATGGCTCTCTTGCCTTCTACCCCTGCTGCTCCACATCCTCACCTGCTGCTCCACATCCACACCTGGCCGAAGCACCCTCAGTTCCCACTGCACCTCCTTTCACCCTCTGGCATGCCAGCACTGGGCACAAGAATTGCAAACTCTTCTTTCTCCTCTTGCCACGTGATTTTGGGGGAACGGCCTTAAACTGAAGGAGGGCAGGTGTAGATCAGATATTGGGAAGGAATTCTTGGCTGTGAGGGTGGGGAGGCCCTGGCACGGGTTGCCCAGAGAAGCTGTGGCTGCCCCATTCCTGGAAGTGTCCAAAGTCAGGTTGGACAGGGCTTGGAGCAACCCAGGATAGTGGGAGGTGTCCCTGCCCATGGCACGGGGTGGCACTGGATGAGCTTTAAGGTCCCTTTGAACCCAACCCACTCTATGATTTCATGATTTTTGACTAAGCAGTGACTATATCCCCCTGAGCAGATAAAATATTTCTATTTTATGTGTCACACAAACAGCACTGGGTTTAATTATGCCAGAACTGGCTCTCTTGTGGCCCATCTTCATTATCAGTCCTTTACCTGGGGCTGCATGAGCCAAAATATATTTTGAGCTTTTCTAATGACAATTGCATGTATCCATTTACTGCCTGTCATGCCAAGGAATCCCCCTGCACTGTGAAAGGGGGGAACCACTCTACTTATCCCTGAACTGTCACTACCTCAACAATGCAAAGTGGCAGCTCTTTAACACACACACCAGGAGGAAAGTTTCTCCAACCTGTGACAAGAAGGCGAAAGAAAACAACTTTACACAGCAAGTTTCTCAGCACTGAGACCTTTGGCACAGTCCTCCCCCATCAGGCACTTTGGGACACTGCCATGCAGACACAGGAGTGACTCTTCCGAGGCACACAGAGCACAGAAGCTCTCGTGCTCTGAGTGTGCTGAGAACAGAGCTGTTTGGTCAGACTTTCAGGCTGGAGACAGTGCTGAGAGACATACAGATAATGCCACTGAGTCAGGGACCCTAAAGTAAACACTGATGTCCTGCAGCTTGAGGAGAGATCAGAGGAGGTGCAGGCTCTGCTCAAACACGGGAAGGAAACACTGTGATTTACAGAGAGCACTTCAGGATCTCCAACACCGCAAATTTTTTGAAGGGCAAACTTATGCAAACCTGAAGTTTGAGCATTTTCTCTCCCAGCTGTTTTCTCTTGGAATCCTTCTCCTAGAACAAAGCCTTGTTGTTAATGACGAAGATACATCCATTCCTGACGAAACCTTCTTTATGAAAGGAAAACTTGCTAAGAGGTTCTTGGCCCCCACCTCTGCTCCACTCTCCCAAGAGGGGCAAGCCAGGGCTCCCAGTTACCAACCAAGCAACCATTAAACTATGACTCCCTGAAGATTTGATTGGAACAACAATAGGTGTGGGAGCAACTTCCAACTGAACATCTCCTTTGCAGCAGATGTGAAGAAGGTGAATGGCTGAAGTCAACCAAAGCCAGGTTCTCGATATTGAACATGACCTCAGAAACTTCAGCAGCTGAATATAAAGGCTCGTAACCTACACAGAGGTCAGGGAGTTAAGAAGTGATTCATTTCTCCACAGCCACCCTCCATGATCTGGAGGAAATCATCAGGCTTTTCTGAGCCTCTTGAGCCTCCTAGGAACGATGGCGCAGAGCTGCTGGGGTGATGGGAGGAAAGCTCTCTGATGGCAGACATGCCACATACCCTCCTTCTGTGGTGTGACATCCTTTTTGTCAGAGGACTTCTTCTTAGTCTCCCTGAATTTCCTCAATAACCACAGCTTTCAGAATACATTTTAAGACAAAGACATGCTTGAATATTAATGCTATTGAAAAATGATGGGAGTTGAAAGTATGTCCTTGATCATGTCTAGACAGGATGAGATATAATGGATTTCTAGTATTTAGGTAGTAGATATAAATAGATTAATATTACTCAAAGACCTGGAACATCTCTGTGCATTATCCAGAGAGGTGTGACCCTATAGCACAAGCTTTCACCAAATATCTGCTAACAGAGAGTGAATCACTACCTGAGAGACCGGGCTGGATGGAGCCCTGAGCAACCTGGTCTAATAGAAGGTGTCTTTGCCCATGGCAGGGGTTTGGAACTGGATGATCTTTAAGGTTTCTTCCAACCCAAACCATTCTATGATTCTATAAAAGCAGAAGAAAAGGGTCAAGGGGTGCTGGGTAGCTGCTCAGAGCCCACTTGCCAATCTCTTCTGCTCTGGTAAAGGCAGTAAAAACTGAAACTCAGTAAACTTTAAGGATCAGCAAACTGCATCCAAAGACTGGAGGCAAAGTGCCCTGTCAACCTCTGAGCTGAGAGGAGCATCAGTACTCAAGTCACATCACTGCCCAAAAACCCAGGAAAAGCAGATGTGAGGTCAAACCTGGGTCTGATCTCCATGACTGTATTTCAGAACCCTCAAAGACAGCAGGTGAATTCCCAACCCTGAGCTCCTAAGGAATTCACACTCCCATCCTGCTACAGCCAGCAGCCCAGCAAAGGCATGAACTGAGCTCCTCCAGCATCCCACACAGAGGCTGTTGTGGTCAGAGCCAGGCCCCTCGGAATGCTCGGCCTAGGTCCACGGACAGCACGGGGCCAAAGGGCGCATCAAAACTAGGAAGGGCAGAAACAGCACCAAAGCTTTGTGGGATTGCTGTACCTTGTGCTCTTTCACAGATAGCTTTGATTGTGGAACTCACACACATAGTGTGACTGTAATGCCATCCCTGAAGAGTATTCCTACTTCTTCCCTTGGGAAGGGACAATGTCACTCCCCTGAATGCACCCCAAATTCCTCCTGCATCCACTCCTCACAGCAGTTAGTGTGATCTCTGGCAGCTCTGCATCAAGCTCACTATGCTAAGCTCCCAATTTCCACTTTCTCTGAGAAAAAGCCTCCATCAGGAACCAGCAGATGTTTTTGGGAAGGCCCAGCACTTGCTCCCCACCAAGGCTTGAGTTTGGGTACTGCTGAGAACCCAAATGTTAACTGTGCAGTAGCAAACAGGGAATCTCACCCAGACCTGGATGCTGAGGAGCAAAAGCACAGGAGTCCAGGATCCCTGCTGTGCTTCAGACGAACCCCGTTCCCACCGCTTATGGCCACAAGTCTGTCTCCCCAGGAGCAGCACAGGGATGTGCATCTGGACCCAGAGCTGGCTGGGGGAAAACAGCCGTGTTGGCTTAAGAAGCATTCACACTTAACCAGAGTTCAGGAACATGAAGACCTTTGTCAGGAAAGGGGAAAACATGAGAAAGGAAAAAGAAACAGAGCAAGCGCAGGAGCGGGTTCATCGATGAGTTAAGGCTGTTTTAGGTGTAGGCCTGGGGGAATTAGTTTAACACTCCATTTCAGCTTCTTTTTCCCCATTTTCTTTTGCACAAACTTGCATCTTTCTCCTGTCAAGACTTTGATGGCTTTATGTAACTGTTTAAAAATTGAACAAGCTTCTTAACTTAGATTTAGCAGAACACACTTTTTTTGCTCCTCTGTCTCGAATGCACATTAAGAATAAAGATTTCCGGAGAAAACAAGACCTTTTCCATCCTCTGACATCAGCCACTGGAGTACACAAAGCCAAGTCCTTGAGGACTCTACATTTCGTACATTCTGTTCCAGCACAAGCCGACGCATCTGCAGCCCCAGTGGGCTTTACAATTGGTAGCTGGAAAGAAAGACTCATCCCAGAGAAAATACACAAGTTCCCCATCACAGCAGCACCCTCAGTGCAACACTGCAATGGGGGGAGAATCCTAGAAAGCAGGAGTGAGGAAAGAAACCCAAAACCTTGGCAGGAAGGTATGGCAGCCACAGCCCCAAGTGGCAGGAGGGGTTTGCCTGAGAAACAGCCTTGGACCTGCTGCTACTGTGAGAATAATTCTTCTTTTTTTCTTTTTCTTAATACAAGTTAAAAAAATTTCTGTTCCGTGTGACTAGATGTAAAAGCTTGAGAAGAGCCTCCCTCAAGGCTCAAAAAACAGAGGCAAATAACCCCCACCCTTTTCTGTGTGTTTGCATTTTTTGATCACACCAGTTTCCAAGCCAGAACTGTATTTGTTGATGCTTCAGGTTGGCAGTGCTGATGGAACAGGTTTTCAGGAAACCCAGTAAAAACAGTCAACAATAAGATTTGTAATTAAAGCCTTTCTCCTCTTGTGCTCTGCCTGTTAGCAAGTACCTCTGTGTTTGCAGTGTGGGCTCTTCAGGGCAAACACTGCTCTTTGCTGTTTGCAAGAACCAAGAGACTGGATCCCAATGAGGGCCACGAGCCACATTCGACCACAACACACAGCACAGGCACCTCTCCCAGGAGCTGCTTTGCTTCCAGCTTGGAGCAGAACCACAGGGCTCACAGCAGCAGGCCAGGCCTGCAGAAGGTATCAACCACAGACTTTACCCAGCTCCAGTTATGAAGACAAAGAGCAAAGTGCCCCCAGTTCACAGAATCACAGACTGAGTCAGGCTGGAAGGGCCCACAGTGGCTCCTCTGGTGCCACCTCCCTGATCCAGCAGGGTCATCCCAGAGCATATGGCACAGAATTGTGTCCAGAGGGCTCTGAAATATCCTCAGTGAGGGAGACTCCACCCCCTTTCTGGTCTCTGTTCTTCCTCACATCTAGGAGGAACTTCCTGGGCATCAGTTCCTGCCCGTTCCTCCTGTGCCGTTGCTGGGCCCCCCTGAGCAGAGCCTGCTCCATCCTCTGCCCCCTCCCTGCAGACCCTGCTAAGATCCCCTCTCTTCTCAAGGCCAGTTCTGCTCCTGGTTGTGGCTGCACCAGCCCAGCTGCCATGGCGAGGTGTTCATCCTCTCCTCCCAGACCATCCTGCAGCAGCCTCTTCCTGCTCCTTAACCCTGAGCATCCCTGGCTCAACAATCCCAGCCAGCAAGCCCAGAGTTTGTGCTGCACAGACACCACTGGCCTTCCCAGCAGCGCTGTGCTTCCCTCAAGTTCCAGAAGAATCCCAAAGGACACAAACTGAGCACTGCAATCCCAGCAGCATGAAACAAATTAAACCTCTTGTACCTAACATCTGAAAAACTGGGATGCATGGAGGTCATGCTGTGCTGCCCCTGCTAGGGACGGCAGTGCCGAAGTATGGCAAAAGCTGGGAATTTTCTTGCATCCCACAGTGAGTCAGCAAGATGATATTAAAAAATAGCACAATTTAGGGTGATTAGCTGCTGTTGATCTCGTGGCTGTGTGGAGGCTCTAACCATTCCTGCCCACACCCTGGCACCATGTGGGGTGGGCTGGTAAAGACCAAAAATGAGCTACTTAAAGCACTGTGGTGCTTCCCTCTCTGCTGCTTTTACCTGCCACCTTCCCATGCCAAGCTTCCCAAATCTCTTCAAGGATGGCCAACTCTGCAAGGATCCTGTTCCCAGGGCTCATCCCTGCAAGGACCCCATTCCCAGGGCTCATCCCTGCATGGACCCCGTTCCCAGGGCTCATCCCTGCATGGACCCCATTCCCAGGGCTCATCCCTGCATGGACCCCGTTCCCAGGGCTCATCCCTGCAAGGACCCCATTCCCAGGGCTCATCCCTGCAAGGACCCCCTTCCCAGGGCTCATCCCTGCAAGGACCCTGTCCCCAGCTCGGCACAGGCAGCTGCAAAGCCGAGTGGGACAGCTGCCTTCCTGACTGGAGCTTCAAATTGCCCAGTTTTCAGCCCCCAAAGCAGGCTGACGTGCTCTTAGCCCCCACCCCTTGCCAAACGAAGTTTTGGGAAAGGCTCTATCCACATTTGTTACAAGCATGCTGGTGGCTAATAAGGCCAATATAATGTGCTGCCCTATATACAGCACATTATATAAGCTATAGGGGAGGCAGCTCCTTTGGCACCCCCAGCAGTTACTGGGTTAGCCCCAAAATCTCAGCAGCCCTTACACCAGCCCTGCTCAGCTCAGCTGCTTCGTGTCAGGCAAGAGTTATCCAACTTCTGACCTACTTCTGGGTTGTGTTTCCCCCCCTCCCTGCTCCTGCCCTCAGTCCCCAATTAAATCTGTGTGAGATTTCCTCAATTATCCCCTTCCTGCTAATAGATATGGAAAGAGGATGCCATAACAATGTATTCCTCTGGCAATGGTTCAAAATACAGCTCAGAATTACTGTTGAGGAGTGCAGGATGTAGGAATATTTTAATTAAACATAAATGTATAGAAACTGATGCATCCCAGTTAAGAAAGCTGATCTTGTGCTGCCACCACAATACTTAATCTCTCAGCCATGCAGTGAGAATTCTCGTGCTCCTCTTTAATTGACAGGCCAATAAATCAGCACCAATCTCCCCCTTCTGTGTAGCTGTGCATGCTGATGTTCAGCTGAGGTTCAGCTGGTTTGGAATACAGCAACACTCAACCAGCACAACCTGAGCAGCAACATGCACGGGAATCCTGCTTGGAAAACACTCCAGGCAAAGCATCCCAATGCTTGAAACAGACACAGACCTAGAACAGAACTTGGAAGGGGGACCTGAGCAATAAAAGTCTGTGTTTGGGAATTTTTGCAGGAGAAGTTTATATGTATCTTTGGAAAAGGAGGAGCAGAAACAGAGAACTCCCCTTTGAAGGCATGAAGATATTCTGATAGGCAGCTGCAACTCTGGATGAATACAGAGGTAGTTTGAACACGATTTCTAAATGAGACAAGAACGGTCTGTGAGGAACAGGGAATGAGCAGTGCCTGGGAATTGCTTTGCCCATTACAGAAGGCATCAAGTTTTTATTCAACTCTATAGGCCCCTTTCAACTCATCCCAGAAAAGTATTGTGAGAAAAGAAATTGCAAGTCTTCATAAAGGGAGGCTTTAATCCAATGGAAACTACATCTGCACACCTACAACTGCATTTCCCATACCTGAGTTCCTACTTTATCTCCTCTTCTTACCCAAAACTGTATCTGGGGCCAGAAATGCTACACAATCTGGCAATTAAACACACCACTGCAAAAGGAGCTCATGGTAGTGATATCACAGAAGAAAGAAACAAGTTTATTTTAAGCCTGGTAGAGAGTAGTTTGTAGCACATTAAAGGAAGCCAGATCGCATCCCTGCATCAAACACCCAGTAAATTCACAGGCAGCGAGTCCCTAAATACACAGCAAATAACTAGTGGGAGATCTCCAAATTATTTAGGGCACTGCAGTGCTGGATGAGGCTGAAATGAAAACAGATGGAGACTTAAGCCAAGACAGCATCTCTGTGTGAGATGTGAACCCATCTCTCACAGCAAGGAACAGACAGGCTACCTCAGAATCCCGGGAGACCACAGGAATGACCAGGCTTCCTCCATGCTGGAGATGGACTGAGGAGGGGAAGGAAAGAGAACATTTTTTAACTGTTCTCCATTACTTCTTCATGCTTTGTGTGGCACCTGCATGTTAAAAATTATCAACACCCCTGGGAACACAGTACCCTCTCTCAAAATCCCAGTCCCCTTTATCCACAAGGAAGGAAACTCCTGTCCCACTGAAATTACAAGCAGCAACACTCTGCTTGTCTCTGGAAAACACACTTCTTTTAAATATCTCTTGAGAGGCTCTAAACAAAAAGCTGCAGCTTCCCCTCTCACTGCTGTTTGCTGTATTTACACCAAAGGCCTTCGTTTCCACCTTAATGCACATGTACTGAAGCTATTTTTGGCCATGAGTGACGTGGCTTTGTTTGCATAACTGGGTTCCCACCTCATGATCTGCCGCTCTAATAGTTTGCAAAATAATAGCTGGAAAATGTCTGATTCCCAAAGAAATGCCTGTAAAGTTCAGTCTGCCTTTATCTTAAGTCTGAAATAAAGGGGAAAAAAAGGAAGAAAAAAGCCTTTCTGCAGCATCACTTATTAAATGCTTCAGCAAGATGTAAAGCAAATTATGTAGTGATGACTAGCTGGGATGTAGGGATTTAATTCTGCTCTGGTTTGGGTAAAAGGGTATCAAACCAGAAATGACAACCCCAAATTCACACAGTGGAGCTTTAAACACTCCAGCCAGATCCACTGCAGCCCTGATTTGTAACAACTCATGTCAACCCAAAATATCATCCGCAGGAAATGCAAACTTATCACTGATGGTTAAAAACAAAAGCAGAGCTCAAAATAGCAGCATTTCAGATGAGGCAAATACTATTGCTATTCTCAACTGTCAGAGCTGAGCTGCAATCACAGATCTCTCTTGAGGAATATTTGGTGTTTGTCCAGGGTTAAAAGTGAGATATTTCAGAAGAGAAAGAGATGCCCCTAATAAAGAATGTATGGAAATGAATTGTGGGTACAGAAAGATCCAACCACTGCTTCTTCTTGTCCAGCCCCCAGCTACTGGCAAAAGATGGACAAAATCCATTTCTACAGGAACTCTGTCACTGCAAAACGCTGTGGTGGGATGAACACTGTCCTAATCAGCACAGCTGACTGAGCCAGGAGAACTGGGCATTTTTGATTTAGCACACCTTCTTTTGAAAGTGCCAGTGCTTCAGGTTCTCGCTTCACTCCCAGGATGGTGCTGCCTGAACCAGAACTTCACATTTGGCCAGCATTATTGCTCTGTTTTACTGGTGACATCTCCCTTCACTATCTTCCTCCCTCATCCATTACCCTCACCCACCCCTGCACACAACCTTAGAAGGGCTTGAGGCATTTCCCTTTTCACCTCACATACTCACTGGCTCCAGGGAAGTCATAGATTAATGAACATGTGGACTCACATGCTCATGATTAACGTGAAGCCACAAAAGACCTCGAGCAGCTCAATCCCCCACAAACCCTTGTTGCAGCAAAGAGCAGGGACAGAGGCTGTGGTGGGGAACAGCTCTCCCTCCTCATCTCTAGGAAGAAATTTCTCACCTGCAGGAATCACTGAGCTGCCAGAGAGGGGAGGAGAGTCGTTTCTAGACATCTTTCTTACCCTGCACTGGCAGAGCACATCCAGGGAGCTCCACTCATGGCTGGCTGTGCTGAGCTGGATTTCAGGAGGGAATCACAGAGCAAGCACCAAGCACTGCAATCACAGGGCACGCACCTGGCAGCACACTGTGCAGCAGGGCTGATGGAAACAAAACAACATACCTGTTCACTAAACACTGCATTACTATCTGAACCATCCCATGGAGTCGCTGTGGGGCCGGGAGCCTTCCAGTGCCGAGCCCAGGCCTGTCGTACTCAGACAGTGGGAAATCTCCAGAGGTGTTGGAGCCAGCAGTGGCACACACAGATGAACAACTGGGAGTCACCACTCCAAAGACAAAGGCAGTCCTACAAGACAGCTTCTGTCAGCATCACCCTGTGCTGTTCCAGGAACACACAGCACTGCCAAGGCACCTCAGTGCATCATTGCCACAGTGAAGTCTCGAAACACTTTAATTCACCTGTGTCTCTTTGTTTGCTTGCTTCCTAGAGGATGACACCTGACTGCAGCCTGTTTAGGTGCCTGAAATACAACTGCAACAAGACAGCCCTGTCCCTGCTTGGCAGTGAGCTGCTCATTATTCAGCTCAGCCCCCTCCTCAGCACTACACTGACACTGATCTGACACATCCACATCTGAACATCTCAGAGACACCAAGTACCCCCCAGTACACAAGTCCCCTTCAGAAGACAGACAAATCACTGCCTGGCTGCCATGGGACTTGTTTGTTTCTCCAGGCAAGGCTAAACTCACCTAAAAATTTGGAAATGTGTCAAGAGGAAGAGCTGAGGAGCACCCATCACACAAAGGGCAGCGGTGGAGTTATTTCTGCTCTTAGATATAAGTCCTCGTATGAGGAGCAGTGTAAAGGGAAATCATTCCCCAGTGACTCATCTCTGTTGGAGGAACCTGCTTCCTGGGCATTCCACTCCAGCTGCAGTTTACAGCAGCCCTTTGCTGGCTTGCAGCAGTTGTTCTCTTGCCTTTCTCTCCAAATCATACACAGCATCCCTAGGGAGAAATCCTACATGGGACATCAGCACAAGGAGCAACAGCAGACAAGGAGAATTGCAAAGACAACTCTTTCTCAGATTGTAGATTTACAGGAAAACACAGATTGACCTGGGAAGGGACTGGTGCCCAAGCAGCTCTCCACATTCAGCAAAAGTTAAGCCAACTGCTGAGGGCAAGGGTGATTCAGGGCCAGTGGCCAAAGACCCTTCCAAAGGTGGTCCCCGATGGCCACAGGCTCCACGCCCCCAACAAGGGGGTGATGTCTCTGCTGCTGGCTCACAGTAGTTCAGTCCCTGCAGCCTTCCCACTGCATCCTGCTGATGCACAGGGTGACAAATGGGATTTCATACTGGTAACAGCAGCACCGCCACCAGCTGTTATTCCATCTCTCTCCCAGTTGCACAGGAGTGCCACCGCTGACCCCATCACAGCAGAGCTACCGTGAAATCTCTATTCTTGCTCAGATAAGACTGATCTCTCAAGGATTTTGGACAACAGGATAATGTATTTCCTTAGATATTAGAGACTGAAAGAGATTTATTAGGGGAATTTTTCTCTATATTCTGTGCAGTCCATTAAAAGATGAAGTTTTCCCTGATTCACGAGGAGCTCATTGCAGGCCATGTGACTGCACTAATATAATACCCAAGTTCCCTTTGCAGCCTCTTATCCTCTTAATTCTATACTCCTCATTCTCCAAGTACAAACACAGTGATGGGTCAACATCCCAAGTTTAATACAGGTATGAAAACCTCTGTAATTCTGCAGGACAAAAACAGGGACAAAATTAGACCCTTTATTCCTCCCTGTGGTACAAGAGGCAGCTTGTTACCAAATCCTACTTTGGCTTCTTCATTTCAAAGCACAGAGCAAAACCCAGCCAAAGCAGCTGCACCTTCCCTGCAAGCCCCATATTTTCACATGGCAGCATCACAGCAGTGGGGCCAAGTTTTTATGAACCTGTATCTGGGGTTTATGAACTTATCCCATCTCCACGTTGCACCAGGTTCATCAGATTAGTCCAGGCTGGGGAAAGCAGCACAGGGAATGGTCCTGGATGTTCCTTCCAGGTTGTCAATGGAAACAAATCAAGTGCTTTGCACACATGGGATCACACACAGCTCCAACACCACAGGAGCAGGACAGTCCTCCCACCTCTCCCCCACAGGATCTGTCAGGCTGACAGTGCAGTGAAGCACTCGGAGGACAGGGAGCCACACACACGGCAAACACTTCCCCTTCATCCCTCGATGCATTTCTGGATACATCCACCTACCCAGTGACCAGTGGCTTCAGCAACACTTTTGTGATGTATCTCAAACCTGATGCATCCCAGAACCATATCTCAGCAGAAGAGACTCTGAAGCCATGACCTGTGCTTTTGCCTTTCCCTCCCAAGTTTAGCTCCTTTTCAGCTAAATACTGGTGACACTGCAGTGGCCTTGAATCACAAACGCAGCCAGAGCTTAGGAAGCACCACAAAAGCATTTGTTCCAATATTTACTCAGAGATTTTTCATGCTACACCTACCACGAACTTTAGTTTATTGAGAACATAGTGCATTGGGGAAGGGCAAACCACAGAGTATATACTGCTGCCAAGCAAAATGTCATTAAGGTTTTAGCAATGCAACACAAATTGACTTTACATTAAAGCTTCTTTTGTATAAACCATATCCCAGAGTGAAACACAGTGACAGAGCTGAGTAATGAGTTGAAGCAGAGCAATCAAGGTGGAACTACTGAGCAATAGGAAAAAGGAGCCATTCCAAACTGCTATTTAAAGTTAGGTTGAGAGCTTCATTTGAACTACAGAAGAGGTGATTATGTACAGTCACCATCACACACATTTAATACCATGTAGGATGCAGTACCTACCACCTGCAGTTGCACAGAAGACACCCCAAGGTTCAATTGCACTATAAAAACCATCATGATCTGGAAGCTGAAATTCTTCTTGATACAGAATTAGACATAACTGCTGAAGAGCTGAAAACCTCTTCTAAGTCTGTAACTTCAAATCTCTGCCTGGTGCTACCCAGCACATAAACCCACAATTAAAGTTCACCATTTTGTCATTTCTAACCTCTCCTTCCTGTCAGGATCCACACTCCCCGTCTGGCCCCAGGAGTGCTGGAAAACACCTGTGTTATGGCACTGCTGGTGCAACTCCAAAGGAATCAAGGCTTCTGTGCCTCCAGCCCTGCTCTGCACAAAACCACAGCACTTTTAAACGCTATTTCTAAATAAGCAGAGCATGGTACGTTTGGAAGCACCACTCAGTTCTGGTTCTAGGCATCCTTGCTTGGCATTAACAGCCATCCCAGCCCCTGGGGAGCAGGTTCAAGGCATGGCCCGTTCATGCGAAATGGATGCAAATGGGTTGAGGGCTGACCTGGAGTTCACACCCTCATTCACAGTGCTCTTCATGCTCTGACCATCTCATAAATCAAATCAGATCAGACACATCACAGCTCAGGTGCTCGAAAGGCTGCAGTGCTGCAAACCCCCCCGGTTCGGGGACCCGTGCTGGGCTCTCCTCACGCAGACAGATGGGGCTGGATCACTGCACTGGAGAGCTCTGAGGCTTTGAGACAGGGCCTCCAGGACCTGTCAGCCTGCACTGAATCCCTGCCTCCTCCTCGAGTGAGCAAGCCAATTTTTATTTATTTTAACAACTGTGAACAGAAGACAGTTTTTCAGAACTTGCTAAAAACATTTATAAATGCCCAAGAGTAGCTTCAAGGAGGAAAAAAACTACTTAAAGATTTCAGAGCACTGCTAAGTAGAGTAACGTAATAAGTTTATAAAGATATAAAACAACTCTGCCCAAAATACACAGCTCAGACATACCCTGCTAGCAGAAGCACTCAATGTTTAAGATGAGGGAAGAGAGATTCAAAGAGTGTGTGTTTTCCTGGCAGCCCTCCATACATGCATATAAACCTCTCGTAGCAGCACACTGATATTTAAACTAATTAGCACCAGGAAAGCCATGGGACTGTGCTTTTCTCTCAGCCTATTCACAGGGACAGGAGGACTCCAAAATGCCTGTGATTACATCCCACTCACGTACCAGCATGCTGCAGTCCATGAGCCCCAGCACATCCCCTTCCTCCCCAAGTACAAGGCAAGAGAAACACGATGCAGGACACATTGCAAAGAGGAAAAAAAAATCACCCCACTACCCAAAATGCCCACTCAGCATTATGTGAGAGGATAAAAATAGCAAGCAGCAGAGCTGGCCCTGAATATCAAGCAGCATTCCCTGTTCATTGCAGCACAATGTGAGCAAGAGAGAACCCAAATCAACTTCCCCTTCACTGTTCTCCTGGAGGCTGCACGTTGTCTGAATTTCCTATTCCTCATAAACACGCTGGTGGGGAATTAGCTCAGGAGAGCTGCAGACATACATCCACCATCATTGCAATGGCAACCCCCTACCAGCCTCTGGAAACAGTTCCTGACTTCCAGAGGAGAAAGGACAGGCTGGGGGGTGGGTTTAGTGAATATTCAACACCTCTGCACAGCAGGCCTGCCTATTATTAGTATAGGGGATGTCAAAGAAGCTGGCTCTCATGCAAAGTTTCCATTCTAGCTAATTAACAGTGGCTTCCTCCAGCATATAAGTTTGGGCTTTAGTCCCTTGTACAAGAGCACGCAGGGCAGGAAGGGAGGAAAGGAGCAGAGAACAGGAATGGCTGCAGTCATCTTTGGGAACTTAAAGGTTGAAAATTAAATCTCTCATCACAGAGTGAGAACCAATACACACCTCCACACATTGAGAGGATGGTTCCCATTTTAGGAAGGGCTGAGTCTCCTGGAGTACCATCCCCCACCTGGAGTAGTGTCTGCCTGCGGAGAGAGCTGAGACACCTTCGGCTCCCATAAAAGCAAAGGCTCTGAGTGACCTAAGTGCTAAACCAAAATGCTCTGCACATAAACCATTTCAACGTGGAGTTTTATCCAGGCTGAAAAGTGTACTCTGGAAAGAAAATAAAATACTGAAAGCTTTCAGAAGTCATGTCAGTTTGACCCTCTTTACTTTTTACCTGCTTTTTTAAATCAGGAGAGTAATAAAAAAATAATTGTATGGCTTTACATGTACCACCCTCTAGTGCTTCAGTTTTCTTATTCCTCCTACGAAGTGGGAACAATAAACCACACCTACTCCACAGAAAACTTCTCCAGGTTGTGCCCAGACTTGCAGACTCTTTGGTTAAGAGAACAGAGCCACAAGCAGCAAGAAAAAACACAGGTTTGTGCATGCACACATGCACTCCCAGGATAAAAATCAGATGGAGACATTTGCCCTTCTCTCCTCTCCTGCAACTGCATTTTGCCATCCCTGCTCTCTTTTAATATGCAGTCAGCTGTGAAATGATGAACGCTGATAACAGATGTGACAAACAATAAAGGGTGGTCTTGACAAGGGGATTCCTCCTTGGGCTTAGGATCAGCCCCTCAGCCCAGACTTCCAGGTTAGCAGGTAGTTAAGAGATGCCATTTCTAACTCACACATACAACTCCACAATTAAAAAAAAAAAAAAAAAGAAATAAAAAAGAAAGAAGAGGGGTATGTTCTTGCCAAAATCTGCACACTGTGCAGAGCAAAGAACAAGCAGCCTCTGAGGGTTCACAAAGCAGCTGCTCATCAACAGCTTCGGAGTTTTGAAGGCCATGCAGTGATATCAATGTACCAGTGCTCTTCTTGCACAACCACCCTCACCCCTCCAAGGGCCAGGATGGCCCTGGTGCCCCTAAGACAAATCTGATGCTTTGCCAGTCTCCTCCTACTCTCTCCCCAGCTCACACACTCCCATCCAAGAAGGAAATCAGGCACAGTTTCTGCAGAAGCCTGGCCTCTGCTTTGGAAGTATAAATCACTTTCTGCACTAGCTCTGTCACCTGACCGGTGTCAGCTGTCAGTGAAGGCATCTGACAAGCAACACAGCCAAGCCCACAAGTCTTACCTCAAATTTATAAATCTTGCCAGAGTACAAATTTCTTTCTGGCAAAGAGATGATTTACAGACCTGCAGATCTTCATTGAGCTTGGGGCAGAGGCAACAGATGAGTTTTCCAGCACTGCTGTTGTGAGCCACATTTAGAGATCCTGCTCTTGCAGCACTGGCACAGTACCCCTGATTTATAAACCCCAGCAGAGGTTTCACACCTGCCTGTTTGCCATAATTCAGGCGGAGCAACAAGCTGTCTAATGGTAGCTCTGAACAAGTCTCCCCAAGCCCAGTTCTCTGCCCCAGGGGTGCACAGATCTTTGGCATGGCCATGTCTGAGCCAAACACCACCCACAGATCTCTGTACTCGTGAGAAGCTCATGTCCCTTTCCAGCTCCACATCATCCCTAGATACCACCACTGGAGAAGCAGAGTTTCTTAGCTAACCCTTCCCAAACTTCAGCAGGGCTTTTGGTTTGCAAAGGTTTTCCACTGGCTCTCTAAGGGTCTCTCATATCAGGCTCTGTATGCAACCAGAAACAGCTCAGGATGTGGACCATTCAGGAGCAATTCTGTGTCAAAACAGAACAGCACCTTGGCTTCCAGGAGGGCCTCAAGGACAGCTATGAAAGCTGCAAAGGCTCCTCTTCAGAGATTAATAAAGTGATCAAATATATCCATGCACTGGTCAGTACCAGATTCTGAACATGGAAACAGTTAATGAATAGCAGACCTGATGACATTCCAAGGTCAGACCTGCACGCTGTACAACAGGATACTTCACCTGCTGTACTGCTCTGCAGTCACCTGCCTCTGTCGTGGCCCCAAGGACAAACAGCTTTATTGGATCTGAATCTATCTTCCAGGAACTTAGATGATCCAAGCTTTGGATGTTCAGCTTGTCTAAAACCAAAACAGCGTTCCTGAGTTGAAAGAAGCAGTTCATGTCTGGGAAGCAAGGTAAGACCCAAAGGGAAGGGAGAGAAAAGGAATGGCTGAACTCCCTGTCTTATCTATCCCTCTGGCTTTTATCTCAGCCCACAAAAAAATCAGGAAAGAAAACAGCAGTGATGCAAGATGGCATCCCAGAAAGGCACAAGTGACCGAAAAACCAGCGGTCCATCCCTGCATGTGTTCCCTGGAATCCAACACCCAACCCAAGGATGGAGAAGTCAGTCTCATTTACTGCCAACTTACTGCTTGTGTGATGGAAAAACAGGCATAGAGGCCAGGTCCTCCCTGGAAATCACACTTCAGAAAGGCAGTTCATCAGATATCAAAGGGAAAATGAATACAATAAAGGTCTGGTAGGGAAGGACAGTAGTGGGGCGGGAAAGAGCCACAGAGACACAACCACAGGTCAGTCCCCCCCTCTCGATTCCAGCAGGGAAATTCCTGGCTCCCAGATCATCCTGTGTTTGTCTGTCCTAGAGGAACAACAAGGGCCAAAATTCTTCTGCCATACTCATTAGAAAACTCTCCTTGCACCACATTGCAAGCTAGAAAATCTGTTGGGTTTTGGACAACCCAGAGTGCGATATGTTGGGTACCAGTGAAACCAGACTCACAAATACTACAAATCCAAAACAAGACCATGGAATAGCCAAGGTCTCCAGACCTCAAATTCATGGCACAGCAAAAAAAACCCAAGCCCCACCCAAGCAAGGCAACATATCAGACAAATTATACAATTGTTGCCATATTTTCTGAATTTTTCCCAGAGAAAGACGTGAACATCCCCAGGCCCACGACAGCTTTTACTTCCCCTGCTAGAAGCATCATTCACAGAAGAAGAACAAGGTGGATTGTGCCTCTATTTGCAAAACACTTTGGGAAAGAATCAATGACATGAATTTATCACTGAGATGGTGCTGGGGGCAGTACCAAACTCAAAGGACACATGACTAAAAAAGGAAGGGCAAAAATAAATCCATCAAAACCATGGAGCAGACCTAAAGGTGATGTGGAACATCACCTGCAAGGGACATTCAGCCACAGGAAGTGGAGGCTCAGTGCCTCCATCAGACCAGAAAGCTTCCAATATACACTGAAGGAAAGCTAATTCAGGGGAAAGCACCTGTTCTTTTATTGCCACCAAATTACTCTAATAACAAAAAAATCCCCGTGTATGGCTGGAGGAACCACGGCCTGAGGGAGCTGTTAGCAAAGCAGATTGTTAGTTTGCCAGGCTGAACACATAGCAGGTAAATCCCACCCCTGAGACAGGCATAGGCACGTTCCACACTGCACCTTACCCTACTGATCTGCAGCTTCTCAGCTCCAGGCTTGAAGAGGTTCCACCGACGGCCACCGTTCCTGCAGTTCCCGCGCACCTTCAGAGTCTTTGAAGCCTGTTCGTTCTCAGCTGCCAGGAGAAAATCCACAGGAAGGGGGAAAAAAAAAGGGAATGACAAAAGATAAACGCTGTGCTTTAGCTCAGGCTGGGGGCGGAGGCTGTTCTTTTAAATGAAAGAAACAAAATTGTTTGCAAGAGACTCATTCAACCTCTTCTTTATAAAAAGAGAGCAGAGGGTATATTTAGGTGCTTTATTTAGTGCTCTTGGGATACAAGAGAAATAGTGCAGCTTGGATACTACAAAGCACAGGCACAAGAGAGCAGAGCCTGGAGCCACATCCAGAGGTGGGGTCAGACAGGCTGGGTGTGGAGCCAGGATGCTCCCCCAGGAGCTCCAGGAAGCAGGAGACCCCCATCTGCACACACAGGGCAACAGCTCCCTGGCCATCACTGACACCAGCACCACTGTAGCAGGACCTGCAGAATTCCCAAATGGACAGTCACTGTGGGCTGTATGATGCCAGGCCTTGGAGAAGAAACAGCTCCTTGAATTTACAGAAAACAGAAATGGAAAAGGCAAAAAAACCTTGATTTTTTTAAGGAAACTGGGCTAGTTCTCACCCCAAGAGTTTCAGGCCAGTCCCTCACAGATGCAGTTCTGCTCTAGCTTTAAGCAAGCAATACCACTTACACCAAACCTCAGCCTGGCCCTGCAGATGGCACATACCCAGGCACAAAGCAGCTTGCAAAGGAGAGGCAAATGAGCTCTACTTTTCCAATCAACCTAAATTTTCATCTCCCCATCCTATCCCACTCTCTTTTTGAGGTGAGGCTGCCATTCTGTGTGAGACTAGAGTCATTCCCTCCCACAATTAGCAAGCGATTTTAATCCCTTTTTCCATCAGGGTTCCATCTGGCCTGGAGGAACAGGCTCTAGGAGGAAGGAAACAGGGTTGGGCACCGCACATGTCCCCCAGCAGCTGCCATCACAGGTACGTGTGGGCCAGGCAGGGCACATGGATGTGTAACCACACCCCCATGGCTGTTCCCAACCCCTGGAGCCTTGTCATCCCTCTCATGGAGAATGGCATCTACAGAAAACAGCCACATTCTGGAATTCTTCCCTAAAAGATGCACAGTGCTGAATTTCTATTTCCTCATGTGCCTCTAACCCAGCCAGAGCTTTCAGACTGTCAGTCATGAGGGGTTTGAAACCAGCACAAATGGTCCCAGGCTTTGGAAGAGTGGAGACCCCCAAACCAAACAGGTTAGGGCCCTGCTTTGCCCAGGACTGAGAGCAGCGGAGCAGGGGCCCTGCTGCAGGCTGGGTGGGCAGCAATCCTGATTTTCTTCCAGCGTTGCTGGGAGAGAGATTGCACTGAGACCTATTTCCTGAATGCTGATGCAGGCAGCCTGCTGCTATTTTTAGCAATACACACTTCACTTTGGAGGCTCAGGGAGAGCCAGGCTGCAGCACGATGCCAATTATAGCAGGAGGCTGCTCCCGGCTCCAGCGCCCACAGGCCATGGAGTAGCACCCGGGAGCAGCAGCGAACCTGGGAATGCTCCCGCTGAGACGTGGGTGACTCCCCATGTGCCAGCAACGTGTGCACCCCGAAAGCAGAGCCAGCAGTTCACAGAAGAGGCAGCCAATTTGCCTTGTCCTTCCTAGTTGTTCTCAACTCTGATGTGCTGCCACCATCCATCAACTGCTCGGATCCCCGGCGTGCTCCTGAGTGATGCCAGCACAGTCTGGCAGCACTCCCGTGCTTGCCCATTGCTAAATCACAGGATTCTTCATGCCAGCAGTATCCCTTCAGGAAATCATCTCCTTACTCTAATTATCAATCTTTTTAATTAGGAGGTTCAAAAATGATGTCATCTATTCAACCATCAGCCAATTTACCTGCCAACACAAGACCCTGCCAGCAAATACATTCCGTGGTGCTCTCTCTAGCATCGTGAGCAGGACAAATGCAGGACAGCTCACCCCAGTCTTTGGCTCATGAGATTCCCTTCTTGATGAAGAAAACTACCCAAGCACAAGAGGAAAAACAACTCCTCACTTCTTCTTGTCTTTCCAAACAAACACGAGACTTGAGTTGTGATCTCAGCATCCATCACCACTCACCACCTCCAAACGATGAGTACTCACAGCAGAGGATTCTAAGAGGACAGAGAAAACTACCAAATGTAAACTCACACGGAAGCTGCTGAGCACCTCTTACACCTTATGTGCCTACCTGTTCATCTTCTCATAACCAAATTACAGGGACTGTGTTCAGACACACTAAAGAGAAAAAGCAGCCTTATTTCCTAAACACACTATACACAAAGAGACCTTATTAGCCAACAAGCAACTCCTCAGCATGGGGCTATGGGAGCTCCCTCACCTGGTGCCAGGGGTGTAACAAGCCACATTCCTCACTTGTGCACCTATCCCGCCCTTGGCTGGCTCTGCAGGAGGGGTGGCACCGAGACAGCCGGGGGAGGAAGATGCAAAGCTACTCACCACGCCGCCGCAGCAGGTGCTGCATGCGCCCGCCCAGCTGGTCCAGCCCCTGCGGGGTGCTCTGCGACAGCGGCTCCGAGCGGCACCTCTCCACCAGGACCTTAAAGGGTGGCGCTTGTGGGGACGGCTGAGGAGGATGGGACACTGGCTGCCAAGAGAAGGGTCAGAGAAGAATTTTGCCAGTGAGTCAAACTTCAGGCAAAGCAATCACAGAACATATAACAATAACAGAATTTCCAGGACAGAGCACACCTCGGACTGCCCGCTGCAATCTGCCCCCTCTGCATGTCTGACTGCGAGATAGAGACCTGCTGGCTCTGCTGCTGGAGCCCCCAGTGCCTCCATTGCAGGGGGCTTGTCCCTGGAACACAGCAGTATTTGAGTCCAACAACTCCCAGTGGCATTGAGCGACCAAGGCACTTCTGGGAGTAACACTGATGGAGATATCTGCTTCCAGCACAGCGTTTAGGCTACTCTCACGTTCCCAGCTACCAGCAGGAGCGCACGCAGGAGGGAATTAGCTGGTGCTGAGGACACAGGACTAGCTAAAACATCTGGGGTTGGCTTCACAATGTGCAACGAGGGCTGGCTGCTTGCTAAGGGACAGCAAACAGCAGCCAAGGACTGGTTGGCAGGATGGGGCCTCACCCCCCAGCCCCATCAGAGCAAAGGACCAGGCCAGGCCTGGAGATGGTGGACAGGGTCAGCCAGACTTCAGATCATCAGGCAGGTCCCAGGTAAAGCTGGTGAGTCACTTACAGGTCAGGGGCAGGCCCATGAGGGGAATCTCTGCAGGTTCCTCTGACCATCCATTACAGGGGCCATCAACAACACACGCCTCTAACACCATTTTCTCTCTAATGTTTGTAGCAGCCACTACAGCAATTGGTTTTGTCCTTTTTTTCAGTTATTACAGTGTGCCTTATCTCCTGGGAGAACACATCTTACAGCCCTTGCCACGTTTCAGATGGTCCAAAAGCAAGGATGGGGCAAACCACAGCACTTATAAGAAAACTGGGACCTCCTTCTCTGAAAACACTCAGGTACATTTTTAGCAAAACTAGACCATTTTTCCTAAAAGATTCACAGAGGAAAGCAGGAATTATCACAGCAGTTTCTCTGGAGCTGACTGATGACATCAGCTAACAAGACATGTTACTGGTCTATCAAATATTACTTGCATGAATAAAATAGTTCCAGTTGATGGAAGCACCCATATAGCAGTCCAATACCCCAGTTACACCTTAACAGTTGGTAACCCAAAGAATTAGCATATAGAGCTAAGTGGAGAAAAATGTTGGAGGTTTCCTCACTCCAACTTTTATTTTTCTATTCCAGGAGGAAAAGTTCCTGAAAAAGACAACTGTGCTGTGACATTTTGCAGAATGAAATGTCCTTTGTAAAAACATCACAATTCAAACTCCTATTTTTCATTTTATTCTCTATGACATGTGACACCATGGAAGTCTTGTGTATAATCTTAGAGTCAAGAAATCAGAAGAAAAATCATTTGACAAAGGTCAGGAGAAGCAGACAGGAGGTGTTTCCTTCTGGGAGGCTTCTGCCCCCAATCAGAGATACATCTGTCACACTTCCAGGGCCCTGCTAATAGCTGGGTGCCTGGGATGGTTTGGTGGATCTGTCTAAGGACTCCAGAAGCCCGTTTTCACTCATTTAAAGTAGACAGGCTGTAATTACCCCAAAGGCACAGTGGGAAGCTGTGGATGAATTAAGGCTCCATCTCCCATTGCCTGCTCCCAGCACTGTATCCAGTGACCCTGGACACTCCTCTGGGCTGGGCAACAGCTGGGAGGAGGTAAAAGCCAAAGAAAACCTTCCATCCAGGGAAGTTTTGCACACACAGCCCCTTTAGCACACAGACCCAGAGGTTCCCATTCCTATCACTACTCTGATGGCACCACAGAGGTGGCCTGTTGTAACTTTTGAGCCGGGGAATGAGACACAACAAGTAAAACATGTGGAAATCTCAATTATCCATGTGTTCTGTGGCTGGTTATATATACATGCAAAGCCTATCAGCTTTGCACACTCAACCTACCTTTCCCTGACAATGCTAAAAATATGTTTCCCAAAAAAAACCTCTGCCCCACTATAGATAGCACTAAATATAGGCTTTAATTCAAGATTTTCCTAGCACCTCATGGTTATTACGAATACAAAAATCTGAACAGCTTAAAGATAGGCTTTAGAGATTTTGTCTTCTCTAAAAATAAGATGATTGTCAGACATAACCATATTAAAAGCCATAAATACCCCAAATCTTCATTCTGCAAGTAAATTGCACCTCGCTGCAGACAGGAATACAGCGCTCTTTTGGCAACAGCAGGATTTGGAAAGTAAAGCGCTTTCTTAATTTGGAAGGACTATAAAGTCTTTTGTAAGCAGCAGATGAGGAACTGAATAACCAGGAGATGAAGAGAGCTCTGAGACACCATTTCCTGGTCAGTGCCATTCAAGAGTGGGAGGGAAGGAATAAATTGACTCAGCAATCCCATCTCTGCAGCTGCTCCCAACATGTTCTGCAGCAGAGAGACAATAAAACAATCTCAAGCTAAAGGTCACTATGAACTTGCTGGGCATCACCTGCAATTTCTCATCAAACACAGAAAAAAAAGTTGCTGTATCTTCCTCTTATGAAAAGACACTTGCAGCTGCACTAAAGCAAAACCCCAAACCTGTGGGAGGATCTGAGATATGCCCCAGCTATCAGACAGCAGATCTGCAAACCCATCCTCTGGCATGTGCACACTCAGGCAAATCAGTAATCCTGTGCTTCCAGTCGGACCCACCACACAGGGAGAGGCTTCCATTTTCCCACACAAAGCACACAGCGCAGGAACCACCAAACCTATTAATGCCCTGAAAGCACCAACCCTGCCCCAGCCCTCTGGGCCACTCAGAGCACCATCACACTCCACAGCAGGGAGCACTGGGACAGGTTGGCTCCTGAGAGGCAAAAACTCAACAGCTGCTCAAGAGAAACATCTGCCATGATGCTGAGGAGTGAGTTTGATAACACTGCCCCTCACAGAGCCCTGAAACCAAACTGCCTGGAAAACCTGGGCATCCCACTGGCCTGGCACCTCATCCCATGGTTCACACACCGCCTGCCCAGGTTGGCAAGCCTGTAGAAATGTCATTGTCGCACTTCTGGCAATCCTAATTGCCCCGGAGAACGGCCCCACAAACACAACTGGTGTCTGTGTGCAGCCACAACAGCCAGAAGCAAGCAGCAGGCTGCAAACTTTCTGGAGATAAAATCCAAAATCCTATGGAAAAAGGGAAGGTCTGCTGTTCCATAAAAATCACCTCTTATTTCACGAATAAGCCAGCAGAGGGCACAGAAAGACTGCGGTGAAAGCCCTCTGCTCTGTCACTGCGAGGGTGACACGAGCCCGAAAGATTCACGGGGCTCAGTCCCAGTGGGTGGCCCTGGGATGAGCAGGGACGATCTCTCTGCCAGCAATAAATCTAACAGTTGTTTCTGGGCCCTAAAAACTCTAAACTGATACCTAAAATATGATCTCAGATGCATATTCTTGCAACCTTTCCTCATGTCATTCCAAAGGAGGTATCAAATCCCCCACAAACCTTGTCCAAGGACACAACACATAGTTTGAAACCCTGATGTGAACCTGGAACTGCAAACTAATCTACATCGTATCAAAGCTTCCTTACACCTCAATGTCATCCCAAGCTACTGCAAGTGGTCCAAGACAATTCATGGGGCTATGCCTGACTCCCTGCAGCAGCAGTCTTCCTACTGGGATGCTTTAGAGGCAGGATGAGGATAATTCCCTTCAGTAGAGGCATGGAAAATGGAAATTTCTAGAGTTTGCAACTGTCCAAAACTTAGTAAAGCCTCCATCTCATCTTTTACTCCATTTCTCATCTCTCTCCAAACAAGGAAGGCACCTTCATTCCAGAGATGCAGCAGTGTGAATGAGTAATTAATTTCCCATTAGAATCTATTTGACCTTTATTGTTCTTCCAATTCTTCAAAACATTTTATCCCCACTGTTTCACAAGTTTCCAGAGCACAGGAGAACTTGGGATGGTGTCTGAAAGCAACTGTCAGGGGGACAGTTTAAGAAGTAAGTGGGTTCTACCTTTCTACAGCTGCTCTTATTAAATGCTGTTGCAATGCTATTTCCTTTACAGCACTAAGATCAAATCCTGTTGAGCTGTTACTTGCTCATAAAATCGGTCAGCTCCTGCCCAAAGACATTACAATTTTAAAAGGCAAGGCCAGGAAAGCAAGAAACAGGAGCATTAATTGCAGGAGAGTACAGTTAAACAGATTTACTTACTGCCAGAACCAACCTGCATGTCCCCCAAATGCCACTCCAGCATCCCTGGTACTACACCAGCCTCAGCCTCTCACACCAAATCCTCACGGATTTGGGCACGAGCCTCAGTGGGAACCAGTACTTTTGTGCTTTCTGTGGGACAATGTGGAAGTTGTTTGGAAAATACTTTCTTCCCTACACTGCTCACAAACTGTAAAACTGCTGGGGGACTTGCCTACAGCAGCTGGCCAAGCCAAGCCAAGCCAAGCCAAGCCACCCTGGCCCGGCAGCATCTTCTCCCTGCTTGAGGTTGAGCATTTCCCTTGAAATACAAAGCCTTCAGTTAATCACAGCAGCCTGGAGGTGGCAGGGCCAACAACTGTCCTGGGGAACAGGTGCCAGCAAAGAGCTGAATTTAGCCCTAAAACAATAAGAGGCTGGAGTTTGCTGCCACTGTCACATTCAGGCTGAAGTTCCTCCTCTTCCATATTTATTTTTGGTCAAACATTTCCGAGTGCCGCTCCCTGATGAGAGATAGGCAAACAAATCCCTGGGGGATCTCAGGTCAGTTGTTACTGGAGCTGCTGGAGGACTTTCCAGGTCTGTTCCCATCCCAGGGCATCCTTCCATGAGCCTCACTTTGACTTCTCTGGGTTTGCTGCTGCTGACAATCCATTTTCAAATCTGCAGGGCGAGTCTCTGTGATGCAGGAGGTGTTTACAACCCGGGAGGGGGGCTCTCTGCTCTCCCTCCCACCCTACAGCTGCTTCTGCTCAGGGAGGAAGCGGTGGCAGCCTGGAGGTCCCGCTACTACCGCCACACTCGACGGGAACACAGGGGAGGTTTCCTGCCCAGTTATCTCAAGCACCTTATTTAAGCTTCTTGGTAATGTTTGTAACCTGCAGCAGCTGAGCTGGGACTTACAGTATCTCCTGTTCACACAGCTGAGCTGGGATTCTGCCCTGGGATCACACATGCAGCCACTGCCTTCAGCCAGTGGAGATGTGGCTGCCCTGGGAAAAGGGGGACACTGTTCTCCTCTGCTCCACTCAATCCTTTTGTGCCTCTCTTATCTTGCTTAGTCCCCATGAAGGGATATCAAACCACAGCCCTCTCAAGTTCCTCCTAAAAACATTTCTTCCAGAGACCACAAGAAGTGAGCAACCACTACTCACCTCACCTCTGGAGTGCCTGGAATTACACAGTGAGCTGTCCGTAATTTGTTGTATTACACAAAACGGAGCAGAAAAACAAATCCAGGAATAACTAACAATGCTCCTGCCCATTTTAGCTGGGAGTCAGAACTTCAGACTTTTTTCTAATCTGCTGTCAATTTTCAAACACTTCCCCTCTTGGCTCAGAAGCTTCAGTGACCCCTTTTCCAACAGGGAACAGTGTCATCACCTCTGGAATATCTCTGGTCTCTCCAAGCCTGAAAGGAAAGGAGGAAGTTTCTTCACAAAATTGACCCAATTTCCCTACCTGGCACCTTAAAAAAAAAGTCATAATTGCAGCCTCATCTCATCAGCAGGCAACCAGCTGAGCTGATCACATTGGGTCCTGCCATGTTTTTCCACAATTCCACAACTGGCACAGAGTGACAGAGACTGGCACAGCTGATAGGATTGTCACTGCTCACACTTTCTGCTGCACAGATACACTTGTGCAGGTGATAAAGCGATGGGATGAGAGTTATGGGATAGTCTGTCAGCTTCAGGAGGCCTTTTCTCATGCCATACATCTCCCTCCCTTATCCACGGGACTTCTGAGGTTTCCTAGCATTAAGCTGGACAAGACAGGTTTGTAACACCCGGAACCTACTGCACAATACAATGTCCACTTAAATGTTTTGACAATTTTAAGGGCTTTGAAAGACTTGCTTGTACCAAACAGGAATGTCCTGCCCTGATTAGAGCCACCACCACTGCCCACCTCTCATTCAGGGCTGGGTATTTAAAATCCCAAAAGGAAACATCATTTTGTGTACAGAGAGATGAAGGGAAGTGCTGACCAGACCCCTCTTGGCATAGCGTCACATTAAGAAGTTATTTTGCTTATATTATGTATCCAGATCCTAAGCAAGGCATTCCACTACAGGCTCAGCACAAACTACTGATGCCACACAAGTTCTGACATGTTTGGAGCAGGGACAAAGCTCAGTAGAGCAACGACTCAGTGAGCTCTTCAAGACGTGTTTTTATTTTTCTGTTCTTGCACTCCATGCCAGGACTCTGACAGCTGTTCTGGACGCTGTGTTGTGACCACCATCATTCAGTAAAAACCAAAACCTACCACCTCTACTGTCATTTTAGGTAAGAAAACAGAGGCCACAGTGCAATTGCTGAATGCTGTTTGTCCACAGCACACTTCAAAACTCTCCATTTGCCAAAACCACTCTTCTCGGGAGCTTCTACTTCAAATGCACTAAATGTAAAGAGGAAAAAAATTAAAGGTAGTGCCTACAACCAACTTCTGCTCCACTCTCTTCTAGAGGCACTGATACACACAAATGGTCAAAGGGCTGCAGGAGAAGCAGCTCTGGAGGTTTAACCAAGAGCTCAGGGATATGCCAGGTAACTCAGACTGATATGGTGTCTACTGCCACCATTCACAGAACGATCTACTGAACTGAAAAGTCCAATGAGGATGTATAAAAATGCTTTCACATACAAACCAGCTTCCTAGGATGTACAACAGTGGGGTCTCATTGCAGATATTATAGTAAAAGTTACTCACATTACTCGAAGTTACTCCTACCTTTCCATTTTTGAGCCGCCCAGAGGAGACAATCCTGGAGACATGCACTTGGAAAGGCCGGCACTCTGAGCTGCAGTTAAACTCTTCCACTCCTTCTGTGATCTCCACAGAGTTCTGTTCTACAAATGAAGTGATTCCCCGCTTCTTAAAGCAGCCATCAGTCTGCTCCAAAACCTGCCTTTTCACTGTTGAACACTTCAAGAAAGTCACTACAGAGAAGTCAACGTCAGCAACTGCAGAACAGCCCAGGTCTGCAGCATCCAGGATATTCACAGGAAGATCTTGAGAAGGCAGCAGGTCCCTGCCCATGACCTGACTCTTCTCCAGAGCACTGACAGTATCTTCAATCTCCTCAGCTGGGGTTGTCTCTGGAAGGTGGATTAAAGTCTCAGTCACTACAGAGAAGTTGCCATTGGCAGCTGGAGAATGGCCCAAGTCCACAGTATCCAGCTTATTCACAGGAAGATCTTGAGAAGGTGGCACATCCCTGCCCACAGCCTGTGCCTTCTCTGGAGTACTGCCTGAGTCCTGAATCCCCAGCTCACCTCCAGACAAGTCTTGCAAAGGCAGCTCAGGATTTCTCAAGTCCTGAATATCCAGTTCTGCCTTTGAAAGCTCCTGAGCCACTGCTGGAGATGGATCCATGTCTTTAGCAACCACTGGAGCACAAGACACGTCTTCAGTATCAAGTTTAGTCAGCAATGCCAGTGGAAGGTGGATCTGAGCCCCAGTTTCTGCAGGAGAGTCACCACTGGCAGCTGGAGAATGGCCCAGGTCCACAGCATCCAGACTATTCATAGGAAGATCATGAGAAGGTGGCAGGTCCCTGCCCATGACCTGTGTCTTTTCTGAAGTACTGCCCAAGTTCTGAATTGTGTCAGTCAGAGTCATCTGGGGAAGTTCAATCAGATCCTCAGAGGGGTCTTTGCTATTTAGCTCAGTGAAAGAACCATCTGCAAGCTCTGGCAGGTGGGAGATGGATGGTTCTGGCCCAAAAGGAAAAAGTGATGTTCCATTAACCCTGTCATTCCCGCTGCCCAGGGCAGAGGAACCAACCTCTTTGGACCCTTCCGTGGTTCTGCAATGCTGCACGGGCTCCTTCCCCACCAAACTCTCAAAGCTCAGGTTCTCCCACGTGCCTGAATCTGGGGACTGCAGACACGCTCCCACCGTGCAGAAGGCCTTTGCGCTCTCGTTCTCAATAACCAAGCCCTCTCTGTGGGAGGCAACATCCTGCCTCCAGCCTCGGAAACTCCGCTGAGGCCTCTTCTCATCTGGGGAAAACGCCCTTGAGGAGCCTCGCAGCCTCCGAGCTGCCTCGGCCACGCTGGTCAGGAACCTCACAACCCCCCCAAAGTGAGTGGCCTTGGCGGCACCGTTGGATTTTTTCCGCTGTCTGGGATTCTCCTCACATCTCGTATCAAAGTCAAAATAAGAAGAGGAATGATCAGTTGTATTTTCTAAGTTCTGGAAATTGGTTTCAGCCCTTTGATCTGGAAGCTTTGAATTATCTTTGCTAGTTAATGAAATTCCTTTCAGATAGCTCCAGACATCAGAGCTCCTTCCTCTCCGGCTCTCCTGTGGGAGCACAGCACACCTCTTTTGATTGTCCCCTTCTGCAACTGCAGGACTCTTAAGGTTTTCAAAATTCAAAGACTCGCTCTTTCTGGCTGGTATTCTGTGGCAGTTACCATCATTATCCTCACTGTGTAATCTGACACTAATATCCCTGAGACATTTACTTTCAGTGGCATCAAGTTCAGGAATGCTGATGTTCAGCTCTATGTCTTCAAAAGAGGAATCGAAATCCTCAATGTACCCCGCGTACGAGTGGCGGGAGGGCCTCCGACCGTCCCCCAGCTTCTTCACCCTGTAGACAGCTCTCTGCCCGCTGGCAGGAGGCTCCTCCTCGGGGTCATATGCCACCTGCACTCTGGATGCTCTCAAATCCACATTCTTGGGTGTCCTGGAGGATCTTCCCTTTTTCGACGACCGTACCCTCTCCATGAAGGATGGCTTTTTCAATTCCGAGACCTCAGAGGTAACTCCCAGCAGGATCATGGACTGAGGTCTGTCTTTACTCGTGGAGAGTCCTTTCCTTCGTCTGACGAAATTCCAGATCCGGTTGCCCTTGGTTGTCTTCTTATACCTGGGTGCTTCCTCCCGCTCACTCGGAATTGCGTCGCTGGAGGCGCAGTGCTCAGCACCGCAGACCTCCAGCGCATCAGTGCTCCCTTCCTCCATGTTCGCTTGGAAAGTCCTGTTTGCATATCCATTGGGAACTGTCACGAGAGGAGTATGCTCTACAACTTCCATCGCCCTGACTCGCAAACTGGGATCAGGGGTCACGGATGCATTGTCTTCAGATTGTTTTCTTCACAAGACTGAGGGAAAAAAGAATAAAGGAACGCAATTAGGAGCAGAAAGCTTTTTTAGGAGGCACATTTGTTAAAGCACCACAAGTCAAATCTCATACCAGTGGCCACAGTGGTTTTGCCATTGATTCCAGGAAGGCTGAAATTTTGCTCCCAAACCACGATTAAATCTGATTTAAATGACTGAAGGTTTAGTGACCACAAATAAACTTCCTGCATTAATAAAGTTACCACAAAGTATGTGCAGAATACCATGAATCACGTCTTCGTTTTGCAAGTCTCTGGGACTCCAAATACATCAGAGTACACGGTGGAGAGGGAAAGAGGAAATTCCAGTGAAGTGTCCCTGCACATGTCACTGTCATCTTCACCAGCCCTGTCTGCCAGGAATTGGCAACGCACTCCCAATGAGTTCAGTCTCTTCAGGGAGGCATTCAAAGTCACGACGAGCCTTTTCCTGGAAGCAATGCAATTCTGAAATACTACAACATCAGAAATCTCATGGAATATCCAAGCCAGATTTTTCCTACTTTAGTGATGGCACCAGCACAGGAATCCCTTGCTGGAACTGGACCACTGAATGAAAGCTGCTTGGCCACCGCTCAACACTGCACAAAACACATGTGATCCCCTCCAGTGAGCTCCAGGGAACAGGATCAAAAATACAGATACCCCACATAGAACAGCAATGGAAACCACTCCAAAACCTCTGTGGGAAAACATCTGAACTCCCACTCTTAAAAGCTTCCCTTCCCCTGAAAATACCTCTGCCCTGTCTCACTGCTACAACTTCCCAGGTCCTGAGTCTGGTCCTGCATTTGCTGTCTACCTTTGCAACATGCCAGGCACTAACTGGGATTAAATCCTCTCAATTCCCAACCTTTCTCTCAGGAGGAAGAAGGAAGCAAAAGAAGCAACAATAAGGGGTACAGCCCCAGAGACTCAGGTTTGACAATGGAAAACCTCTTTTCCAGTGAGCAGAGGGAGAGCAACACCCACATCAGCACTGTTCATGGTTCCCATATCTATAAAAAAAAAAAATTAAAGTTACTATATCTGTTAACACAAAGGTTATTAATGCAGCACCTGTTGCCCTGGACACCTCTTGGCCAAGGAAAGGCTCACCCTTGCACTCAGTCAAATGTAGTTGCTTCTACCTTGCCACCACATCTGTCTTACACCCACGGATGGCAGAGACACCACAGAACCAGAGCACAGCCAAGGGAGGTCAGAAACCTTAAGAGAAACAACTTCTATCCCAGATTTTTATGAACAACAGTCATCTGGCTTTCCACGAGCCACACCGCAGGGGTTGTGCCAAGCATTTCTGGCACCAATAGTACTTAGGGTAGCAGAAATGAATGTTTGCTGCTGTGGTGGGCTGACCATGGCCAGCTGCCAGATGTCCACTCACTGTGCTGTCTCTCCCCTTCCCCACACAGGACAGGGGGGAAATAAGATGAAAAAGCTGATGGGCTGATATAAAAATATGGTGCTCCCTTACCAATCACTGTCAGAGGCAAGCAGATTGTGACTTGGAGAAAACTGGTTTGATTTATTACCAGTTACAACTGATTTGGATAATGAGAAACAAAGACAAAACTAACACAACCCCTTACCCTCACTCACCCCTTTTTTTCCAGGGCTCAACTTCCCACCTTCACTCCTGATGGACCTACCTCCCCTCCAGGGGTGCAGGGGGATCGGGAATTGGGAGAGAGACAGTCAGGGCATTACACGTTTTCTCTCTCCTCCTCCTGCAGAGCCTCCACAGGGCACAGTTCCTGTCAGGAGAACCTGCTCCTGTGGGACCTCCACAGGCCACAGTTCCTATCAGGAGAACTTGCTTCTGTGAGACCTCCACAGGCTGCAATTCCTGACAGGAATCACCTCCTGGGGTGCAGGGGGATCGGGAATTGGAAGAGAGACAGTCAGGGCATTACACGTTTTCTCTCTCCTCCTCCTGCAGAGCCTCCACAGGTCACGATTCCTGTCAGGAGAATCTGTTCCTGTGTGGGGCCTCCACAGGCTGTGATTCCTGTCAAGAATATGGCCCTGTTCCTTCACTGGGTCTCTACAAGCCACAATTCCTGTCAGGAGAACGTGCTTCAGTGTGGAGACTCCACAGGCCCCATTCCCATCAGGAGAACCTGCTCCTGCGGGGCCTCCACAGGCCCCGTTCCCGTCAGGGATCACCCCCCAGCTCCAGCACCTCCTCCCTGTCACCTTCACTGACCCAGGCACTCACAGTGCTGTTTCCTCACCTTTTTTTTATCCCCCCCCTCATTCCTTTTGGCCATTTCTGCCCTTTATTAAACATGTTTCAGAGAGGCCCTGCCAGCGCTGCTGCCGGCTCTGCCACAGGATGTGGCGGGGCCGCTGTGGGAACAGCTGGGCCAAATACACCCCACAGTTAGATATCCTAAACATACACTGCCAAATACACCCCAAAATCATATATCCCCAATGTACACTGCCAAATACACCCCAAAAATCATATATCCCCAATGGACACTGCCAAATACACCCCAAAAATCATATATCCCCAATGGACACTGCCAAATACACCCCAAAAATCATATATCCCCAATGGACACTGCCAAATACACCCCAAAAATCATATATCCCCAATGGACACTGCCAAATACACCCCAAAAATCATATATCCCCAATGGACACTGCCAAATACACCCCAAAAATCATATATCCCCAGTGGACACTGCCAAATACACCCCAAAAATCATATATCCCCAATGGACACTGCCAAATACACCCCAAAATCATATATCCCAAATGTACACCGCCAAATACATCCCAAAATTATATATCCTAAATGTACACTGCCAAATACACCCCAAAATTATATATCCTAAATGCCATATACACCCCATAGTTACACAGCCTAAATGTACACTGCAACATACACCCCACAGTTAGACACCCTAAATGTATACTGCAAATATACTCCACAGTTACACATCCTAAACATACACTGCCAAGAACACCCCAAGGCAACACATCCTAAATGTACACTGCTACAAACACCCCACAATTACACAGCCTACATGTACACTGCCAAATACACCCCATAGTTACACAGCCTCACTGGATACAGCCAAATACATCCCTACAGAGTTACACAGCCTCGCTGGATACCACCAAATACACCCCTCAGTTACATAGCCCCACAGAACACAGTGCTGACCCCTCCACACATGCTGCCTCGCTCTGCTTTAGCCATCTATTTATTCAGCCTCTTGTACTTGCCACCATGGACATTTTAAGAGAGAATCTCCTTCTCCAAGCAGTTTTGGGGCCTCAGCACCACCTGTCACCATTTTTGCCCTGGGGCACAAATTCACCCAGGAGCTGTGTTGTCCTGGGTCCCTGCAGAGACCACAGAAGCTTTTGTTCCCAAAAAAACACGGGTTTAGCAGGACAGTTCCTCCATCTGATACTTGAGGAGGAGACCAGCTCCTCATTCCTCAGGCTGTCGCTCTGGGATGCGAGTTATTCCCAGACATCCCTGCTGCAACTTAAAGACTAACATATTGCAATGGGTTGGAAGGAGTGAAAAAAAACAAAAAGAGGGTTTGAGTCGTTTCAAGTCATGCAGGCAACTGGCAGCAAAAGACAGAAATCACAAATGGTCCCTTTTTTTGTTTGTTTTCTCTTTTCAGTTTTATGTTTTATTGTTTTGGGCTGGGTGGATCCTGCATGAGGAAAGATTCAAAGGGAAGAGGCTTGTCTGTGAAGTCTTTGGAGGGATGTTAGCATGGAGAAGACAGGCTGTTCCTTATGTGTCAAGTAAAGAGATCCCACAACAAGGGACAGATCCTGCACAGCTCTCCCCAGAGAAGCAATAAAACCCAGAACAGGACGCAAAAGTGGCTTTAAAATTAATTTTTTTTTTATTTTTTTTTAAACAGCTTTAAGCCAGATGTAAATTAAAGCCATCACCACTAAGCCAGACCTGAGTGCTCTAAGCAGAAAGGAGACCCATTCTGTGACCAGTGGTCGCTGGCTCCTCTCCACTTTCCCCTTCACCACAGCCTACCCTAAGCCTCTCCTCATCTTTGAAACCATCACCAAGACTTTGACAGAGATCTCCCTGAAGGATGAGTGGGATAGGAGGACATAAAATGGTGCTCAAAAGCCCTTTTGGTCAGCTGGTAGCAAATACTGAGGTGAGGGAAGCACTTTATCGGTGTGTTAATTCCCAGCAATCACAGGACTGCACACAGGCTGACCTTGGTAGGAGCCACAGCTTCGTTAGCACCCACAGTTCAAGCACTGTCCCTGAACCAGCCCCAGCCCAAGGACTGGCACTGCCTCACCCAGAGCAAAGCCTCCCACCACCAAGGCAAATTCTCTGCACATGAACAAATTCCAGCCAGCTTCGCTCAGTCCTCCCTGAGCAGGTGCCAAGATCTGCTACGCTCCGCTGACTGACACAGCCTCCGAAATGAGCGTCTGCCACCGTGCAAACACCCCCAGCAGCATTCTGGTGGGAAACCTATGCTTCAAGTAAGCCAAACAGGGCAGAGGTGGCCTTACCAATCGAACCACATGGGCTCAGAGGCATTAGGGTCCACGGTGACAAAATAAAACTTGACTATGGAGGAGAACAGCCATGAGAGTATCTGGTGAACCATTACTCGCCTTTCTGGGGTGCAGGGGAAAGAGGTTTGGAAGAATCACTTTGAGAACACCTATTACCCAGAAAACTATACCACTTAGTCAACCATATGTTTATTTCTCCCCTCTGAGCTGGGACTACCATCACTGTATGAAGGGCTTTAACCACAGAAAACATGAGGTAACACAATTACCTTATACCTCTTCCTAGTGGAATTCCTCGGAACTACCTGGAGCCCAGGGAGGAGGGTGGCTCAGCCAGGCTTGGAGGCTCCAAAACACACAGCACCTCATCCAGAGAGGAAGATGGTTTTATAAAACCCCAGCTATCAACCGAACACCACAAACAGCTCCAGTGTACAGGGGCTACTTTGCCCTCTGCATGAGACCCTGTTCTCACCACACGAGCAGCAGTCCCTCATTCTGAAAATCCACTTCCCTTTTCCAGGTAATCAAGGTGGACAAACAAGCTGGAATTGATGGAATCCGCAGCCAGTGGCACCAGGTGTGTTACACAAACATCTATATCTATGGCCACAATTCCCCCTCCAAATTCTTTCCATATTTTTTGTATTATCCAAATCTTTAAGAAAGAACTACACACGCTGTATCTCACCCACGATTGCACAACATTTCCTTGGCAACAGGCTCTTCCTGCATGATACAGGTGGGAGTAATAGCAATTTTGCTCCTTTTCAGTGTGATTTAGCAGACAGACAAGCAGAAACATCACCACAGGCCCAGGGAACACCCACTGAAGTTAACAGTTCTCGCAGATTTAAAAGACACCAAATCAGGCCCAAGCAATCAGGGCTGTCACAAGCCATCACCCAGGGAATGATGCTTTTCTTGGGCAATCTCCTTCTTCTGAGCTCTTAGTAACCTACAGGAGTCATCCACAACCAGAGCAAAAACAGGGTCTAAAGGCAGCAGGGTAGAGAGACCAGGTAGAAAGGAAGCATCAATTAGGAAAGGTCTGATCCAGGATGAGTTTTCTCAAGAGATCTTAATGACGCAAAGAAACTGCTCATTTAACAATGCCCAGTTCAGGCTGATTGCCAGGCAGGCACCACACAATCCCTGAAATCTACTTCAGACCAAGCAGTTTTGGGGTAACTAGCAGAAGTATCTTTTTTCAAAAAATATTTAGTGCTGAGAAGCCCTGTGAGGGTGGGGAGGCCCCTGGCACAGGTTGCCCAGGGAAGCTGTGGCTGCCCCATCCCTGGAAGTGTCCAAGGTCAGGTTGGATGGGGCTTGGAGCAACCTGGGATAGTGGAAGGTATCCCTGCCCATGGCAAGGGTTGGAACGAGATGCTATTAAAAGGTTCCTTCCAACCCAAACCATTCTGTGATTCCATGATCCCTAGGCATTGTGGAATTCTGAAGAATGCATATTCCCTGTTACAGTCAAATTGTAAATCCCCTCTATCAAGTGACCCAACAGAAGAACTATTTTGACTGGGGCCCTGAGAAATAACAAGCCTTTGAAGGGAACAAAAAGGAAATTGGCGGGAAGTTGCCCTTGGGGCAGCCCAGACAGGATCACATGCCAGAAACATGCTCTCCACCACAGAGCTCCTGGCTGGAAGCACCTGGAGAGACCTGAGGTCATCCTACAGGGTTTTGGAGCCAGAGGTACAGAGGGTCTGAGGCTCAACCACACCCTGCCTGCAAAGCAGACATGGGGGGGTTCAAGCCATGTCACAAATAGTTGGTACAAAAGCCCAGCTCTTCTTGGGACCATGCTGTGCTGGGTGTTCATGGACAGGATCTGCACTTGCTGCGGAGCAGTGACTCCAGACACCCCGCTAAGGCTCTCCATCCTCCTTCTCTCAACTTTCAGCAGTGCCAGATTTGCTCCAAACCCCCCTGTCCCCCCCGGCAGCGCGCAGGACATGTGAGTGGGAGGCCTGCGGATGGCGCAGCCTCGCAAGGAGCTGCCGGAGCTGGAATGTGCCGAGGGCCCCCAGGGACACGATCTTCCACTCGGCTCTTCCTCTGCAGGATCCAAAATAACAAACAAGAAGGAGCCCTTGGCCATTGTTTCTCGGGGAAGGGGGGGTGACGAGGAGAGGGCACGCGGCGCAGCCTGCCAGAGGCACGGCTGAGCTTAGGAAGTCCTGCCTGGGCTTCGGCGTATCCGCTCCTCTCCAGGAGGGGCAGGGGGAGGCAGGAAGGAGAGAAAATAGAGAACAAATGATCATGTAGCCCTTGAGAGAAACCTGTCTGCTCTCAGAGAGCGTATTTAGCCCAAGCATGCAGCGCCTCTTGCTATACAAAAGAAAAAGAGGAAAGAAAACCCCGCCAGTTCTTCCGTTACCGTGCTCTACTCCCGAAAAAAATGGGAGGAAACAGATGTTAAGCTCTCCAGCATCAGGAAATTATCTCTTTCATGAGGGTACAGTTACTTCAGTGTATTTAGGTCAAACAAATAGGGGGAGAATCATGACTTCTCCCCCTTTCAGTTTATGTCTCTGCAGACATTTCAAGCTCTCTGGGTTTCTGTTTTGTTCTTGAAGGACATCGAAGGACCAAGCACAGAGCTGTCTTTGCTCACAGAGCACAACCAGAGGATGCAGCCTGATGAACAATCCCCTGCCCACCTGGCAGACCCCCAGCTCTCAGCCACCCACACCACAAACCACTGCAGCCCCTACAAAAATTTGGCACCTCCTGTTTATGGGTCAAGGAGGAAGATTTGCTGCTGGGCTTTGGCCAGACACGGCAGCACTACAGCTTGCTTAATGGTATTTTTTTTTTAAACAGAAAAGGAGGTTAAAGGAGCATGGAGGAGAGACTTGGGTGAAACATCTGCAAAAGGGATCTCCAGGCCATCAGCAGGCACAGTTACGACTTTCCGGTGCCGGCTCCCGAAGGAGCGCTGAGCCGGTGCCCGTAGGAAGTGACCATAGAATTGAACCAGCGTTTTACATGCTCTGCAAAATACGTTACACAGGAAGTTAAACCCCCTCATTAGGAGCAGGAGAGCAGTCTGAATCGCTTTTCAGTCAGGAGTGGACAGACCTTATCAAAACAATGAGTTTAAGAATCACAGAATAGTTAAGACCTCCAAGATCATCAAGTCCAACAGTCAACCCAGCACCACCACCATGTTCGCCATTAAACCACGTCCTCAAGTGCCATATCCACACATTTTTTGAACACTACCAGGGATGGTGACAACACCACTGCTTAGTAGCTGAAGGGACCCTGCAGCAATGGCCTCCTCCATCACTGAGGGCAGACTACCAGACAAATTAACAGCAGGCAAACATGCTGCATTCCCTGTGGCAGTAGGCATCTGCCCCACACAGTTTACACTGGTTTAAGGCAAAGCTTTTACAGTCCTAGATCTGCATTTGTGCTCCTGTTAATTCAATCTCCAGTGGGCAGACGGATGGATGCACAGACAGACAGCTCCAGCCCTGTATTCACAAGGACGGAACTCAAAACTCCAGGCTGAGTAAATCAGTTCACTCATGTATAATTTAAACATTACTTCCTTCCCATTTCAGGGAGCTTTAGAGTTTGTGTGGTGGCTAAACACAATGAAATTAGAGCAGGAGAATCTTGCCTGAGGCCACAGGAGAGAAAGAGAGAGAGAGAGGGAGAGAGTTGCTCGACTGCATCTGTCAGACAACCTGGGCTTGTGCTGGTGCTGCCAGGGGAGGGACCAGCTCACAGCAAACACCAGCAGCTCCAGGCTGGGGGCTTGGTGGGCCTGCTGAGATGGGGGGGGCAGTGCAGAGGGGTGCCAGGCACCTCCAGGGTACCAGCCCTGGGCTCTGCAGCACACTGAGCTCTAGAATCTTCCACTAAGCCAGGAACAGCTTTATACACACAGTGCCTGCACAGGAAAGGGGAGAGAGCTCCTTGTGCCAAACTGAACAGAAGAAACTCAAGGAAAAAAAGCCCATGTTAACTGGAATCGAACAATGAACATACAACAGATTAGTTCCTGCTGATGGCGAATTTCGGAACAAGCCTCTCACAGAGCTCAGGCAGCTTTGGCACTGTACCTGTGCTAAATGTTCCTCCACCCTTGCAGAGCTGACCCAGGAACTGCAGATACACCTTCTGCCCACTGAACCGTGGCAGCATCACCCCTTGCACACTTCCATTTCCCCTGCTTTGCAATTCTAAATTCTTCTGCTCTACAGAAAATAAAAAAGTATCAAAAAGGTCCAAAAGGATCTGTTCAATATTGACACCCAGGGACTCCCAACAAAATGAAGGAGCCTGAAAAAGTATCCTCTGCCAGAACAAGGTGATGTTCTGATGCACAACAGCTGTTTCCCCAACCTCCCCAGCTATTTGGCACCAACTGTGGTCACTGTAATACAGAAATATCTGCCATTACACGTAGATTATTTAAGCTGCTCAGGAATCAGTTGAAAGTAGTTAATTATACGTAAGAACACTTAATTACTATCCAGTAGCATACGTAGGTACTCTAATACCACAGTGATGAGCTAAACACAAGAGAACAGGCAGATTCAGGGGTCTACACCCATACACACCTCACTAATGCCAGCTCAACACCAAGCCATCCTTCAGGAGGATGCTGGGAGGCAACGGCTTCACGATGCTTGTGACTTACTCTGCATTCCCAGTTAGTCAATTTAGTGGAGATGCCTCAGGAACATTACAGATGTGATATGTCTTAAAAATCCTTTCCTTCTCCATAAATCCTTAAGCAAGAAAGCATGGCTGCCCGTGGGCTGAACATCAGGGCAGAAATCAGTAGCCAGCACTTAATTGTTTATATCTTGAGACAAAGATAGTGTCTAAATAATTGTCTATTGTATCCCAGAGACAGTACAGGAAAGCTCTTCCCCTTGCTGGGAGCCTACAGGTCACACATGCTTCTGCCATAACATTTGCTATAAATAATCCTCAGTTGAGCAAAGGTCTGTGCTAGTTACAGAGCAAGGCAGCACTGTGCTCCTATCGGTTTCAGCCATTACCCCTCCCCAGAGAGTGCATATCCTACCCTATTGTTCCTGCTCAAATGTTTGAAAGAATTATTTTTTCCTTGTTTCTTTTGTTTGGAGAGTTTATTTATATTTCCTCTTTGACATGGAATTACTACTAGAAAAAAATAAGTGCCATCTTTACAAGGCAGCTTACCGATGCCAACACTGAAACGAGGTGCAGAGGGTCACGTTTGTAGGATATTGCCATAGTTACAGACCTCCCAATCTGTGATTCTGTGTTAATGTATGTTCAGCACATTCAGATCAGGATTAGAAACAAAGAGCTGGGTGCCAGCGCTGGCCCCAAATTCATAAGCAAAGACTGGGAGCACATGCAGCAACCCGTTCTGCTCAAGCATTTCAAAGAATTTTTTCAGCATGTTACTCAGCCACTCCCTTACATGGCCCTGGTGATGTCAAAGAGCATCTCACATGTACTTAACTGCCTCCCTCCAAGCCCTATTTCTACCTCCAGACCAAGTAACCCATTCCTTTTAGGCAGATACACAGGCGGGATTTCCCCACGCTCCTTTCCCCCCTGCCCTTTTTCCTTGGAGCAGTTTGACACAACCATACGAGCACAGGACTGGACAGTTGGGGCTCACCTCCCCAAGCACCACATTATGGAAAACCCAACTCATCAAGCAAAGCCTTCTGAATACAAGGTGAGGTATCTCCTTGCCATGCTCTGAAATTGCTGTCAAGTCTCACTTTAGAGCCCCAGGTGGAAGGTGTACAAGTGTCACAAGCAAACAATTCCTTTAGGAGTCTTGTGCACTGCTTTTGAGTAAAATCACCTCGGTTTCTGGGTGTTTGGAGGTTGGATGTTCCAAATAGGCCCAAGATACCCACTGTGCCTTCAGCCATTGCTACAGTCCAGGATATCCAGCTCAGGAAGACAGGCAGCCTCGAATAAAAATTGCCTTTAGGCACATAAAAAAACCTAACCTCGTGTTTCCAGAAAAGCACGGTGATGCCTCGTGCCTGGCAGCTCTTGCACTGGGGCTTTTCACCCCAGAGAGGCACAGAGCTTTTGGGGGTCTGACACCTTACTTCTCCCTCACAAGGCTGGCACAGAAGTCTCAAAAGTCACACGGTGCCTCCCAGACATGCAGACACCTTTCTCCTGCCTTCCTCCTCCACAGCAACACCAAACTCCTTCCTTATCTGCCTCCAGAGCAGGGACAACCCATCCAGGAGTGCCCGGTCAGCCCAGGGAGACACATGGGGATGCTCTGCAGGAACTAGGGGCACATGGGTGATGTTCAGAGCCCAGATTTGGTGGCTGTTGTAGGTGTTACTGTGTATTTGTGCAGTCCAGCTTGAGCAGAGCTGCTCCTCACATGCACAGCTCGTAACCTAAGGCTTCAAACCCACAGTCTGCCAGGGCCAGCCCGCTGTGAGGATCCAACACGGACACTAAACCAAACAAGCCGAGTTTGGGCGGACACTGGGAGCACATCCCCGTCTGGATTGCTGCATGGTCTCACTAGCGTGGCTTTGCCCTGCAAAAGGGGCTGTCAGCTCACATTCCTCACGCTCCAGGGCCCCACTCCAGCCAGCCACACTGCACTGGGTAAGGCAGCTCCGAGTACCGGGAACCAGCATCGGGTTCAATTACCATCACTGTTGAGGAGCTTTCTCACCTCCTGCCACACATCCCGGCCCCCAGGATGGGGCTGAGCACACACAGGTGTCTCCTCTGCCTTCCCACCCTGCCCTCCTCAAAGATCCACCCAGCCCTTTTTTTAGGGTTAAAAAACTCAGCAGAGCAGGAGCAGCTAAAGGTTCCCTTCATCATTATTTATGGAATAAAGCCTGAATCTTTTTTTTTTACAAGAAGCTGGGGATTATATTCCAAAGTACTAGGCATCTTTCTATTTCACTCTGTTTTATATTCTGCATATTCTATAGTCTCTCCAACGAATCCTTTTCAACAGCAAGTGAATTTATTGCTATGAGTGGCAAAGGACTAAAAAAAAGCCATGAGCAGGATAGGAGAGGACCAGTCACCCTGAAAGTGCCCACTGCAACTCCAAGGATGAGCCCAGCACACCTGCATCTTCACCCGTGCTTTAAAAGCACAAACAGTCCAGGAACACGTGCAAGCAACATCTAGTTTTTGCAGGAAATTGCACTGCATGGATATCCAAACACTGCTATCGTGCCAAAAAAACAACATGCTGGATTGCCATCACACAGACCTGAATTCTTTCTAGGTTACAGTGTTCAGCAAATGCTGAGCAGCAGTGATACCTGCCCTTAGTTCTGGAGAGCCCTGGAACTCCACAGCAGCCAGGCACCAGGCTGCAAATCCAGCAGCACGCCTTGGAAGAGATAAATATATATGTTCTGCAAGGACATGCATCCTATGGAGGCACAGGACCAGCCCACAATGAGCCATGGCACAGTGGCTTGTGTTTGCTCAGGGACTGGGTTCAAACCCTGTTCAGCTGGTGCAGGAGCTGCAGGAACTCCCACACAGCTCGACCTGCCTGCACAGGCAGGGCAGGACCAGCCCCAGCTCCCAGGGAGCTCCCCAGCACTGCCAGCCTTCACAAAAGCTCTCTGGATGTTACTCCAGCCCGGTGGTGTCTTGTATTTGGCTGGACCCAGCACTCAGCACCGAGGTTTACCGGCCATATGCTGTGTCTTTGCTTTGTGCTGACACGTTTCCTTCCCGTAGTAAAATGACTGGGCTCTCCCCTACATAGGCTATATGGGAATAAAAGTCTTTAAGGAGTCAAGCCTTCCTGTCCATCCCACTCAAGAAGCATCAAAAGTGCACTCTGAGCCATGCTCATACCCAACCATTTGGCACAAGGGCTGAAGACATCAGGGTGAAGACAGCAAATACTTTGACAGGCTACTGGTCCCAGTGACAGCACCTTCCCACAACCACTGTGATTCACCACTCACGTCAGCAGTGGAAAAAGTGACCCCTTCTTCCTTCAGAGGAAACAAGAGACGTGCTTAAAAAAAGGTTTTTTAAGAAAACTTGAGCAAAACTCAATTCCCACAGAACCAGAGGGATCTTCCATGGACTTTAATCGCTCCTTTTCTTGTGTGTCTTTAAATATTCTCCCTCCTCCAGCAGGCAAACAAGTGCCAATCCCAGCAATGGCACTTGCAGAACAGCCCCTATTTCACAACTACCTGCAGCAAGAAAATCAAGAAACCTGACACAGCGTGTCAAAAATAATCTCCCTGAAAGAGGTGGCAACTGGGAAGAGTTGGAAAGAGCTACCCCTGGCACAGGGGCTTCGATCCTGCCTGTGGATACAGAAACACATCAGACAGTGACTGCTCTGCCCATGGCTCTCAGTGGATGACAAAACAGGCCCAGGGAAGGCAGGAATGAGGCAGCAAGAGAAGCACACAAAGAAAATCAATCTTTGTGATCCTCACACCAAAGGCATTCAACCAAGTTCAGTTTGTTTCCAATCCTGAAAGAAGCCTATGCTGAACTTCCCTCCCAAGCTGCACCTCCTCTGGCTCCCTCAACAAGGGATGGATGCAAGAGCAGAGAAGGAGCAAATGAAGAGATAAAATAATTAAGCATCTCATCTGTGAGCTGGGTTATATGCTCATTTTTGGGGTTGGCCTGTGTAGAGCCAGGAGCAGGACTTCGATGATGCTCGTGGGTCCCTTCCAACTCAAGACATTCTGATTCCATGAACACAAAGTTCTCACCCATCTCTACAGCAACGCAGCTCCACAGCCACCAGTTCAAATCCAGCTGTTATTTAACCAGCTCAAAACATGATCTTCCCATACCCCAACAGCTAGAAATCACAATTTAAGCTGCACGAGGCTGAACCCCAGCTTACTACCATCAGCAAAAGAGCAGATTAACACAGGGCTCCAAAGGATACTTCGCTGGACTCTTTGCAGAAGATCTTGTCCCAGATTGTAGCTTCTCTAGAAACCCTCCTGCACACTCAGGAAATGCTCACAATCCATCCATCCCAAAGACACCCCTAACCCAGCTCCCTCAACTCCTCTCCCACTGCCAGGGAGGAAAGCTGTGCCTTTAAGCATCAAAATCAGATTTCCCACTGACCTGCTCAAACACATACTTAGGTGCCTAAACTAAACTGCAATTAGGGGTCTCAATATTCATTCTTGCAGTGTGTTGTTACCCTCATGCAGCAGAGGGGATATAAAGAATCAGGGAAGTGCAGCACAGAGGGCTTCCTCCAACACCACCTAAACCCACGGCTCCTTCCTGCTTCCAGCAGAAGTTGCACCTCCTTTTGTGTGTTTGAGGGAAGACAGACAATGCTTTTGGTCTTCTGAACAGTGCCCCAAGGAGCATCCAGCAATCAGTCTTTGTCCCCTGGCCACAGCACTGCACAGATCCACGGAGTTGTCCTGCAGCATCCTGCAGTAAAGCTCTGCCCAAAAAACTTCTTTTTCCTGTTTTCATCTCTGTCTTGTTAAAAACATCTATGCTCCAGCTGTAAATAAAAGTTAAATTTTCCAGGAATCAAAGAAAGGTGCCTAGAAAGATTATAGAGTAATTATTACTCAGAAAGTTCAAGTCTGAAATCATAGGGATAGACTTCCTGTACTTCCTATAGACCATTTCTGTGGTATTGCCCTCATCCTTTATGGGTACAAAACCCACTGACCACAGAGGAGCATTAAGGATGCCAGCCTGGCATCACCCAGGGCTTCCATACAACCCACTGCTCCCTCCTGTGCTCTGGGCAAGGGCAAACGCTTCAGAGGAGGGAGGCAAGAACTTCATTAATGAGCAATTGTAGAATAATCTGCATCCTGGAGAAAACTGCTTCTAGCTCTGTCATACACAGGCTGGCTTTTGCCCTTAAATGCATTTATTTAGTTCCCTTTTAAACAAATATCTCTACCTAATGCAACTCATTATCTTCTTAAAAGTTTATTTAAATGCTTGGCTTTAACTTATTTATGTCAAGAAGTCACAGGGACCAATTATAGACCAGAGAAAGGCCACAGAGGCAGTGCCTGCCCTTGGAGTATTTACAGAGTGAGAAAATATCAACCACTGAAGGGTGAGAAGCAAAGCCTTGGCTCTTCCTGCAGCAGATCCCTCCTGCAGGATCCCTGTTTGCAAGCACCAACTTATTTATGCAGTTCCCAACATCAGACCTGGCAGCAGGTCCCCTGGACAGTCCAGCTGAGAAACTGAGTTCCCTTTGAAAGTAATGCTCAGATGTTTGCATGAGGCTTCTGAGGCCCCCGTTTCTCCTGCCCTCCCCACCTCCCTCTCCGTAGGTGAGGTGATGCCCTGCCCTGCCCTGCCCTGTCCGAGGGGCAGCACTCACCCTGGTGACCAACTGCCCTTTTTCCTGGTTTTCCTTGCTCTCAGCAGCCCCCTCTCAGGAACAGGAGGGCAGCCTATTCAATTCCATCAGACTGTTCAGCAGCAGCCAGAGCTCTCCCAGCTCTGGTGCTGGGTTTGCCACGAGGAAATCTGGAATGGTTCCTTTATCATAAGGAATCGCGGCCACTCTGGCACTGCCTGGAACCCAGCAAACCTTCCGGTGGAAGGTGCCCCTTCCCATGGTACAGGGTTGGAACAAAATGTTCCTTAAGGGCCCTTCCAACCCAAACCATTCTTTGGTTTCTGTGTTTCTGGTGGCTCTGCTTTAGATTCAGTTCGTTCACTCAAAAGGAACCAAAAATCAAGCAGAAGGGGGTTTAAAATCCACCTTCACTCCCATTAGAATATTTTAGGTCTGGCCTTCAAAATCTGCCTTTGCAGGAGTGGAAACAAAATGGTGTGACAACATGAACCATCAGCTGAACCCACTAGAGCTGAGACTTAGGATGTTCTCCCAACTCCAGTCCTGGTCCAGCAAAGCCCCAGGTTGTCTCGTCTTTCATTTTGATGTATTTTAACACAAGCCTTGTCTGCAAGACCAAGGTCTTTGCCATCCATAACTTCCTTCCTGGGCAAATGACGAGATAATTCATGGGAAATATCACTCAAAACAAACCAGATCCATTTGGCTGTGGAGAGCCTCTACACAGACTATACTCAGACGTTCCTTACATCATTTACCTAAATCTAACTTTGAAATTTAGCAAAGTCACCCTGGGAACCCCTGCTCAAAGCTCCCAGCTCGGAGCAGGAGGAGCCCTTGGGAGAAACCAGCTCCCTGCAGAAGGTTCTTATCGCTTTGCTAAAACTCAAAGAGCAATAACAGGAAGGAATTGTTTTGGCAGGACTTACACCACACAAAGTAAACTCACCAGCCACTGGGGTGCAAAACCTCACTGGAAAGCACACGGAGACATTACCCCCTGTGGGTGTGGAGGGCATGCCCCGGGCTCAGGTGGGCTCCCATGCACTCACCCCAGCCATGCCCAGCCTGCCAGCATCACCCACACTATGGGACCACATTCAGCCACGTCCACACCATGTGGAAATGCTGACACCACTGCCCTGAGCCCTGCCATTTCTCCCAGCTTTCCCTGTTATCCATAAGCAGGTGATCCAGGCGTCAGCTTGGGCCACCAAGAGACACAGGGTGTGCTGCTCGCCTGCTCTCACTGCTGTCAGTCTTTTCCAAGTTCCAGTATACAGTGCGGAAACCAAGCTCAGGATGTGTTCTGCACCCAGGAATGTTGTCCAACTCCCTGTGGCTCCAGGGAGGGATGGGAAGTTGGTAACAGGCTCTGGGGCTGACGGGAAGTGCCCTTTCACTGCAAACCCAACTCCCTGAGCTGCTCAAAAACCTGGTGGATGGCCGCCTCCTCCTCCTCACTCTCTGCTGTGCTGCCCGAGCTCAGGCAGGACCCTGGTGCCACCACCCAGCCAAGAGCACCCTGTGCTCCAGCGTGGGTGAAGGAGGCTGGGTGGTGCTGTGGGGAAGCCCAACCGCCCAGCTGAAGCTTCAGTCTGGCAGCTCCAGAGCCGTGTGACCTCACTTCACTGCAGCCACATGTCCCCCAGCTCAGGGCAGACACTGCCATTGTTGGACACACAATAGGCATCTTTTGTACCCAGGACTGAAACAGGGCAGCTTTAAACTGATTAATGGCTCTCTCACACAAGCCTCCGAGTGTACAGGAGGCCCCAGGCAGACAGTGCCAGCCCAGTTCCAGCGGGGTGGCATCAGCCACTGCCCGGTGCCAACGTGGTGTGAGGGGCACAGAGAGAGCAGATGAGCTGCACCCGCTGCCAGGGTGGCTTGTTCAGCTGAGGGACACAGGCCGGCTGCTGCCAGGCTCCCCGTCCCTCTGCCAGGCACGTGGCGGCACAGGCGCCTCAGAGAGCCTGCCCAGGGCCCATTCTCATGCCAGCACACGGCTGCTCCACCACCCTGTCCCACAAACACAGCAGAGCCCTCACACTGCAGCCTGTTCAAGTGAGGATCCCACCAGCTGGTGCAGCAGCAAAGGAGCTGCCAGGCAGCTCCTGCTGACACCCTCACCAGCCGGTGCTGGACCTGAGGGGCTCACACCTCCTCACCTGGATCGGGACAAGCCTCTAGCAGCAGATTCCCTCCCAGTGCAGAACAGGCTGCTGGCAGGTCTGTGTGTGGGGACTGGCTGCCTGTGCAGCCTCCCCAGGGCTCTACTGGGGCAGCAAAAGCTCAAGAAAAAACCATGGGAAATTCAAAGCTTAATTCTGCCCCGGTGTGCAGAGGTGGAGGAATGTCACACGTGTGGCTTTGATCTTTACACCTGCCCCAGTTTGGTGCTTCCCCTCTTTTGGGATGGCAGCCAAAGGTGAACAAAAAACCCAGCAAGAGCCTGGGCAACTCAAGGTGTGAGCAGCTGGGGAGGGGGGGGGGAGGCACAATTTGGACAGCAAAGCTTTCAGATTCTCCTGATGATTGCCAAGCTGTAGCCAAACATCACACACTGCTCTGTGTGAGAGGAGCTGCGGCTTCACACGGGTGAGGAGCAGCTTTGGCAACCCAGAGAGCACAGCCTGGGAAACGCAGCTATCGCTGCCAACCATCTAAGCCACAAAGATTAGTTAAGGGAAAAAAACAAGGTGGAAGCAAACACAGGTCGAGCAGCTCTCTCAGATAAGACACTGAGGCACGGACAGGTTAACTGGCGGCCTTGGTCACGCCACGAGGCTGCGGCGAGTGAAAACAGAGCCTGCCACGTGCTCTGCCTGCCCACCCACACCTGTGCCATCCAGGCCATGTGTTCTGGCATCCCAAAGGCAGGGTTTGGTGGGTTCTGCATCCCCCACACACCCTGACTTTGCATCACTCAACGTGTCTGCAACACACCACTCACCAGCCAGAGCAGGCTAAGCAACAAGGAGCTGCAAACTGCAATGAGGGCCATGCCCTGACTTCGGCATCACTCTAAGTTTCCCTTAACCCTGAGGTTTCCTGTGAAAAACCCAAGGGGTGAGTTTGAGCAGAAACACAGGGATTTGGGCTAAGCATGAGCTGTGCACAACGTCAGCCCTGAGCTTCGCCCTGGATACTCCACAACATCCTTTTAACACAGCAAGACGTTTTAGGATGTGAGCAAGACCAAGTCCTGCCCTTGCTCCAAACAATAGACTCCGCAATAATGGTGCAACCAGAACTTCCTGTGCAGCGGCGTGCGCCAGCTTCCGGGAAAAACACCATGGGAAAGCACTGCCACGGGAACAGAGCACCAGGGCAGCTCCTCTAGCATCCTGGGGACCCTGCTCGGGCAGCAAGCAAAGCACCACAACCCAGCCCAGGCTGGGAAGCAGGGAAAACCACACTAGTGGCTCAGAATAGCCCGGGAATGGTTATGGATAATTCATTCTCACATCAGCCTTTTGCAACATCTGGACGTGGCTTTCTCCCATGGATGTCTCATTGTCCTGCAGGGCTTGTGACAGCGGTTGTGATTTGGGAGGCTCTGATCTCAGCTCAGCTGGGGTAAACCTGATCATCACTCTCTCCTGGTGCAGGAGTTGGGCATCTCGGTGAGATGGGACAGGTCCAGCAAGGACAGAGCAACCCATGGCATCAGACAGCAGAGGTACCAATCGAATTCAAAGTGCTCCAGTGTTGACCTGTTGGAGCTTCTACCAAGAATGAGGGATCAACACAGCCTGCTACCCCAAACACGGAGAAAAGCCAATGGCAAACTCCTACAGCAAAACAGGAATTGAGTATTCCACAGCTCTGCTGGTCTGGAGGATTTGGGGAGAGACGGGGAGAATTATTAATGAAATGGGAAAGGACTGAACCAGCGCTCAACACAGACACCACCAGCTCCAAGCTCAGGAGTGTTTTCTCTTGCCAGCCAACAGCAGGACACAAGAGCTCCAGGCTGGAAGCTGCCAACATCACACACCTGGGCTCTGTGCCATCCCCTCCCTCCCTGGGCCGGGGATCCCTGAACCCTGGAAACTGCAGAGGACGCAATGCTCAGTGTGCACACAAGGCCACCCTCACACACTCAGCATCCTTCTAACGTCACATCATTCCCATCTCTCCAGCTCTGCTGAGGACACTTGTCAAATGTTGGTGCATTCATTTACCTATAATCTTTTTCAAACAGGGACAGAAAGTGTTTCTGTGAGTTTTCCTGGTCCTAAAGTGGAGCAGATATCCACCTGCAGCCCATGGATGATCCCATGCTGGAGCAGGGGAGGAGTGTGAGGAGTCCTCCCACTGAGGAGAGAAGAGAGGCAGAGACAAAGTGTGATGAGCTGACCATAGCCACTGTTCTCCATCACCCTGAGCCACCGAGGGGGAGAAGATGGAGAAAACTGAGAGTGAAGTTGAGCCCAGGAAGAAGGGAGGGGTGGGGGGAAGGTGTTTCTTTTATTTCTGCACACCTTCCCCATTAGCCCAGGAAGACTATTGCCATGGATGTGCAGAAAGCCCAGCATTTATTTCAAAAGGAAAAAGCTCACTAAACAGATGACTTGCACTTGAGCCTGGCTTAGCAGCAATCATGAAGGGTTTGGGATGCTCCAGGACCTCAATGAGACCTCCTGGAACAAACACAACTAGCTAAATTAAGTCCCCTACTACTAGATTTAGCACATATAAAGCACAAACTCCTGTGAAGCACATCAGTACAGGCTGGGCAGAGACACAGCACTCCAGAGATACCCCAATACATGACAAAAAGGCCAATTTCCCAGGAAAAACTGTAACCCAGCAGCTGGTGTGTCAAAGAGGAAATAGTAAAGCAGAAACAAGGTTTTCACACCATTCCTTCCATCAGCTCACCTAACTTGTCTCTGCCTTGCTCTCCCTGAGGATGTAGAGAGGATGAGGTGTCCCATCCACACAGCAGCTCCCACAGCCAAAGTTGTGGTCGAGCACCCCAAAGTACAGGACTGTCCCCACCAGCCTCTTCAAACAGTCACCTGCAGCAGGTCAATGTTTAAGGATAAAGAAAGCAAAGCCTCATTCCCAGGATTAAGGAAGGCCTCCTTAAGATGGGGAAGGAGAGATGAGGACAGATATGGCAAGGCCAGAAAGCACACACTGACTGGGACATCAAGTCCAACACACACTCCACACAAGAACACCAACCCCCAGAGCCCCAGCACAGCTCCCTGCTGTTGCACAGTGGAGGACTGGGCTTTACCGGCCACCTGAGCCAGGCTTGGGTCAGGACAAGCAACAGGCAGCTTGGCAACACATCCCAACAGAGGGAGACGCAGAGCTGGGGGCTCCAGAACCGCTTTCCAGAGAGGAAGAGTGGAGAAACCACATGCAAGAACACCAGAACTCTCAGAGTCAACCAACAGCAAAAAACATTCACTGGGAGACAGCAGGAAAATGCATTTTAAAGTGGCTTCCTTGGGGGAAAAAACAAAAACAAAAAAAAAATCCAAGGCTACTCTATAGTTTCTTATTTTAACGACTACTTGGTGCCCAGCAGGCTGCAGTGGGACAGGGAACTGGGCTTCCTGTACTCAGCCCTCCACACACAACACCCCAAAATTCATTTGTTAGTGTTCAGGTGCACAATAATTTTGTTATATGAGGGAACTCTTCCCCACAAGTCTGTGGTTCCCAGACGTGCATCACTGCCTAGTTACCCAGCAGAGCTCTCCCTGCCCAACTCCCCGTTACAAAATCCTTTATGATGTTTCCAAAATGCCCCCTTCTGGCAAATTCTAACGCAGGTTTTCGGGTGTGCAGACGAAGAAAACTCCAATAAATCTGTCATTTAACGGAAAATTAATACTGTGTCCCAATGTTAGCACCAACAGAGAAACTACCTCCTTTCCACAGGTATTGCGTGTTGGGTGCAAGAAAGCCAAATACAACAAACCTTTAATAAAGAACGCCCCACAAAAATCAAAGTTGGTGATGCTTATGCCCTGCAACACGGCTGGCAGGAGGCCACACGTGGTCACATATCCCTGGCTTGTGGTGCCAGCAGGAACCCGTCCCATTGGAGGAGCCCAGGGTGGAAGCAGCACCCGCCCATCTTCAGGCAGAGTAATTTTATTAAATCAGCTCATATTAGTGCAAAAATTGGGGAAGTGCTTGGGATCACAAGACATAAACAAAGCTGGGTGAACACGGACAGAAATAACTGCTGCGGGTGTCACCAGGTTGCAGTTATTAGCTGGGGAGTTTTCAGCTCCTGACCTCATGCCCTTGGGATTCCCAATACAATTTCTGAGAGGTCTTAATAAGGTAAGTTGAAAAGGAAACTCATTCTCATGCTTCACCTGGAAGTTTCACAGCAGCCTGCAAGCTGGAAAGAATAAAAACCCACTGAGCAGGATGGCTGCAAGGAATCAGTGCTCAGAAAAACGTGCAGTAACAGCACGCAGGAGACTCCGGTGCTCGGGAAGCCAGGGTGGAGAGAAATAACGTTTGCAACAGGCATGGGATAAACCAAAAGTGAACAAAAGGACCAGAAAATCAACCTGTTGCACCGGGGACTTGTAGTACACCGGATCAGGAACTGCAATTTTCAGACTCATCTTCCCAAAGCAGAGCTTTCCGCAGCACTTCCAGCTTAACTCATCAGGAGGCTGTCCCAAGGAGAGGATGCATTTTCCCTCCCCTGGCTTGCACACAGGTGTGAGGCACCTGCCTGTTTCTCCTCCCTTGAGCAGCCTGGACCACCAGGCTCATGTCCCACTTGGCCTGATAGCTACCACCCGAGAGCCCATCAGTAGCCAGCCAAGCTCTGGGACATGTCCCCCGGGGCAGGAGGAGAACAGCAGCGAGGTCCCTGCCAACCTCTCTGAACGCCAGCGCCCACCCCGAGGCCACTCAGCGTCCCGTCCCTACCGCAGTGGGGACACGTCAGCCTCTGGTGACACATGGGACAGAGACTTTGCTCCGAGTGCCTCTCAGTCCATACTCTCCCTGGGTACCACGGATGCCGGGCAGTCAACATGCCCCTCTCCAGCCCGACACGACCACCCGCTCAGCTCTCCTTACAGCAACACACAGAAACCGTATTAATTCATTCCAGGAAAACCAGCTGGCAGAGCAGAAACGCGGCACTCCCCGTGCCTGTCTGGTAACTTGCTCAATCAGGGACTGAATGCCACTGGCATGAGCCGTCCTGCCAGCGCCGGGCACCCTCGGCACGCGAGTAGGACCCCCAAACCCTCTGCACAGGGGCTCCAGCAAACCATCCACCTGCCCCGGGACTGTCAACTGACTGTAACAGACGGAAATTGTGCACTTTTACTTTCCCCGAGCCAGTGAGTGACGATGCCGTGGAGGGAGTGAGCAGCATTCCATAAATATTTGATTTAAACGGTTACAGTACAGTTTGGATCCACCGAGGGTTTAATAACCTACTCCCACACGGCCCCGTGTGAGGTGTGATCGAAGTCTGGCACCGCAGCCTGGTGCCGGTTTTGCCGTGATCCGTCCTCACTTGAGGGAAGGAGTCGTGCCTTGTTTTATAACAAAATACGAGGGAGGAGCAAGGAGGTGGTATCAGCCATTAATCCCTGTATTTTGAAACATCTCATCTCATAAACGTTCAGGTGTAAAACAAAACCACAGAGGTGGAGATGGGAACGGGAACTCTCCAGCGAGGCTCTTTAAACACCCGAGTAAGACTTCCTCACCGAGGTTGCCCCGTCGATTCCCCGAGACCACTAAAACCTGCAAGCAGCGAACCCTCCCAACCAAAAAAACTCCCACCACAGCCCACAGAGATGTTCTCCTGGACTCAAACACGCCCTGAATCAGCCCGGGTGAGCAATGACCCAGTTCTTCGGAGTTCACAAGGGGGTAAACCGGTCTCAAACCGCTGGATTCTAACACACAGGGAAAAATAAACCCGGACCCGGGCCCGCGGCAGGATCTGCCCGGCTCGGCTTCGCGCTAGTGCTTCCTCAGCATCTCAAACGAAGCCAAAAAAAAACATAACAAAGAAAAAAAGATTCCCACATGATGTTATATAAAGGGGGTTTTGCGAAACCAATCTGAACTCTGCGGCTTTGCGATCACTGCGGGGCGCAGGAGGGTCTGTCCCGCAGGTACCTGCGAGGGGGCGACACGTATTTATGGGATCAGAACACAACGAGGAGTAATGCGACCCTTCACCCTGCGAGTCCCCGACACTGGGACGGGGGTCGGGGATCCCCATCCCAGTCCTAATCCTAGTTCCCGCTCTTACCTCACCGCATGGCCTCGGCGCCGCACGCTCACGCGATCCCGGCAAATCAGGGCAACTCTTGCGCTAGCGTCGGGAAGTTGAAATGTTTTTTTAAAAAAAAAAAAATTAAAAAAATTAAAAATACGAAAAAAAAAATTCAAAAATACACAAAAATTAAAAACACCTCCGAAAAAATAAAACTATAAAAAAAATTAAAAAAATACAAAAAAAATTAAACCCACAAAAAATTAAACCCACGAAAAAAATCAATAACAAAAAACAATAACAACAAAATAAAAAGAAGTTTTAAAAACGCGGCTAAAGGCGCGAGATGCTCCAAGAGAAAGTGAAGTCAGCAAACGACACCAGCCGGCGGAGGGGGTGCCCGGCCGCCCCCAGACCTGCTCCCGCCGCGCTCCCCGCCGGCCCCGGGCCCGGCCCGGGCCCCCCGCAGCTCAGGGGGCCCCCCCGGAGCGGGCTCGGGCCGCCCGCGGGGCCGGCGGCCGCCCGCGGGCAGCGGGGCGCGGGGGGCGCCCGCGGGGGCCCGGCTCGGGCCGCGCTGCTCCGCCGCCGCCGCTCCGCATCCCCCGCAGCCCCGGCCCGGCCCGCCCGGCGCCGGCCGCCGCTCGCCGCGCCCGCAGACTCAGCCCCGACGGCCAGAAACGGGAGCTCAGGAGCGCTGCTCCCGGCCCGGAGCGCTCGGAGCCCGCGGAGCCGCCCGGGCCCGGCCCGGCCCCCCCGCCCGCCGCCTGCGCGGCACCGCCCGCCCCGAACGCGGGATAACAGCGGGGCGATGCCCCGAGCGGGGCTCTGGGGATGGAAGGTGCTTTTTGGGGGGGCGATGCGGCCCTCGCACACCGCAGCCCACGGGGGTCGGTGTCCCTGCTGTCCCTGCGTGTCCCCGGCGTGCCGCTCTCCGCCCGTCCCGCTGCCGGCGATAAGAACAATCGGAGGAAGCGCGGCCACAGCCCCGTCCCGTCCCACGCACTCCCCGGCCCTGGGGCAAGAGGAGAGTGAGGCGCCGGAGTGTGGCACGGAGGGCTCTGCCCCCAAAAAGGTGGCAGGCCCCTTCCAGGGGGGCTCACGACCCCCACCCCTACATCATCACTAAGGTCCCTTCCAATGCAACCGTTCCACGCTGGCAGAAAGACACTCTGCCTCAGGCACACCTAGACCAGCTCCTCCATCACTACTGAACAGCCCAAATGGGCAGGAATTAAAACTTACCTCGATTTTACCCAGGCTTCTTACTCCCAATTTGCCATCACAGGTTGGGCTCACTGTTTTCTTCTTTCCAGCTTCTTTTGCTCCCTCTCTCTGGAAGGAAGACCCCTTCTTTCTCCTGCCTGAAGAGAAGACTTTCTACACAGCCACAAACTCACATGGGCAAAACCAGATTGTTTGGGTTTGACCAGATGCTTCAAATTACTCCGTTGCCAACCACAAACACCTGGTGAAACAGGCACTGAGCTTTACCACCCCATTGCCCACAGAATCATGGAATCATTAGGGTTGGAAGAGCCCTCTAAGACCACCAAGTCCAACTGTTCCCCCAGCATTGCCAAGCTCACCATTAAATCATGTCCCCAAGTGCCACATCCACGAAGTTTTTGGAAAAAGCTTATAACGACCAAGCAGAGCTCTCCTGCCCCAGCCATGCATCCCTCTCTCCAGAGATCCCTGCAAACCCAACAGTGCTTCCCATCAGTGCCCAATCTGGAGGTGTTACTGACGTGAAATAGGAGATCACAAGAATTGCTTTTGTTTTAAGAAATAGCCTTTATAACATTAAAAACATTAGAGGGAAATTAAATAATTACTTAGGCAAGGCTTAGTGGATTTAATTGCTGCTTTTCCATCGCACCTAATTGGTGTTTTAAGTTATATTAGCAATGTTTCCTATGAAGAGGCAGGTGTGTGCTTCAGAATGAGGCTGTTATTAATAGGATAACCACAATTAAGTGTAATTGGGATCATCATATCAATCACTCCATGGAACAGCATCAGCACAGAGTTTTCCACCTGTTTGTCTGATCGTTTCAATGACACATCAAACCCAAAGAAAACACCTTTGGGCACAGGCAGCAAGAAGCTCCTTAACCTTCTATGCCATTGACCCAATCATGGGGAGTTACTCTGAGGGCCAAAATTCCACCCTAGTTCTTCCAAGGAGGAGATGGGTCACCCCCAATGTCTGATGGAGTGAACAGCAACGTGGCATGGTGGCACTGGAGGCTGTTTACATCCTCCTGGTGGCTGATGCTTCTGCCAACGAAAAACTCAGCCCTGCTGGTGCCACATCCAGCCCCCTCCCCATCCCATAAACACCTTGCATGAAGGAAAACACGCCCAGGCAGCCCCCACACAGGCTGTGCTGCCTGTCCTAGGGGGTCAGACACGTGGGACTGGGCTGTGAAAATGGGGGCTCTTCCCTGGGTTGGGTTTCCTATTCCCTCTTGGAACATTAAGCTGTGACATCTCCTGTTTTCCTCCTTGTGGAAAGCAGCTAAAGCTCACTTTTCCAGAAAAGGTGAAAGCCTGAGGAGATCACACAGTTTCAGAAGCTTGGCTTGAAGGAAACTTTCAGATGCATTAGGAAAAAAAAAAAAAAAATCACAACAAGCACAAAATCCAAGGGCAGCAATGCTGATGGCGCCTGTGTGTGCATCTCCCAGGGACGAGGGTAACACCTCACCCCCTCCAGCCCTTTTACCCCCCAAGCCCCGGCTCTGATGATGTATCAGCCCATAAATTTTAACAAACAACTCTCCACACAAGGCTTTCCTTCCCTCTCCTACATCAGCACCTGCCAATAGCCACCTTTACAAGCCAAAGGTGTGCTCCATGAGGTAATTCCTTTCCCCTCTTTCCTGGTCCTCCCAACAGTATTACTTCAATTACTTCAGCTAAAATCAATTTAGGTCAAAAATCTCTGAGATTTGGAGCAGGCCCTGAACTTGTGACTGGTCAGAAACACCCCCTGCACTTACCTGCTGTACAGGAGGTGCTCCAGACCTTGTTGGCTGCTCCTGTAGTGGTGACCATGCTGCAGGAAGGCTCCAGGGAGGCCTGAGAGCCCCTTCCAGTGGCCAAAGGGGCTTCAGAAGAGCTGGAGAGGGACTTGGGACAAGGGATGGGGGGGACAGAACAAGGGGGAATGGCTTCCCACTTCCAGAGGGCAGGGTTAGATGGGATATTGGGAAGGAATTCTTCCCTGTGAGGGTGGGGAGGCCCTGGGTACAAGTTGCCCAGAGAAGCCGTGGCTGCCCCATCCCTGGAAGTGTCCAAGGCCAGGCTGGACGGGGCTTGGAGCAACCTGGGCTAGTGGAAGGTGTCCCTGCCATGGCAGGGGGTGGAAGTAGATGAGCCTTAAGGTCCCTTCCAACCCAAACCAGTCTGTGATTCCATGGTTCTACCTGAGCCCCATCAGCAGATTACCAGCCCTAAGGGGCCACCAGGACTGATGAAGGTGAAGAAAGCCCAGTAGATGCTGAACTGGCTTATTGAATTATTTTTCCTGGTGTAGCAAAAGTTGATTGCTTAAGGCAGCTCAGCTGGGGCCACAGGCAATGTGGTGCCCTCCCAGTCAGATGCCATCCAAGGACATAACTCCCCCAGGGCCACCTAAACAGGACTCCTTAGATATCTCTGAAGTGAGAAGAACACTAAACAAAAGTGATAAGGAACGAGCAGATTCTTGGAAACCCAAACAAAGTTTCTGCAGTGATGAAGGAGTCAGAAAATGTGCTTCTCTAATCAAGACATCCCAAGTGCTTCCTACTGGGATGCCTCTGGGGAGCTCAGCCCCACAGAACTGCAGCTGCCTTGTCAGGGAGACCTCAGGCTTCTACAGAGGTTCAGATTTACAGCTGGGTTGGGTCAGGAGTGGGTTGCAAAACCCACTCTTTGAGAAGAATAGGTCATATCAGCAGCCTCTTCTAGCGGGTGCCCAGTGGAGGGATGGCCAGTTGCCCCCATCCCATAACCTACAGTCCTTTCCACTCTCTGTAGCCAGCTGTCAGTCTCATAGCTCTTCATAGGTGGTGTGTGCACCAAAATCAAAGAAAACACAACATCACAGACCCTCATTTTTAATTCAGACCCCGTGACCAGGTGTTAAAGGCTCTTTCCTTCCTCCCAGAAGAGTTAAGTGCCTCCATACTCCTAGTTTATTCCTTATCTTTTACCTTTGTAAGGTTCCAGCAGTATCTGGTTTGTTGTCTGCTTTCATTTTCTATTACATTCAGCTCAAATAGTTTCAGCTGAGATAGGACACCTGCTCCCAGCATCCTCCCACCACAGCTGGAAAGCTGAAGTGAGACTCTTCCCAGGCAGATTTTGCCTGGTTAGCACCTCACCCCTTGCCCTGATCCAGGACAGGGAATCCCAGGCACTTCCCAACTACTCAACCCCCCTCCAAGTCCCCCACCACAGCACACGGGGCTGCTCAGCTCCCTCAGCATCTCTGCTCTCTTTTCCCTAATCCCTTGTGCAGCAGCTGGATTTTCCCATCTGTGTGTTTGGGGGGAAAAACATCCAAGCCTCCCACACTTGGGAGCCAAGCCCAAGTACAGATGCTCCTAAATCCAGGCAAGTTCCCCACCTGGGTGTTTTCCTGGTGTCCCCTCATGCTCCCAGGTTAGACAAACACCCGTAACAAGGCAGGGTGAAGCTCAAGTGATCTTGGTGTGTGGACTCAAAGGAGCCAGGCACTGGATGGCTTAGCCCAAAACTCACCTTTAGAGCCTACAATGAGTTCATGAAGTGACCCTTAGGCTGGGTGAGGTGGCCCTGGTGAGCTCGGGAACATGGGTTGGGACAGCTTCCCCTGAGCCACCACGGGTGTGATGCCAAGTGAAGGACAGTGGGCTGGGAGGCACAGCCCAGTGTGCCCAGCAGCAGCATTAATTGCACAACTTAAATAAGGCTCAGCCCTTCGGCTTCCCTCCCACCAGAGTGGGTGCAGAGGGAGGTGACCTGGGCAGGGGATGGATGCATGAGCACCCCATCACCCCAGGGCTTGGTTTCCTTTCAGGTTCCAGCTGCACATCCAAGATAAGGCAGGTCCACCCACAGCAGGAGAGCAGAGACTGTTTTCTCTCCCATTTAAAGTTTTAATGGCTGGAGTATGGGGTAGAGAAACATTCTGCCCTGGAGCACCAAACCACACTCATTAACTCCTGATTTGGGCTGTAATGAGGGTTCATTGTCTCCTTGTCCCCTCGAACCAACCCACTGTTTATTCAGGGGTGACTCCTAGTCTTGCCCCGGGCCTTGCTTATTCCTCTCCTCTGCAAGTGTAATTTTTTAGGGAGGGGAAAGAGCCTGGGAGTGAGTTCCTGGACCAACACAGGAGCCCTCACAGCATCACCCACACCCTCAGAGCCCAGGGGTGGCAAACCATAGGGGGAAGCAAATTAAGGATGGGAAATCTGGAGGAAAGGATAAATTCTTATAGCATCGAAGTTGTTCTGCAAGAGCTTCAGTATCTAATTATGTCTAAAGAAAATATGAAACTTCCTCAGCCACCTGAAGGACAATGTTACAGCAGTTAAATAGAAAATTTCTAAATGCATCTTGTAGACCTCAAAATACTGGAAAGGAAGTTACCATTCAAGGGAGGTTTTTCTTGAGATACTGTAAATGGTACTAATTTCTTTTCATTTGAAATATAAGTTGTGCCATAACAAATAATCCTGTCATGTAACCAGTGTCCACACAGCTGAACTTCTGCTATCAGAAAAAGTCTATTTAAGCTTAATACTATCAAGACCAGTGTGGCACATCCAACTTAACTGGGAAGGATCCATCCCACAGTCACCTTGCTGTGTGTCTGGCCTGGGTTGTTTTTTTCTTTCTCTATCTTTTGCAATAAAGCCAAAGCTACTGGCCCAAGCCCCCAGGGAAGAATCACCCAAGCAGCCTCCCCAGCTGGAAGGAGGGCCATGGGTCCACCTGGAGAAGGGCAGGATTGCTCAGGAATGGCACAGAGAGGTGGGAGAGGGAGTCTGGGGGGGGGGTTGGCCATGCATCTGAGGACTGTGTGTGCCTGGAGAGGGCAGGGCAGGGCAGAACCTGCCCTTGGTGGCTGCAGGAAGGGACTTGCCAGCAGAGCCACGGCAGGGGAAGCGTGGCCAGGCTGAGTCACAGAGCATCACCCCGGCCCTGCAGAGCCTGTCCCCTGAGCGCAGGCTGGTTTCCCAGGCTCCATCTACCACACAGCTCCTGCAAGGAACTGGCAAAAATCCCCCAAATCCACAGGTAAAGGTGCCCTTTCCACCCCAAGGAACAGCTCCCTAAACCCCTCTCCCTCTTTCTAAGCAGCTCCAACGTGCCTCAACAGTCCTTTTTCCTCTGGTACCCCCAGAATCTCCATTCTTCAACGCTTTCTCCCAAACTCCTGGAACTACCATCCAGCCACTGAGCTCAGCCACAGCCTGGGCTGGGCAAGAAGGACAGGGAGCAACAGGCCAGCCCCAAGCAGCAAGTGGGAAAACAAGGAAACATTTCCATGTATTAACTTCATTTCCTTCGTTTCCTCTGGCCCAGCAGTCTCGCTGGGGGGGTTATTAATAGCACAGCCAGGGCTGGGGCTCCAGCGTCCCAGCACCCGCCCCAACAGCCACCAGGAGGGGATGGAACCAGGGGGATCCACTCACAGACACACAGAGAACCCCTGTCCCTTGCAGCTGGCACTGCAAATACCCCTCAGGAAAACAGCACTGAGGGAAGATCTGAGAAACACCCAAATTTCCCCAAGTTGGGATTCTGGAAACTGCGTTAAAAACGTTTAAAACTGTTTTAAACATCATATCTCCTGCAATCTCATTGATTTCTCTCTGTGGAGGAAGCACAGAGGTCTCCTGTGTTTGTAAAGCAAATGCTGCTGGTACTCAGGGTGTCAGAGGGAGCAGAGGGGAAGCAGACAAAGTCACCCCTCACAGAGTGGGACCAAAAGCCCCATTTCCCAGCAGCTCCTAGATGAACCACCTTGTCCATCCTTGACTGTCCCTCCCTGCGAGGAGACATTGCCTCGGTGACAGTCTCCTCCCACTGCTGTCACTCAGCTCCACACAGCTCCAGGAAGGGGGCTGGCATTTGGGAGCCCACTACCCTCTGCCAGGCTGGGGATCAGAGCTGGAAGCAGGAGGGAGAGCCCGAGGCAGGGGGAAGGTGGGCAGGAGAGGAGCCCCCCAGGAGAGGAGCGATGCTCTCAGCCCAGCCCAGCTCCCCCAGCACTGGGGTACCAAACCATTAACCCAGTTAAACAACTCTGCTCAAACCAGTCCCAACGTGCACGTTGGAGATGGGCACGATCTCCAAAGGCAGGAGCAGCCCTGGGGAGATTTCTGCAGCGTGACTCACCCTGTCCCACTCTGGAGCAGCTCAGGGATCCAGGCAGAGCCTCCTGCAGCCACCAGGCTGAGCCTGGCAGAGCTGCCAGCCCACCCTCCCTGCTGGAATGGCTCCTGCTCAGCCACGGTCACACTGGTGGGCTCAGGACAAAGGCATAGCCAAGCTTTACTGATGCTGCAGGGAGGTGGAAAACAGAGGAGTGCTGTCAGAGAGCCCTTTCATCTCCAGATCCTCCAGAAATATCCCCCAGGGATCTGTCTGCTTGGTGGGATCTGCAGTGGTGCTGCTTCAGCAGGAAAAGTGGGGGAGAGTGGAGGGTCCCAGCACCCAGGAAAAGTACTGCAGTGGGGTTTAAGCCTAAAAGAAACATTTTATGTATTTATCCAGCCTGCTCCGAGTCCCCTGGGCCGTGGAGTTTCACCTACTGCTGCCAGAGGGAAAACCCTCCCCAAAGAAAACACTGGATTCCAAACAAAAGCCTTCAGAGCAATGGAGAGTCTCCCACCTGCCTTGGAAATTTTCCTCAGATGCCAAATACCCTCTGAAAATCCTGGACCTCCTGTTTTGCAGGAGGTTACTGACCCGCAGCTTCCACCTCTGGCTCTCTCCAGAGCAGGCTTTTAAACTTCACAGCAGCAGCACAACCATCCCAAACAGACTTTGGAAGGGTTTTCTGGAGTCCCGCCAGCTCCTCCTGGAGTGGGAAGGTGGAGCCACAATCTCCAGGAAAGTCTTGTTGAGGAAGTGAACTGTTGAGCTGCTCTGGGACCATCCAGGGTGGCTGGAGGTGATGGATGGGAGTTCCTTCATCCAGCACCACAGTGGGACGGTTCCTGCTGTGCCATCCCTCCAGCTGCTCTCAAAGCCCAGCCAGGGGGGACCTCCAGCACCTCCAGTGCAGAGCTTCGGTGATTAACACACTCCAGCCCCTGTGGAACAAGTGATACCCTCAGCAATATTGGCTTCGTGATTCACTGTTGTGGGGTAATTTCTTGTAGTAAATAGGGAGGAGGAACATGCAGGATAATCAATACAGGATTAAAATAACAGGCAGAGTAGCAGTATGGGTGAAAAAACCATAAATATATGTATTTTTTGTTTATGTTTCATTATTTATATGTTTCTGTGTAGTTACTTCTGTAAATAATCCTCAGAGTGTTGCCCCCCAGCCACATACTCTGGGGTGTGTTTTGACCCCTAATTCCTGACTGAGCTTTCAGTATTGAGGCTGATCAGACTTTCAAAGCCCTCACTCTGGTGCTTGCCCAGCTGTCCCTTATCCCACACCCTTCCCAAACCCTGCTGCCATACCTTGCTGCTCAGTTTGGCTTTACCCTGGCTTTGGGCACCTGAGCAAACCCACCACCAAGAGTACAAAAGCACATGTGCCTGAGGGCATTTTGCACCAGCAAAAGGAATCAAAATGGGTTGGTTTTTTTTCTCCTTGGCACAGGAGTCTCGGACAGGGCTGATCTGAGAGCTGTGCTCCTGGGGGGGGGGGGTGGCAGAGGCTGGAAGGTGACTTCACATGGCATTAGTGGCACCATCACTGTCCTGGTCACCCCTCAGGAAAGGATCTCAGCAGAGACAGGCTGGAGAAAGCTACAGTGAGGAAAGCCAGCTCTGCAACGAGGGAAAAGGGAGTGGGATGAGATGATTTTTAAGGTCCCTTCCAACCCAAACCATTCCATTGTTCCATCAAAGGCATGTGGAGCCATCCTGGCAAAGGCTCAGACATACCTTGGCTGCAGGAGAGCAATTACCAGGGAGAGCAGCCAGGGAAGGATGCTGCAGGGAAAGTGCTCCAGGACTGTTGGTCCTTGTCCTGGAAAACCAGGATTTGAATTCAGAGTCACAGGAGGGTCAGTCAAACGGTGTCACAGGTCCCAGGGCTGGACTGGGGTGGGAGTACTGCCTCCCTCCCGTCTCAGCTGGGACACCTGTGTCCCAGAATGGCTCTGGAAAGCTGCATATGTGACCAGGCAAGTTGTATGGCATTATATCAGCCTCACCTCAAACAAGCATCAATTCTGGGGCCAAAAGCTGGTGATTTTTCAGTCAGGCTGTTCTCATTCACCTGTCTCACTGTGGCAGCACTGAGTTGGCTCTGCTTCCTGCAGCTCCTGCTCGGCTGCCAAATCCATTGCCTCGGCTAAATCCTATTATTTGCTTTTTAAAACAATTTAAACAGTCCTTCCACACTCCTGGTTGCACTAGCAAGTGGGTTGTGCTCCTTCCTGGGGGAGGTCAGGGGATGCCCTGGCAGGGAACAGCCCTGCCCAAGGAAGAGCTCCAGCAGCGCCTGCGGCAAAACCAGACCCTGGTTTCAACTGGAAAAAACTCCCTGCCAATTTCTCGTGGGGAAGAAGCAGCAGCTTCACACATCTGGCCCTGAGGCCACAGCACAGATGCTGAGGTCACTCGGTCCCAGGTTTACAGCCAGTCCCCAAAAATTCCTGTTCATGGCCAGTTTTCCTCTGTTGTGTGGCCACTGCAGCTCTCCTGCTCCAAGGAGCTTAGTGTCCCACCTAGATCCAGATCCCAGCCCCTCTCCCAGATGCTAGAAAATTGTAGGACCAGTTTTGTCATGTTTAATGGAAAAACAGAGGTGAACCTCCCCCTGGATGAGCCCAAGCTAAACAGATCCACCCAATCCTCTCATTCCAGGATCTGATTGTGTTCCCTTTCCCCCTTGGCACAGGTCTTGTGAACCTCAAAGCTCCCAAACCAAGGAGCTGTGTGACAACTAGAAATATTCCCAGGGTAGTCAGTGGTATTAGAGGATTCAAGAAGAGGGAGATGGGCCTCAAATAAAGGCTGGCAGGTGATGTGTCCCAGTAAAACACTGAGTGCACAGTGCCCGAGCCTGCCCTGCTCCCTAGTCCCTCCTCACCCATCAGCAAAGGGAGGTCACTGCAGACCAGCAGCTTCCTCCAGCCTTCAGAAGCACCTGAGCTGAAGCTGCTTGGGCTCAAAATTGTGGGATGTTCTAAAACAGAGCACAGCAAAATGCACCAGCCACCTCCCCAAAGTGACATGGAGCTGTGACGGGTGGGAACCCCAAGAAGCTGTGCTGTGCCATCCTCCCCTGAGGTGCCCAAGCAAGCAGCCACCCAGCAAAAACAACACATGGTGAGGTCAGGAGAGACATTTGGGATGTAGAACAGGAGCAGCAAGACCCGACTTCGCTCCAGGCACTCAAACCTCAGCACTTCCTGGCACCGAGTGGCACATTAATGAAAATCTATAGGCACATGCCAGGGAGTTTTCTGGTTTAGGCTGGTTCTTGGGGTGTTTTTGGAAGAAACAATAGCAGAAAGCAGCACTCCTTCCTCCCTGGGTCTGGCTCACTTCCAGATTTCACTTTTCTTCCCTTAGTTTCACACCAAGAGGTACCTTATTACCACAAATAATTTAGCCAAAAAGGAATAGGGGTCGGTAGAAGGTAACACCACATCCTTGGCACGTTGTTAATATGCACATGGAATTAACTTCCCTGTGTTGCAAAAAAAGCACAGGGAAAGCTGTAGCAGAGTGTGGCGGGGAGGAGAGAGATCAGATCAAACAGCTCAGATCAAACAGAGCAAAGCTCCCCATCAAAGCCAGCACGGCTCTGTGCGTCACCGCTCCATGGCAGGGAGCCGGGAGCAGGAGGAAGGTCCTCAGACGTGCTGGAAACACGTGTGGGCACCAACACAGGAGTTCCTGCCCTCCCTTACAGGCCTCGTGTGAGAAAACACCAGTTCTTCCCATTGCTGAGCCCTCTCCAGGCACAGAAAGGCGGGATTTGCCGTGGTGGGATGTGCCCCGACAGGGAGGCAGGAGCAGCACCCGGAGGGGCTGGGAAGGTTCCCACTGTCGGGGAGGGGGGATTCCAAAGCCTGGGTGAGCTGGGTGGGGTATTCTCGAGGAAAAAACAAAATCAGAGCAGAGCCAAGCGCGTGAAAATCGACTGAAGGACAAATGCCCCAGGGAGCAGAGGGAGGGGGAGCAGCCCATCCCGCCTCCTTGCATGGCTGGAAGGGGATTCCCCAGGGAGCCCAGACGGCAGCACCAGAGCCAAAATGTGCTCAGGGACAGCCTGGATGGTCGAGGTGGAGCCGAGAAACCTCCTCAGCAGGTCTGGCTGAAGCGGCACAGCCTCGCTCCCTGCTCTGCATCCACCCTTTGGAGATGCCAAGTAACACCCTGGAAACCTTCCCGTGTGTTTCCGAAGTGTGGGGAAGAGGAGGGAGCCTTCCTCAGCTCTTGGCACGAGAACAGACAGGGCCAGGCTTATGTGCCTTTAGAGAGGGTTGGTTTATTTACATGTTGGTGGCTCTCTGGCATCCTGCCCTTGTGACATACCTTCTCCAGCCGTGGCAGCCCTTGCCTGCCCCCAGAGCACCCCTAAGGGACCTTTGGGGACATTTGAGGTTGGCAGTGATGACACCAAGGGTCATTTGAGGTCAGCAGTGATGACACCAACAGCAGTGGCCCCACGGTACCTGGGTAAGGTGAGCAGGTGACCTTACCTGGGTAAGGTGAGCCGGTTGAACCAGGGCACGTCGATGGGGGATGAGGGAACTTCACAACAGGCTGGGAAGTCAACTCATCCCTCAGGATCTGGGGCCCAGGGAGGGCTAGAGAGCCAGGATTGGGCTTAAATGCACTCCTGGGTCTGTGCATAGGGGTGAGGGTCCCAGGTGAGGCTGCTCAGGAATAATGAGGGCTGTTAGTGCCCTCAGGGCTCCAAAGCTGTGCTGGGGGAAAGCAGGAAAAGAAAGATGCCAAGGCCAAAAAGGACAAGTTGTTGCAGTGGAAGTTGGGGCTCAGGGACATCATTTGGGCCCTTGTGGGGGCTCCAGCCATTTCCCCACACTGAGTGTGCAAGGAAGTCCCTCTCTTTATCCCATAGGATTTCTTGCCTCCAGTCCTGGTTTTTTTCCAACTCAGCCTTAATCACTTTTTAATCAGATTTGAGTCTCCTTTGCCTTTAGCATTCCTTAATCTTGGAGGTGCTTCCTGTAAAAACTGCCTGTAATCCCTCCCAGGGCTCCACATGGAGGGTACAGCTCTCATCCAAACAAACGTGTCCTTCACGTCAGCGTGTTCTCCAGCCCCAGAAAGCCCAGGGAGATGTCCATCACTTCCTCCAGCCAAAGTCCCTCTCCAGCTCTCCTGGAGCCCCTTTAGGCCCTGGAAGGGGCTCTCAGGTCTCCCTGGAGCCTTCTCTTCTCCAGGTGAACCCCCTCAGCTCTCCCAGCCTGGCTCCAGAGCAGAGAGGCTCCGGCCCTCGGAGCAGCTCCGTGACCTCCTCTGGATTTGCTCCAGCAGGTCCCTGAGTCAAGGCTGTTTCTTGAGGAACTCAGACCCCTATTTATTGGGATGGGTTTTTCTTGAAAATGCTGGAGCATCTACTCATCGTTGTGATTTTACAGCCCCCCGTGCTCCCCCCACGCCCCACATCCATGCTGAGCCTACCCTGCCACAGCCCCTCTGCGTCCCAGCCCACCCTGCTTCCAAAAATAGGGGTTTTTTCTTATGTGGCAACACAGAAACAGGAAGAAATCCCCGAAAAACTGGTGCCTGGGACACAGCAACGTCCCTCCTCTCCCCACTCTGCTCCAGTGGCACCTCCTGCTCCCTGGGCTGCCCAGGCACAGCCAGGGAAACCAAACCCTCCTGGGTGAAAGTTGGTTTATTGCCACATATTCCCACTTACAAACTGGTGGGACTGGAAGGAGAGAAGTGGGGGTCAGAGAGAAGTGGGGTACCCTGTCTGGAGAGTCGGGGCGGAGGGGGACGGCACCCTCTGTCCTCAGACCCTGCGCTCACGGTGCCACCAGGAGTGTCCAGCCTTCACCAGACTCAAAAGAGGAAAAAGCCATCATAAACAGACTGTTATCTGGGACAGGGAGCTGAAAAAAATAACAGCAGTGTGGATGTCTTGAGGATGTGAAGCTGGGTTTTAAAAACGGGACCCGTTTTCAGGCTCTCCCGCCGCAGGGAATGGCCGAAAGCCACCACCTGCCCGGTTCCCGTGGCAGAGCCCGCTGCTCTCACTGGTGGCACTGGTCTCTGATGCCCTCTGGTGCCCGAGCTCGCTGCAACAGTGGCTTTGCCCACCCGTGGAGCCACAAAGATGTGGCACCCAGGGCCCCCCTCATGGAGTGTGGGAGCAGTGGGACCCTGCAAACCCCCAGCTGCTCCCAGCACCTGGAGGCACCTCACACAGGGGTCCTGCAAATTCGGGGGGCACCAAAACCACCAAACCCCTCCACGGTCATGGAATCACAGGCTGGTTTGGGTTGGAAAGGACCTTAAAGCCCCTCCAGTCCCACCCCCTGCCGTGGGCAGGGACACCTCCCACTATCCTAGGTTGCTCCAACCTGGCTATGGACACTTCTAGGAATGGGGCAGCCACAGCTTCTCTGGGCAACATGTGCTGCGGTCTCACTGTCCTCCCAGCCCAGAATTCCTTCCCAATATCCCATCTAACCCTGCACTCTGGCAGCTCATGTCCTTCCAGCCTGGCTCCAGTGTGTTATGGGGTGCCCCACAGCTCACCTGGGGTTGTGACTTGGAGCTGCTGATGCTGAAGGCTCAGGGCACTGAGGGAGCCTGAAGCTCCAGTTTGTCTCCATGTTTCCCCCTGTCATGTCCCCAAAAAGTGCTCCAGGCCCCCAGACTGCCTCTTGGGGAAGATTTTGGGGAGACCCAGCTCAGCATCACTCCAGCCCAATAACTGTCTGTAATAATAGAACAAGGGGGACAGTTTTAAACTAAAAGAGGAGAGATTTAGATGCAGTATTGGGAAGGAATTCTTCCCTGTGAGGGTGGTGAGGGGCTGGGATGGAATTTCCAGAGAAGCTGTGGCTGCCCCATCCCTGGAAGTGTCCAAGACCAGGCTGGACAGGGCTTGGAGCAACGTGGGATAGTGGAAGGTGTCCCTGCCCATGGCAGGGGATGGAATGAAACGAGCTTTAAGGTCCTTTCCAGTTCAAGCCACCGCGTGATTCTGATTCCACGAGCTGCAATGACTGAGCTCTCCCTTAGAGGTCAGCCTAGCACCAAAACCGGGCCAAAATTCCCCACAGACCGATGCGATTCCTGCAAAGACCTGGGGTTTGGTCACAAAGGCCCTTCGGTGCAGGCAGGGGATGGTCCCCAACGCTTACAACCCCCCCACTTTGCTGGTGCCGAACAGTATTCCCAAGAAATGAGCTTTCCCAGCCACGCTCCAGCTCCTTCCCACGCACTGACTGCTCCAAACTCCGTGTCTGCCCCTGCTCAGGGGACACACTTGCTGTACCCCTGTTTGGGGAAAGCCTGACTGGCTCCAGACTTTGGGGAGCAGGATGACCTGGTCTTGCTGCTGCTGTGAAATTTTCCATGCCCAGAGCAGCCAGAACACCCTCTCAGAGCCTTTCCTTTTGGCCTAATTCCCCCTTCCCTTTTCCCTTTTAACAGACAAATATGATTCAACAAAAAGACCCCCCCCAAAACCCCCTCCAGCAGCAGCTCCTGCGTCAGAAAGAAAATTGCTCTTTTTTCTTTGGGTTTTTTTCCCCCACCCCAAATCCCTCCAGCATTAAACAGATTTCAGTATTGTTCTAAAAATAGAGGGATTATAAATAATCCTCCAGCATGGAGCAACCACGAGCAAGTGGCAGCCAGGGTTGGTGGCCTCCCTGGGGTGTTGGACCTTGGGGCTGAGCTCTGAGGAGGCACAGGAACCCTCAAACCCACTGGCTGAGGTGGTGAGAGGGAATTGCTCTGTTCCCAGGATGGGTATCCAGGATGGTCCCCAGGACAGGTATCCCAGACAGGTATCTTGGGACTGTCCCTGGCTGTGCTGACCCAGCAGGAACCACCAGTTAGGAACTGCAGTATCATGGCCCCATAACATCAGGCAGGATGGGATGGGATGGGATGGGATAGGACAAGCTCCTCTTGAGCCAAATGGGTGAAGAGGCCATGGAAATAGGGAAGAAACTAATCCAGTTGTCCCAGGGGTGACAGCAAACCTCTGGAAGGACTTCAGGTGAACAGAAGATGGAGTTGGGTGCTGCCACTGAGCTGCAGGTGACACAAAGGCCACTACACCCTTCGGACCAGAGGGATGCAGAGCATCTCTCCTGGGCTGCTGCAAGGAACTGCTTCAGGCTCTCAGGGAGCATCCCCAGCTCTGTGCCAGGGAAGGAGGTGGCAGCCAGTGCTGTGTCCCTCCAGGCCCCCACAGCCTGTCCCCCCTATTTCTTCCTTACAGGAGCTCAAGTATGAAAGTCAAACCAGGCTGGACAGGGCTTGGAGCAACCTGGGATAGTGGAAGGCACCTGGCAGGGGGTGGAATGGGATGAACTTTAAGGCCCCTTCCAACCCAAACCATTCCATGGTTCTATAATTCTATGAGATAAAGCCTGAAAATGCAAATTGAGGGGAATCTAAAACCAGCAGAAAGTAAATAAAACCAACCCCACTTTTGTCCTCTTTTATAAAAAGCCCCAAACCAACCAAATGAGCTGAGCACTGGTGGGTGGGAGGGTTTGGCAGCTCTTTTTGGGATCCCTCTCTCAGCAGGGCCCATCTCCAGTTCCTCTGCTGGTGGAACAGGGAAGGGGATTTAAAAAGAAGGCAAATGTGTTGTGCTGCTACTGAGCCGGGGTGGGAGTTAAGGACTAGGATTATCCCAGCGGGATGTCAGAGGAGCTGATGAGGGGAAGCAGATGCTCATCCCGTCTGGCAGATCCATGTGCAGGAGAGGGACCATGGATATTGTTAAAGCTGGGCCTTAGGATCTTTGGAGGGAGGCAGGAGCTGGTCAGAGATTCAGCACCTTTCCCAGTCCTCGGATTCAGGCTGGGATTCTCAGATCCAGGTTGGGATCCTCAGCTCTCACACCTTTACACAGCAGGACAGTTCCAGGATGGAAAGGGAGCGATGGGCAAAGCAGCTCTGCCCCACACAAGGGGTCCTCAGGGTGCATCCAGCCCTCTGTGATGAGACAGGAATTGATCCCTTCCTCTGTGATAAAACAGGAACTAAACACCAACTGCTTGTTTCCTGCAACAAGCCTGGAACATCCCAGAACTCCTAGCCCTGGCTCTCTGGCTCTGCCTGTTTCTGAGGCAAAACGTTATTTTCCCTTTTTTTTTTCCATCTTTGAAGACTTCAGAGGGCATAAAGGGTATTTCCTGCCCAAAATATTTTCCTCCATGGCTCTGATCACCTTAAACAAGTCCTGCCTGAGCCGTGGATCCCTCCTCTGCCTGACCCCATCGACTTTGTTCGCCTTTGGACTGGGATTTATGTTATCTCTTGCTCATCTGTGCCTTCACACCACTCACAGCAGAGAGGTCTGCTTTAAAGCCACAATTTGGAGAGCTGAAGGTGAAATTAAATATCCAGCAGAGCTTTCCAGGTCAGGTCCTGCAGCAGAAGTGGAGTCAGAAGAGCCTCATGGCCACAAACCCCTGGACAACTGCCTTGATTAACGGACTGGCTGCTAATTATCACACTGGCATAAGAAACAGGCCAGGCTGGGCTTGGCATGATAGACTGACCCTAGTTGGGATCCTGGGATGCCAGACCCTGGGAAGCTTCTTGGTTGGAAAAGGCCTCTAAGATCATCAAGTCCAACCCTTCCCCAGTGCTGCCAAGGCTACCACTGACCCATGTCCCCAAGTGCCACATCCATAGGGCTGTTAAATCCCTCCAGGAGTGGGGACTCCACCCTTGCCCTGGGCAGCTGTGCCAGGGCTGGACAGCCCTTCCCAGGAAGGAATTTTCCCAATATCCAACCTAAACCTCTCCTGGCACAACTTGAGGCTGTTCCCTCTTGTCCAGGGACAGCTGTTAAATGAAAACTCCCCATTTTCAGAGAGGATGCTCCTGCCTAAGGAGGTTTGGGACAGTGAAAGAGTAGCATGAGGAGCAGGAGAGGCAACACACACCCCTGGTTGCTCATAAACACCAAGTCAGAGGTTTGCCCTTCCCTCTAGCATGATGGATGGCCAGGAATCTCCAATGGACGGAGATGGAAAAGACAAAGCCTCCCCAGGGTGCCCATGGCTCACTCCAGACTCATTAATGGAGCAGCTCATCAGGCTCCACACATAATTACAGAGTGTTACAAATTCAATTGCTGCCTGAGGAGAGCAGGATTCTCCTGGGCATTTTGAAACTCTGGGAGGTACCCAAGGAACACACAGGGCAAGATCCAAGTTCGTGCCTGGCTCACAGGTGGTGCCCAGAGTGGGAAGGCTAGGAAGGATGATCCCAGTGCCTGCCTGTCCTAGTTAGAACAGCTGGGACCAGTTCATCATTGCATGGGTGTAACCCAAAACTGTGTATTCTATAGCCTTCCATGCCATTTCCCAGAAATTGTTATCAATGAACCATTTACACCATCTGCCCATAGAGCTTGACTCCTCAGGCTATAAACTGGGTGTTAAGAGGCCTGCGAGATAGGAGGATGCTCTTGTCCTCACACTCTTTGTGGAGCTCCCCACCTGAGGGAAGTGCTGGGCATTCCTGCCTGAACTGGAGAATATATAATCTTGGAGTCTTGGAACTTTTTTAACCACTCATGGGATCCAGAGGAAGACTGCAGACTACCACTCTCGACTGGACTGCAGACCACCACTTTTCAACCAGACTGCAACCATCACTCTCGACCGGACTGCAATCACCACTCTTGACCAGACTGCAACAGCACTCTCACCAACAGGTTTTTCCCCTCTCCTTTTACTTTGGACTCAGGGGGGCCAAAGAACACCACTCTGTTCATTCCCCAGGGTGCTGGGTTATACATTTGGGTTTTGTGGGTTAAAACCAATTGTTTGTCTGTATAATCGTACTTATTGTATTATTTTATTAAATTGTTATTCTGACTTATAATCTCTCTTTTGAGTGGAGTTCATTTCCCCTGCTGGTTTACCTTTAAACCAGCACACTGCCTCACCCTTACACAATACCCACCACTGCCAGGGCAGCTTTCCTCCCAAAATCCAGCCATGGATTGCCCTGGGCTGGGCATGGAGGAGGAGGGTGGAACAGGAGCAATGCAGGAAGAGGGGTTTCCATTGAACAGCGCCGGAGCAGAGGGAAGAGCAGATGCCTCATCCCTCCCTCATCTCTCAATTCCTCCGTGGCCCCCGACCCCCCCACACCTGGGAGCACCTCAGCAGCCCCAGGGACACTGAGGGGCTGTTCCCTAAAGCCCATGGGAGGGAGGAGCTGTTTGTCAGGGAAGCTGCAGTTCTCAGCAGTGCCTTTGTCCCAGGGAGAGCAGGATCCAGGGATACAGGAGAGACAGCCTGGAGGCACTCCCAGAGCAACAGAACTTAATGCTGCTAAATAATAATGCTGATAAATTCCCTTAGAAATGGTCACTGCACAATAAAAACCCATTAAAACCACCCCTCCAGCCCCTTCTCTGCTGTACCAGGTAAGACGGGGGGAGTTACCTCGGAGCCAGGTCTAGTGACAGCAGAGGATGAGAAATGAGGAGGGAAAAAAATCTGACTCTGGGGGCTGGAGCCTTAAATGATGGATATTTTCCATCATTTCCATCATTTAAGGGCACAGGGTTTGAGGACTGTGTGTTATGGACCAGCCATGCCCTGCTCCAAAGCATCTCTGCTGCCTTCTCCCATGGAAAAATCCACCTCACTGGCAAATAATCAACACACAGGAGAGGAGAGGGAAAGAAAAAGATTAAATCAAGCATAAAGTAAGCAGGAAAAAAAAGTAAACCACAAGAGAAGTCCAACATTCTCTAAAAATCTGAAGTTTATTCATTAGAATTCAGTGAAAGGAACATTCATTTTAAAACACAATCAATACATTAAAAACTTGAAAGGACTAGTAGCAATGAGACCAGAAAGAAAACAAAAACAACCCCAAAATTCAGACAGGTTGGTCGCCTGGGAGGAGCCACCAGCCCGGCAGTGGGATGGGGCAGCTAAGGACAAGGGTCAATTCCTTTTTTTTCTTTAGAGCAGAGAGGCTTTTCTAAGATTTGAATTTTTCACTTCACCCAAGGGGAGCTTTAGTGTGACTCAATAGGGATGAGAAGAGCAGGAGGCCCCAGCTGGAGAGGAGGGAGCCCAAAATTCCAGGACAGAGGGAATGTGGAAGGCAAGGTGGGTCTGAGGCCCGGGAATGTTTGCTGAGCAACTTGTGCTGGGAATGGGGCAAACCCGATGAACAAAAACTTTTTAAAGAGCCAAATCAGCAGCAATTGACATCTCTGCTGGGGGAAAAAAATCTGATTTTGGCTGGGTTTTAGCTTTCCAAAAGCTCTCCTCTCTTCTGATCCCAAAAGCCAAGGCAGTATCACTGCAGGAAGGTGCTTTAGTGGTGTTGGCAATGCAGGTGGCACTGGGCTGGAGCTCCCAGCCAGGAGAAAGGAGGAGAAGGTGGCCAGCCCTGCTAATCCAGGGTTATTTAAGGAGCAATCCATAGGCCTGGAGCAGGTGTTGCTGCCTGCATGAGGGTGAAATTCCAGCTCCCAGCCCAAACAGGAAGCACCAAAGAGAGAGGGAATCTGTTAAAGAGCATTGCCAAGCACCAACCAACGGCATGCCCGGGGATTTAAAAAAAGCCCCAAATTTGGATAAAATAATGTAAGGAGACAGCAGGGAAAGCCCCAACTGACACCCGTGGGCTTCTACTTTAGAGATGGTCAACAGCACCTGGAGGGAGAAATCACCAAAATCCACAAATTCAGGTTAAAAACAACACTTAGAAGAAATGAAAGAACAGTTGGACGAGTGTGACAGAGCAGGATTAGAGATGTCTAAGTGGGGTGTGCAAAGTGTGTGTGTGCTGCAAGGGGCTAGAGTTATTCCAGCTGGGAAGTGGCTCAGCACATTCCTGGAGGAGCACAGGAGGGTTCCTGGCAGGGCATGGGCATGGCAGCAGCAGGAATTGCCTTTTCTCCACGGGAAGGGCAAACCACACCACTTGGAACGACGACAAACACGAGTAAAAGAACAGTCTGTAAAATCTTTCCCATGATTATAAAATGCAAAACTATACAAAAATAGAGAAAAATCGACATTTTTCTTAGGTATATAAAAACAAACAAACCAAATAAAACTCCAAAGTCCCCAAAATGCAATACAGAATCACTTGGTAGGCTGACCCCAATGGCAGTGGTTTCATCACAAGTTCACAGCCCCAATTTATCACTTTAGGCACAGCCCTAATTTATCACTTTTCCCTGGAAGGGACAAATTCCTCGAGTTTTTCCTTAATATCTTGGCAAGACAATCTGCTATTCCTGACTTTTAAGACTGATTTGTGGTTAGGAAGCCCTTTTGCATGAAAAACCTCAATGAGCACTCCCAAATTTGAGCTCCTCGGGTAAGGCAGTGTTGGACTGATCCAGATCCAGCCCAGATTTTTTCCTACGTATCCCAGGGTGTTTTGGGAAGAGGCAGTGAAATCCAATACCTACTGCAGTGATCATTTACAGGCTGAGTTACTGCACTGAAAATCCTTATTTCTTTGGGTTAATGGGGCAGAATCCACCGCTAATCCAGCAAATTAATGTTTAGAAAACATGTTGTAATTCAACAGATATTTGCTTCATGTAATTCCCATTGAATTAAGAGGAGAAACCTTTGGTATAAAGTCAGATTATCAAGCCTTGGCTGTATTGCTCCCCCTAAACCTCCCCAGTACGTACCTACAACTGAAAACATTATTCCTAGAGACACGTTGGCGACAGAACATTCATTGTAGCACCGAGACACTTCCAACCCCCAGCAGGACTTTGGCAAAGGCTGCACCACAGCCGAACAAAAACTACAAGCCCCAGAACCCACGAGATGCCTTTGGTGAGACGCTAAAACAAAGGAAAACAGGAGTTAAACCCAGTAAAGGGCCGTGAGGGTGTGTGGCAATGTCCGCCATGCCCCCGTGGTTTGTGGTCTGGGGGTGGTGGTGAGATGGGCAGGGCTGAGACCTGGCCCTGACCTGGCTCCCAGCAAGGGGAGCCTGCCCCAGTGAGGAATATTCCAATGTTCCAACATTCCAATACTCATTAGCAGCTGTTCACATGCAGCACTAACAAGGGGAGACACAACCTTGGAGCGAGGGGACCTTCCACTGGCTGACCACATTCTCCTCTTCAGGAGCAGTACCAAGAGCCAGGTTTCTCCCAGGAAATCCTCTCTGGTGTCACAGAGGGATGGGAGAAAAGACCCATGGCATGATGGGCTCCTGCAGGAACTCCCTGCCGCAGGAAAAATTAAGGTTTAAGCCCATGGATGCACAGATAGGTCTGTGCCACCTCAGCGGTCTGGGCAGGGAAATAAAATCACACCCAGCCTGGCTTTGCTTTTCCCTGCTCCTTCCCAGATATTCAAGGACAAGGCAGAAGGAATCTCTTCTCAAAACGAAATATGATTTTGCTCTGGGGGGAAAAAAAATACCAAACTGAAAGCAGCTCCTTGTGCTGGAAAACACAGTGATGCCAAAGAGCTGCTGCTGGAGCCCCTGGAGCCACATCCGTGTGGAGGTGAGAGCAGCAGGAGGGGGACCCAGCACAGCAGGAAAAGGGAATTCGGGTTGGGCAGAGCCATCCCTTGCTCCACAAATGGGGAAAAACTCTGGTATTTCCAGCTTGGGATTATTTTTTTAAATGCTACAGATTCTGCTGGAAAGAAAAGCAGGAAAGGGGCAACAAGGGGTGGGGGAACAAAAACCATCAGTGGAAAGAGAATTAAAATCAGAACACAGAACTTGGGAAGGAGGAGGAAGAGGCAGCTTTGTGTCATGGACAGGGAGGTCTGGATCAGAGACAAGGCTGTTTGGGATCATGAGGACAGGGGAGAAGCCCCAAGGACCAACGGTCTGAAACAGATGTCACGGGAGCTCATTATGATCCCCCAGGCAAAGTCTGACCCCCCAGCTTGTGTCCCTCCTCCATGTTCCTTCAAAGAGGAGGAGAAAAATCCCAAACCTGCAGCAACCTCCAGCTTTTTTGTTCCCTCCAGCCAGAGGAAGAGGCCATGAAGCCCAATTTAGGCATTCCAACAAACACGAAACTTCCCTCCTGTGAGTTTATGCAAAGAAAACAATCATAAAATAACAAAATTAAATTAAAAAGCCACAAAACTTCCTTTTGAGAAAGTAACAGCATCTGCCACTTCACAGCTACAGGCATGATGCAAATTTAGCTTATTTCAAAGACCTCATCCATGTGCCCATGGTCCTGGAGAGACGAGGAGCTGGGACAAAGCACAGGAAAGGTTTCCACCAGGAATTACACTCTGGGAAGACAGACCACAACAAAGAAGGAACTGACACTTTGTTCTTGAAAGGGACACCACAAACAGCACATCTCTCCAGGCAAATTAAAACTGGACCTGGAGAGCATTATCAGCACGCACACAAAAGCTCCTGCTTTCCTTTGGGGCAAGGAAAAAAAAATTAATAAATAAAAATGTTGCTGCAAAGTTCCCCTTCCAGCGGACTCATCCCCTGGGAACAACCAGCATCCTTCCCCCCAGCTCCACAATCAACACCAAGATGGAAGACATTCAAAGTGAGTCTGAATCAAAACATTTCACCGAGAAGGGGAAAAGAAACCCCATTTCTCTCAAAAGTGTCCCCAAGGCTTGTTCCCCCAGCTCCAATCCTGCCCAGACCCCGAACCTGCCACTCTGGCAACAGGTCCGTTCCCAGCTTCTGTCCTGGCAGCAGTGCCAGGGGCTGCTGCTGCACTTGGCATCGGAAAGGGCTGGAAAACCAGAAAGTGCCTCAGTGTTGACACAGGAACGCCGAGGCACCTCCGATCCCCACTAGAGCACCCGCAGGGCAAGGCCCAGCTTCCATTAGTCACCCCTACGCCGATCGCTCATGGCCTCGCCCTCCCTGCCCTGCACCACTTCCACCCTGCCTGGGGCAGCCCCTCGGTGACGGGTGACATTCCCGCAGCTACTCTGCGTCGGTGACATCGAGGGTGGTGCCGCGGCAGTGCCCGGGGGTGCCCCTGCCCTTCAGGGGCTCCATGCAGCGCTCTGGGCTCTCTGCAGGGCCGGCACTCCTGCCAGGATGCTGAGGCATGCCCTGGGCGATGCCCACGGGCTTGCCCTTGGAGCGCTTCTCTGGGGAGCAGGCAAAGCCGAAGTTCGGGGGCAGCTCCGTTTCTCCCAGGGGTACCAGGCGGGACAGCCTGGGGACCTCTCCATGGTACCGGTAGGACCCCGCTGCCTCCCGCGCCCGCCGCGCCTCGGGCTGCAGGGGCAGGTTGGAGGGGCGGAGCGCATGCCGGGGCAGCTCCGGCTCTTGGGGCCGCCTGTCCAGAGCCTCCCCAGAGAGAGGCGGGAAAGGGGACACGGTGCCTGGCTCCTCGGACGGGTCCCACACGCTCTCCATGGCGCCAACCGGAGCGAAGCCCCAGAGCTCCATCCCACCGCCGTCACTGCCGCGCTGCAGGTGCTGCAGGCCCGGCCAGCTCAGCCCGCCCTCCAGGGCCGCCGGCTCGCCCTCCTCCTTGCTCCTGCTCCTCCGCGCTCCGCCCGAGTCCTTCCTGCTGCCCTCCTGCCGGGCCCAGAGCCGGCAGGGCTGCGGGCCGCTCCGGGCAGCCTGTGGCTCGGCCAGCTCGAACTCCAGGCTCTCTGTGTCCAGGGAGCGGCTCCGCCGGTCCATGGAGAGCGGTGCCGGCATGGAGGGGCTGAGCCCGTGGAGGCGCAGGTGGCGGGGCAAGCTGGCCACCCCCCAGTTGCAGCTCTGGAAGGAGCCCAGGGAGAACCCCGGGGACATTCTCTCGTCACATTCAGCCAACGACTCCTTCTGTCCATAGCCGTCGTCAAAGGCCTCGGCAATGTCCTCGCTCAGCTCTGGGTGCTGCTCACACTCCCCTTCCCCCTCCTGCTCCACGTCCACCACATCGAAGGTGACCATGGTGGGGAGGGCGGGGAGGTTCTGGGTGAAAGAGGAGCTGGAGGCCGAGCTCCCCAGGCTTTCAGAGAGGCTGGAGAAGAGGGTTCCGCTGCTGGCAAACTCCACCAGCGCCTGGGAGAAGCTCACGGCGTGCTCAGGCTCGCTGCCCACCTGGGGCTCACCGGGAGTGGGCTGCGCTCTGTAGTCAGGGAATATCCCTGCCTTGGCTGGGATGGAGTCCCCAAACAACCCACAATCCGGGTCCGAATCGAACCCCGGGGTGTTCTTCGTGAGCTGAATAAGGCAACTTCCTGGGGCTTTTTGGCTGTTGTAACAGTTTTCTGGACACAGAGTCCCTGGAAAATCCCTCCACTCTGGATTTTCAGCTCTAGCCACCGGAACCCCACCATTCACAGCCCAGTTCGGGGCGTGTGAGGCCACCTGCTCACCGCCAAGGCCACTCTGACTCTTGCCACTGGAGCTGGCTGCTCTGGTTTTACATTCAATGCACTGCTTTTCCCGGGGACGCTCCTCCTTGCTGGAAACATCCAGACGTTTCAGGACCGGCTCCCTCTGCAGCTCCCAGTACAGCAGCTCCTTCTGAAGGGCCGCAAGACCTTCCTCCTCTGTTTCCATCACCCCTCTTTTCTGATCCATCATCTGCTGGATCAGGCTCTTCTCCGCAGGGAGGCAGAAGTCCATGAAGTAGCTGAAGATGCCCGGGCGGGGGCCTTTGCCCTCAAACAGCGATTCCTCCCCATGAGAGGGGCTCATCAGCGCGTCAAACTCATAAAGTGCATCGCCGCTGTAGCTGTCCCGGGGCAGACGGTCCTTCTTGAGCTCCTCTCCAGCCTCATCCTCCAGCCCTGGCGTCGTGGAGTCATAATAACCCTCGTCACTGTTTGGGGCAGACTCTTGCTGGTCACTCTGGGGTGTCAGGAGATCGACACCGTCCATGGGGTCGCCCATGTAGGGGTGGGCGTCCCCCTCGTGCGAGGCGTGTGTCTCCAGGCTGCTGCGGGACACCTGGGCCCCGTAGCTCCTGTCCCCTCGCATGCTGCCATCCCACACCTGGTGCAAGTACTCCTCGGCCTCCTCAGGAATGGCCATCTCCTCCCCGCCACCCTGGTAGGTGACCAGGCAGGAGCTGCGCTTGGCAGCCTCCCTGCTGCGCTCCACCGAGATGCTGCTCTCGGCAATGTCAGGCTCGGCGATGTCGTCCCCGCAGCCTGTCAGGGAGTCGAAGCTCTTCAGGGAGGTGACGTCTCCCAGGATGAGGTTCAGCAGGTCACCGGAGTGCAGGCAGGGAGGCTCGCTGTCCATGAGGTCTGGGTGGAAGGCCAGCAGCAGACTGTCACGGTCAAACTCAGCGCAGGTGGCAGTGTCAGCCTCCGATTTCGTATCTGGAGCATCCCCATCTCCTGGCACCACCACCACTGCATCGCCCTTGGAGTTGCCCCCTTCAGCCACAGGGCAGGAGGGCTCAGGGGCCTCCCCACAGCCAGGCTCACCCCCCGGGCAGGCTGTGGGCACAGGGACTGGCCCTGCCCCCCTGCTCTCTGCGGCCCCCCGGCTCTCCACTGCCACCCCTGGGGCACTGCTGGGCTCCTCGAGGTCCCTGTTCCACTCGGGAAGCTCTGCCCTCTCACCCTCTGCAGCCTTGCTCTTCCGGTGCCGTCGGATGCTGTTAAAAAACCCCTTCAGGCCTTTTTTGGGCCTGGGAAAGGAGGACTTGTCCCCATTGGGCTTTTTGTCACAGCCCTCGATGCTCCCAGGGGGAGAGTTGTCCTGCTGGCCCAAGTCCCCCCTGGCTCCGGTGTCCCCGGGCAGCTGAGCGCTGCGGGAGCACGGCAGGGGGCCAGGATGCACATCCAAGGGGCTGTCGGGCTGGGCCCTGTCAGACGTGGCACTGCTCAGCCCATCATGGGTCTTGCACTTGCTGAGCCCCTTCTTGCCCTGGCCCTTGCCCCGGCCACCGAAGAAGCTGGGCAGGGTGCAGATGCTCCTCTTGCCCCCGAACAGCTTGAAGGCAGTTTTCCGCAGCTTCCCGGGCGGCGGAGGCTGCGGCTCCCCGGAGTTATTGGCACCCTCGGGAGACGCATCCCCGCCCTCCTCCCGCCGCTGGTCACCGCAGGCCCGCTCCTCCAGGCTGCCCATCTCCATGGCAGCAGGGTTGGGATCTAGCTGGGAAGGGCAGCTTCGGGAGCAGAGCCCTCCTGGAGCAGGGATGGGCTCATCACAGCTGACCTAGGACAGAGGGAAAGGGGAGAGAGGTGAGGGGAAGGTGCGGAGCCAGAGGTGTCACAGGGAGAAGGGCTACATCACCAGCTGGAAATGGAGCTGCAGGAGCCTCTGAGCTCCCTCCACTCCCAGAATCCAGCCACCAAAATGCAGCGATGCTTAAATTTACCAGTTTGCCAGAGCAGGCAAATCACAAGGCAAGTCCCTACCGGGCAATGTCCCTGGGGACAGGCAGGTCCGGCCTCCAAGCCAGCTCGCTCCAACCCCTTCAGCTTCCCAGATATTTCTGCCTCCAGGGAGATCAGATTCGGCCACCAGCCACCTCTGAGTGAGGAAACAGAGGCTGCTCCAGCAGGGAGAAGGGCTGGCACCTGCCAACCCCCACTTCCCACCCTCCCACACCCCGTGCCAAGCATCCTGAGGGAGGCCAAACCAGGACACAGCCCTCACACTACACACGTGTCCAGCAAAAAAACCCACTTGGGTTACTATGCTGGCTTTTCTTAATAGAAGATTTCTGGGGTTTTTTTAAATAATCTGTCCAGCGAGGGAGAATCGCATTAAAAACACCCACTGTGAACCCCCTGATCAGATTATCCCGGGAGAGGTAGGTTGGAAATCTGACCCTCGATCGCTGTCAGAAACGGGAGAAATAAAACAATTACAATCATGTTTCTTTTGCAGAGATGAGGGTGGAGAAATTAAATGCAATAAAACCCTAATGCACTGCCAAGCTGTAATGCCTGAGGCTGAGCTCTGACCAGTGTGAGGCCAGGGAAGCTCCTCATGGTGTTTAGCCAGAGATCTCAAATTAAAAATACATCCAAAAGGCCTCTGCTCCTGCAACCCCACAGAAAACCTGCCATCTCAGGGTTATTTTTTTTCCCTCAGGTCTGGGTTGCTTTGCCTCTACAATTTGACATCACTGCCCACTGTAGGGGTTGGAACTGGATGGGCTTTAAGGTGCCTCCCAACCCAAACCACTCCATGACTCTGGAATTCGGGGATTAATGGTAACCTCTCACATTCACCTGTCCCTCTGGAACCAGCAGCTAGGGTGCATCTGGGGCCGCGTTCCCATTGGCAAAATGGGCTTTTCCAGTTCTGCCAGAGCCTTCCCAGAGTCCCAGATGCCTCCAAAGCCTCTGGAGCATCGCTGGGCCTGGAAGGGACCCCCCACACCTGGTACCTGTGCAGGGCTGCTGGAAAACTGGGGGGTGGAATGGCCCCACACCTGTACCTGGACAGGGGCTCCTTGAAAAAATAGCAATGGGGGGGATGAAACAGAGCCAAGATTTCAAAAATTCCATTTGGGAATCATTTCTCCCCGGCTCCACGTCAGCACAGGCTGCGGGCACGAGGGGGGAAGGCGGTGTTGGAGAAGAATAAAAAAATGAAAATAATAAAAATGAAAATAAAGAAAAATGAAAGGCACCGAGGGCAAAGAGCCCCGATTAATAAACCGCGAAAACCAGGGTTTAAAACCAACAACAAAAAAAAGCACCGCAACAATGAACCGCAGCGGTGGGGACCCCGCAGGACCCCCGGCCCGCCCAGCCCCGCGGGGGGAGGCCCCCCCAGCCCGGCCCTCCCCGCTCGCCCCGCCGCGCTCCCAAACTTTCGGGAGGATCCAGGAGAAAGCGAGGGGCGGTCGGGCCCGGCCGCGGTGAAGAGGCACCGCAGGCGCGGGCACGGGCGGCGCCAGGCCCGCCGACAGACCCTCCCCATCCTCCCGCAGCACTTACCGGCGGGGGGTGTGTGGACCCCCCGGGGCCCCCGGGACGCTCTCGGGACCCGCCGGACCCCGGCCCAGCCCTGAGGCCGCTGAGGGGCCGCGGGTCCGCCCGGCTCGGGCGGCAGGGGCGGTACCGCGTGACGATAAGGGCGGGGCCACGGGCGGGGCGGGGCCACGGGCGGGGCGGGGCCTCCTCACAGGGCGGGGGCGGGGCCTCTGCCGTTGGCTAGAGTGACAAGGGGGCGTGGTCTCAGGTGGGGCGGGGCCTCAGCAGTGAAATCACTCCGAAATGGGCGTGGTCTCAATGCAGGGGGCGTGGCCGTCGCCGTGGACTCGTACTTATGGGGCGTGGCCTCGGGGGCGTGGTCTGCACGGTGGGATATCAGTTATGGGGCGTGACGTCACTCCCGCGTAGGTCTGGGCGGGGGCGGGGCGTGGTCTCGGTGGCGAAGGGGGCGTGGCCTCGTTAGGCGGAGCTCGGCGTCCTCTGCGCCGAGGGGCGTGGTCTCCCTGTGGGGGCGTGGCCGCGGGGCGGTGGTTGGTAGAGGGACACGCGGGTCCCGGACACGCGGACACGGGGCAGGTGGCACTGCCGCTGTGACAGGGTGTGACTCTAGGGGGACGGTGGCGTGTGCGCGTGGCGCCGGGACACCCCCCTGCCTGCGCTGCTGCCACTCACGTGGGTGTCACCCCACCCGGGGGCCACCGCTGCACACCCGGCTCACACCTATCCACCCATCACACACTTGTGTCGCACCCCCAGCTCACAGCCACCCATCTCACCCCTGGCTCACACCCACACACCCATCACACACCTGGGTCACACCCCGGCTCACACCGACCACTGCATTCCCAGCTTACGCCACCCGTCCCCCCCAGCTCACACCTCTCTCACACCCCCAGCACCCACCCATTGCACATCTGACTCCCGTGCACCCCTTGCACCCCCAGCTCCACTCACCCATTGCACCCCCAGCCCACACATCACTCCCACCCTGCTTCCACCCACCTGTTTCACACGCAGCACCCACCATTGCACCCCCAGCACCCACCCCACATCACTCCCCCAGCTCAACCCCACGTGGCCCACTTCCAGCTCCCACCACCCATCACACCCCTTGCACGCCCAGCTGACCCCCCAGTCACCCCCCGGCTCACCCCCACCTCTCACATACCTGGCTCCCCCCTATCTCACGCCGCACTGAGCAGCCCGGCACTGAAAACTCCTCCTCCTTTTGGGGACCCCCCAAATTCCAAAGCCCCCTCAGATCCCCATGTGGGAGTGACACTCTCTCCCCTCCCACGAGTGGAAATCCTCCCTGGAGCATGACAATGTCCCCTCTCCCACCCCCCATCTCCCATTGGATCACCACCACAGTGTCTGGATGGGGAGGGAAATGCCATGAGCATTATGTTCCCCTATGGAGCAATTCCCAATGCTTTGTCCAGCTATATCCAAGCCCTAATTCTCCCCTTCGGAGAGGCCTCACAGCCTAATTAATAGATGCTGATAAACAGATCCCAGGACCCTTGAAACAAGCCCATAAATCCTGCAGGAGTCCTGTGTTTGGCCAAGAGTGATCTTTGGAGCTCCTGACATGGAGCTCCAACCCCGTACCTCTGCCTGGCAGTGCTTCCCTTTGGGATGCCGTTAGGGCAGGATGGAATAAACCCTCAGGAACACATTCTGCTGCATCCCAAAACTGCTCCAGAGCATCACCAGCACTGAGGTTTATCTGTCAGCTCCTGGCTGTGGGAAGAGTCAGAAAGGCACCTCCACCAGTGAGGATGATCCCAATGTCTAAGGCTTGAGAGATGGAGAGTCATGGAGGTGGTGCCAGGATGCATCACTCCAGGCTCATCCTGAAATTCCCCAGGCACAGCAATTCCCTGCATCCCTTCAATAGTGCCAGCTAGTCTGCTGGGCTCTTCCAAATATGGGATATGCCCCCAAATGGGTCACAAGAGTTTAATAGCAACAGTAGCAACATTTTTAATTAAAACCCAGTCACAGAAGACCCTCAGCTACAACAAGAACCACTTTTGGGGTGAGGAAGGTGATGTTTGAGGTCAGAGATAAGTCAGGGTTTTGGGACTCTGGATACCCCTCCCAGCCAGGGTGGGCACACATGGCTGAGTCCAGCCCCACTTCTGCCCCTGCTGAACAGAGGGTACACTTGGAAACCCCTCTGGGAATCACAGAATCAGGGAATGAATTGGGTTGGAAGGGACCTTAAAGCTCATCTCATTCCACCCCCTGCCATGGGCAGGGACACCTCCCACTAGCCCAGGTTGCTCCAAGCCCCGTCCAACCTGGCCTTGGACACTTCCAGGGATGGGGCAGCCACAGCTTCTCTGGGCAACCTGTGCCAGGGCCTCCCCACTGTGGGAAAGGGGGTTCAGGGACAGCAGGTACCACATTATGGGGGAACCTGCAGGCACAGACCTGGTTGTGTCCTCCAGGAGGGGATGAGGGAAAAGCAGCCTTTGCTCCTCTCCCTCTGCCTTCCACACTTTTTCCCAACCCCTTCTCCAACCAACATCAACTCAAGGTGAAAAATCCCTCGGTAAGGAGGTTTAGAGGCAGATCCACGGAATCAGATCCTGCTCCACCATCACTCTGATGCAGACCAGGAGCTGAGGTGTCCTGTTTCCTCTGCCCCTTCCCTCCCCAACCTTTCACACAGGCACCAATTTTGGAGACGGGAATGACTTTGTGACACAAATTCCTGTTGGTTCCACGGATTTCAGAGCTTCACTCCCAGATGTCAGAGTGGCTGTGCTTGGAGGCGGGCTGTGTGTCACGGCTGGTGCTGCAGATAGTTGGCCAGGACTGTGGGGATTTCCAGCTCTCTGAGGGTGGACAGGTGGACAGGCTGCTTCAGGATTCGCCTCATGGCCAGTCGGGACTGGGAGAGCAGGGACTTGGGATGAGCTGTGTGAGGAGACAGGAATAACAAGATGGTCACCCCCAAGACCCTGCTCCCTCCAATCCAGCAAAAGGACATGGACAGATCAAAAATAGACGGGGTTGGACTAGATGGTCTTTAAGGTCCCTTCCAACCCAAGGCATTCCATGATTCTAGGAAAACCAAAGGTCTCTTGTGTTTGGGGACACAGACCCAGACACAAGCTTTGCAGCACGAGTTCCACAGGAGGTGGGCATGGAGAGGAAACCTTCCATCCTCATATGGAAATAAGTGCATTTTTCCTTGACACAGGCAGTATAGGAGAGCCCAAGTTGAGCAGCAGAGAGGAGAGGAATGGTGAAAAGCAGCCTTTAATCCAACAATGGAGTGGAAATACCAGGCTGTGGGAATCATAGAATCACAGAATGGCTTGGGCTGGAAGAGACCTTAAAGCCCATCTTGCACATATTCCACTACACCAGGTTGCTCCAAGCCCTGTCCAGCTCAGCCTTGAACACTTCCAGGGATGGGGCAGTAGTCAAGTGATGCTGCAAAGGGAGCTGAGGCTTAAGGAAAGCCTGGGTAAAGCAAAAGATAAAGGGAAGAGGAATCAGCAGCAGCTTAAACAAGCAAACCTAGTGCCTATTTCCAGCCCTGGGCCCACCCCCAGGTTACCTCTGGCCTGCAGCAGCAGCTCCAGCCCCTCGCTGTGTGGTGCCGGCCCATCCACGGGCATGTTGGGCAGGTACACGTTGGCTCCAAAGTCAATGAGCAGCTTGATGAACTTGCTATGGCAGCCGTGCCTCAGGCACGTCTCCAGCAGGGTCTTGGGCTCCTTGATCTGGGCGATCACCCCCTGATCCGTGCAGTTGTAGTCAGGGTCGGCCCCGTGGAGGAGCAGCAGTCTGAAGCACTCCAGGTGCCTGTAGGTGGCCGCCAGGTACAGGGGTCCAGAACAGGACACTGAGTTGGCCGCCCACTGGGGCAGCCTGGCCTGGACGTTGGGCTCTGCTCCGTGCTCCAGGAGCTGCCGCAGGATGTCCTCGTTGCCGTCCCTGGCCGCGAGGAGCAGCGGGGAGCAGTTGTTGTAGATGCTGCCTGCGGGACTGGCCCCGGCATCCAGCAGGGCCTCCACGCACTCGCGGTGGCCATTGCTGACAGCCACGAACAGCGGGGTCTGGGCCTTCACGTCCAGGCCGTCCACCTCGGCCCCGTGGGCCAGCAGCACCCGCAGGCTCCGCACGCAGCCCCGCGCGGCCGCCAGGCGCAGGGGGGTGCTGGGGACCCCCCAGCCGCTCCGGCGGTTGATGAGCCTCTTGTACCTGTCCTGGGACAGGAGGCGATGCAGCGTTTCACAGTCGTCCTCAGACACTGCCCGGCTCAGCTCCTCGCTCTCCCCGTCGTCCTCCTGCTCGTCATCCCTGGGCTGGAGCATGGAGAACATTTTGTTGATGTCCATCAGGCTCATTTTCGGGGGTCTGTCGCCCATGTGCTGCTTTCATGGTAAAGGATAAAGGCAAAGATCTACAGGATGACAAAAGCAAGTGAGAACCAGCCCCTGACACCAACACCAGCTTTTTAGCATTATTTTTAATGTACAATATGGGGAAGATTTAAAACAAAAATGGACAAAGAGCATTGGGTTCTGGTGCTGCTGATGGGCAGCACTGCCCTGCCACCACGTGAGGAAATCCTGTGGGTGAAGGGCTGAGGCAACAACAGAGGGCAAAGGTGTAGCAGGTACGTGGGTCATGTTCCCTTAAAATCATGTAATGGTCTGGGTCGGAAGGGACCTCAAAGACCATCCAGTTTCATGGGCAGGGACACCTTCCACTAGCCCAGGCTGATCCAACCTGGCCTTGGACACTTCCAGGGATGGGGCAGCCACAGCTTCTCTGGGCAACCTGTGCCAGGGCCTCCCCACCCTCATGGGGAAGAATTCCTTCCCAATATCCCATCTCTCCCTGCCCTCTGGCAGTGGGAAGCCATTCCCCCTTATCCTGTCCCTCCATCCTTTGTCCAAAGTCCCTCTCCAGCTCTCCTGGAGCCCCTTCAGGCCCTGGAAGGGGCTCTCAGGTCTCCCTGGAGCCTTCTCTTCTCCAGGTGAACCCCCCCAGCTCTCCCAGCCTGGCTCCATCAGCCCTGAGGGGGTAAAGGGTAAGAGATTCCTCATGGGATACTCAAGCTGGAGCTCAGGAAGACTCTGGGTGCCACATGATCTGGCAAGGCCCCTGCAGCCACTGCTGGGCAAAGCCTCCCATTTCCCAAACTCTCAGCAATCCCCATCCAGTTCTCCCTGGGAGAAAAGAGCATGTTGGAAAAGAGTGGGAAACAATTCTGCTTCGTTCCTGGGACTCTCAGCAGCACCTGCAATTCCAAGTGTTTCAGGAAACCCGGATGAAAAGCTGGCAGTGTTGGAAGGTTTTTACCCCCTGCCAGTTTTTACAGGACTTGGGTTTCAAAATAGAGGATGAGGTGAATGTGAAGGGAGTTGGTTTGATTAGGGATCAAACACCTTTCAGCTTCTCCCTTCCCAAAACGATGACAGCATTAGAATTCCACAATTTTCCTCTCTCCTCCTTCAGCCCAAGGAACATAGCTGGGTCTGCGATGTTCGTAGTGAGGGGTTTGGGGTGGTGGGAGGAAGGGGGGATGCTGAGCTGATCATACTGAGCAGAGACTGAGCCCTCCCCCCCCCCCCCCCCACGACTGCCGGGCTCTGGGTGCAGGACGTGGCCTCAGTGCAGCAAGAGACAGGAATGTGATGTCCCAGTTGGAAATGGGATGGGCAGAGGAATTTCTCGGCAGCCCTGTGGCATCTCGTGTTTCCGCGGCAGAGGCAGAGCTCGGTCTCTGCTCCGCCCTCGGAGGAGCCAAAGAGCTGCACCTCGAGCAATTAACCTCGATCTGCAAACGACGGGGCAGCCACCGGGGGGCCCGTCCCAAATCCGCCCCCGAGCTCCCAGTGACCCTCTGCCAGGCCATGGCACACCTGGGGGAAGTGGGACAAATCTGATGGCTCTGAGCGACAGCAAAGCTCTGCTGGGCTTCCACACGTCCCAATTTATACAGAAATATATGGAATTGTAGCATTGCTGTTATTCATTAGACACACTGATAATGAGCTCTGGAGCTTTGGGATCACCCCATACACATGGCTAATTGGGTTTGGGGGGGGTTATTGCAGATTTGGTTCAAAAAGAAAGTTATATTACAAGTTATATTTCCAAGGGGAACAGTGTGGAAAAGTAAAAGAGCAGCTCTAACATTTCCTGAACACACAAACAGGATCTCCAAAGGAAGGTTACTTGGACAGTGAAAGTACTTGTGTGAGGAGCTCACAGGGGCTCTTCAACCAGAAGAGCCCAAACCAGAGTTCACGGAATTCCAGAATGGTTTGAGTTGGAAGGAACCTTAAAGCTCATCCCATCTGCCCCCTGCCATGGGCAGGGACACCTCCCACTAGCCCAGGTTGCTCCAAGCCCCGTCCAACCTGGCCTTAGACACTTCCAAAGATGAGGCAGCCACAGCTTCTCTGGGCAACCTGTGCCAGGGCCTTCCCACCCTCAGAGAAAGTTGTCATGTCCTGAGCTGGAAGAAGCTGTCCAGGCACCCACAGACCCCCCCCCGAAAGAGGCTGTGACAGAGAACCCACTTGTACAGCTGGTTCTCAGGTACCTCCCATCTCCCACCGCCGGGGGGTCCTGGAGCTGCTGCCTTACCTGGGGAGGGGGGGATGCTCACAGCACCTGAGGCCTTGGGGGTCCCATGAATAGTCCTCCTGTGGATTAAACACAAAACCAGGAGCAGAAGAGAGGGGACCTTGCTGGGGATGGCCACTTGCTCTGTGTGACCAGAGCAGGCTCAGAGCTCACAGCTGAAATGCCACGGCGGGACAGGGCCGGGGCCAGGGGCTAATTTTAGCCCCTCAGGGGTTTTATCTTACCACTTCCATTCTTGGAAAGTTCCCCCTGGGTAAATATAGTGAGGGCAGCGAGGTGGGGGGAGGCTAGGACAGGTGCTGGGGGCTGCCTGACCCATCTGAGCAGACACAAAGCATCTGCTTCACTGTTTCCTCAAAGGAATCACAGGGAACTGGGCGGTTTGGGGTCCCCTGCCAGGGCTGCCAGTCACCCAAATTCCCTCTTAAATCCTCTCCTAACCACCTTCTCCCCTTTCACAGCAACAAAAATGGCCATTTGCATCATCCAGAATTGCTTATTAAACACTAGAAGAACAAAAGCCATCGAAGACAGTCCAGATTTCCCTCCTGAGGTGCTCCTACTTCTTCTCCCCTGGATGCACCTGCCAGAAGGAACCACGGTCATGGCTTTGTAAAATTAAGCAGCAGAGAGGAAGGCAGGAAACTTTACAGGGCAAACAAAAGGAGCAGAGAACAGCACTGGGGCTCTTATCAAAAGCTGTCAGCTGGGAAGTGTAATTGTATTTTATCCAGTTCCCTTGAAGCCTTCTCCCAAGTCCTCGGCAGTGGAGCAGGAACAGCCTGGCAGTTTGAGGCAGAGTTATCAGTGGCACAAGATAACAAGAGGGGAACCAAATTGTCCAGCAGAAAAATCTCCACTGCTGCAAGAAGTGAAATCAGGGGGCTCTGCAAAATGTATGATGTCCCCATGTCACCACCACCTGGTTTGTGGGCCCTGCTGAAGAGCAGGGAAATGCTCAGTATTGATTGCGTTTAGACTTTTGGCTTCCTCGTACTTTCACTCTCCAAATTCAGCCAAAAATAGGTTATTACTTCAACAAGGTCAGTTTCCCCAACGGAATTGTGGAGTATTATGTGGATAAACATGGGAGCAGGAGTGGAGAGTTCAAGGTTTACTGAGTGTCGAGAAGCTGCGACCACAACAGGGAGGCTGCAGTGAGAAAAGCCAAGCCTGGCTGGAAACCCACAAAACACAGAAATCAAAGCAGCCATTAAAAAGACAGTGTTACAAAGGGAAAAAAAAGGGAGTGCAGACAACAGAGTGAATACACGTTAGAAAATGTGAAATGTAGGAAACTTGGAGATGAAAGGAAAACCCTTGAAAGGGAAATTAATGATAAACTGCTTATTATTTTGTTGTTGTTGCTGCTCTTTAGTTGTTACCCAAGAAAGATCTTAGAAACAAGAGCAGCTCTTTGGTAAAGGAGCAGATTAAACCAAATACTAATGAGGAAGCACTTGCTGAGAAACCTCCTCAACTGGAATCACACACAGATATGCTCCTGGTGCTCCCTGCGCTGCTGCAGGAATGTGTTCCACGCATCCCACGTGGATATTTACATCAGCAGAGCCAGATAAACCCTGATGGGAGCCCAGTGAGAGGTGACTGATAAGCCTGACCCATTTTGGAGAAGCTTCCCAGTGCTTCAAACTCCAGGGAAGGCCAAGGAGTCAGGAAAACCCTTTACCTCTAGGAGCTCCTGGCACGAGCAGCTGTCCTGAGCCAGAGGCTGACCCGGCCTGGGCTCCAGCAAAGCAACTCTTTATCAGCTCTTCCTTCACCGGGGAAGAATTAGAAGGCAGAAGTGTACTTAATCCCAGTCAATAAGGTTTTTTGGGAAGGTAAATCCTGTCCGGAGTTGCTTCCATTAAAGAGATTATAGTTATTAAGGCAGCTGAGGAGAGCTAATGAGCTTTTGGATTTAAGGCTGCTAAGCATCCTGATTTAAAAGTTTGGAGTTAAACAGTGCCAAATAAATGATTTTGCAGGGATTAAGGATTTACTAACAGTCCTCAAGGTCAGAAACGCAGCTACTGAGTGGGGCTACTTTGAGCTGGGAGTCGCTGCCAGACCGCAGTGAAGCCTTTGAGCTTGGGAGTTTCCCTCCATGCCGATCACATTCCAGCACTTATCCCTGTGGATTCTGTTGGCCATCTTCTCTATGCCCAGCCGGGAGGTGGCTCCAGCAGCCCTGTGATTCAGGTATTCCCCAGGAGAGGGCACAGACATCCGTACAGAATTCCCTGGCTCCCTGCACATACCTGCACAGCCACCGCTCCACCGTAGGCAATTCCCAATTTACTTGGTGCGTTAACACCCAAAATGCACAGTTAGACATGAAGGAGGAATCCAGCACCCGTTTCTTCTCCTCCTTGAGGAATTTCAGCAGCATTGGAGCCACAGGAGTTGGGCTCCCTGCTTCCACATCCTTCTGGGAGCTCCCTTTTGGAGCCTGGAATCCCAGGATGGTTTGGGTTGGAAGGGACCTTAAAAACATCCAGTTCCACCTTCCACTAAACCAGGTTCCTCCAAGTTTATGCAGCCTGGCCTGGAACATTCCCAGGTGGAAATCCCTCAACAGGAACAGCACCTGACAATCTGCAGATCCATCCATGGGGATTTTTGCTTATGGATATGTCTTCATGGATTCTCATTCACACAGAATTCCTTGCTTCTCTCCCATGGCTGAGCAGGCTTCAAGATCTGTCCTTTGTTGAGAGAGAGGGAGCAAAAAAGATCAGATTCATAAAGCAGCTTTGACTTTTCCCAACCCCACTGCCCTGCTCTGACTAACTCATTTATTACTCAGTAACCCCTACTAAGGGTTAGCATTTACTATAACCCTTACTCAGGGTTGTTACTCCAAAGGCTACTGGGTTTTGTATCCCCACCCCCCTACTCCCCTAAAGAGCAGGAAAATACAGTTTCCAGGAGAACGCTCCAATCTACGTGCTGTTTGCAGGCAAGGGAAGCTACAATTAACACACCTTTCGCCTGAATTTCCCCCAAACGTGAACTGCAGCTTTATCAATTGCAGTCAGAATTAATGCTAATAATCCAATTAAATGTAAGGCAAGTCTAATTAAGGTAAATGAAGGATTTCACTGGCAACATTAAGAACATTTAAAATTAGCAAGAAGGAAAAAAAGGCTGTGAAACACCTGGGGACTGAGTATACTCGGGAGCCAGGCCTAATTTTTTGCCTTAATAGCTAGAAAATCCCCTTTTTTAAGGTGCACAGTGCAGTGGGAAGTATTGATCAGGGGCTCAATAACAGGTCTGGGGTCTATTCCGGGGGTTCACAGGCTCATCCTGCCCCAAGTGAGGATGGAGAGCTCAGGATCAGCATCTCCTGCAGGTCCCCTCCTTGTTACTCAGCTCCCACACGAGTATTAAAAACCTCCAAATGCTTATTTTCAGACTGATGACTGAAATAGCCTGCACAGCTCTGCCAGGCAGATTTAAACCATCCACATGCATCTCCCAATGCAAATGGCAGCCTGAAGCACTTGAGAAAGCCTTCAAAACATCAACTCAACTCCTTTCACCTCATGTCTCACCACTCTGCAGATTTAATTGTAGGTTTGACTGTTGCTGCACAGCTCTAAGTAAAGTATTGATTCCAATCTCGTTCATAAACACAAGGCAAGTTTTCTGCACCTGGAATCCCCCTCTTCCCTGAGCATTCTCCCACCTCACCTGAGTTTGCCAGCACTCAGAAAATGTAACAACTCACCTTGACTTTTGAATTAATGACTAAAAAGAATGGGATAAAAGAGCATTTTAAAATTACACCCTCAGCAGTGGGGCTGTGGATTCATCACTCAAAAGCCACCAGGGAAATCTCTTCACCTGGAGCCTGGATCACCCACAAAGGTTGGACTAAGCTCCTCTCAGAGGCCAGAAGCTCTGGTTGCTCCTCAGGAAGCTTTGCAGTCAGCCTGGAGTCACCTGTGGTTGAGACACAAACAGCTTCCCAGGAGAAAGAAAACACTGAAGATATTTGGCTTTAATATCTAAAGATATATAGGTTTATGTATAAAGAAAAATCTAATTAAAAAATATAAGAGTTGCACAGTGTAAAGAAGACACTAAGTTTTAACACAGCTTCATTAGTAATAATTTTGGGGTTGTTTTTAAAGAACCTAGGCAGTGCTGCACCCCCCAAAACCATTAAGGCCACCCAGTTTCTCTCCTGTAAAGGAAGGGGAAGTGGCACCACCTTCACTTTTAGATAAGCTCATTACTTAAGATCCTTTAATTGACTTCACATTTCCAAGTGTGAAGTTGTTCTTTGAGTTAATTAATAAACAATGATCAGACCAGCCATTTATCTACTTTAAAAAGGTGAGGTGTTTATTTTTGTAGGGAATAAAAATAAATTGTAATACAAGTGAAACTTCCTGGGACAAATACATTTAGAGAGAAAAAAACACAGTGCTTCTCTAGAGATGGACAATTATTTTTTCAAGCAGCGCACGAACCAAACTGACACACAGGGCCATCATGGAACGTTCTGGAACAGGGGGTTTCACCACCCACACCTTACACAACTGTCCCTCAGCAGTGACACAGACAAACAGCAACACTGACATTTCCAGCCAGCACTACACACAGTTTTGGGAATGTTCCTACAAAGATCAGTTTGTGGACGACAGGGAAGGTCCGTCTGGGCTCGGGATGGGATCCAGTGCTACGAGTTACTCCAGGAGTATCTGCTACATTAAATACAGATGCATTTACAGAGAGAAATGGTGGGAGAGACACACCACCCACTGCCCTCCTGCCCCGCTCCTGCACTGCAGAGGGGCCATTAAATTAATGTAATTATTAACTGGACGTCAAGTTAATGTAATTATTACAACACCTGCACCAACAAATGACACCGACTGCTGCTGGCACCTACCTGGCTGCCTGAACATGGACTTAACATAACCTAGTCCCTCAGCTAATTCATCAAGCTCTGGGTAGTAATTAAAACTGGTACATTCAGAGCAGCTTCTTCCCCCCAGGGAAGTGCCTGGATGTGCGTGAGGGCTGGGATGTAAACAAGGAATAACTGGGTTGGTCCCTACAAAAACAACCCCAGCACCCAGAGTTGTGGGACAGGCAGGAGTGACACAGACACTGCAGGAATTCTCCTGGTCCCTCATGGATATCCATTACTACACTGTGCCAAGGAATGATCCTTTGGGTGGTGACCCTCAGGGACTGGGGCTGCCCAAGGACCAGGCAGCAGCGCCTGGAACAGGAGCTCTTCCCTTGGAAATGCTTATCCTCTGGGTGCTGCAGCTTTGGGAGCTCCTGCCAGGGCTCTGTGTCTCCAAACCTGCTGGGTTCAGCAGTCACAGGGCTCTCCAGCATGGAGATTCCAACCTGTAACCCCACAAGGTCTCACTCCAGGTGGAAATCCTCTGAAGCACACCTTCAGCTCCTGGCAAATCCTGCTCTCCAGGATTCCAGAAGCTTCCTGAAGAAACTGAAGACAAGCAAAGCTTCCCAGCTGCCTCCAAGCAAGTGTCCTCCTCTATCCCAGGCATTTTTGCACCAGCCACACTGCAGGGGGAGTTTTCTTCCAAGGACTTAACTCAGCCAACCACTGAGCACAGGAACAGACCAGGCAGCCAGGAGGAAACTACACCTAAACCTTTAACAGACTGCTTTTTCTCACCTATTAAGAGGCCAGTGGAGAACTAAAACTATGGACAAACCCATTATTCCCTTTTTTTTTCAGCAGAGCAAACAGCACCCATTGCATTTTCTCTGCCAACTGCAAAACAAAACACAGTTTAAGGATCCACCAGAGTGAAGTTGACATTAAGACATTTCAACTGAGAAATGAAGTTCCACAGGTCCCTCTTCTACTTCAAAGTAGTAGTTTTAACATAGAATGTGACCTACTGCAAGGTTACACCTGGTTGTAGCAGGAGGGACACTGAGCACAGGCAGGAGGGTCCTGGGGAAGCCTTGGAGGGACCTGGTGGAGCCAGAGGAGCTCCAGAAAAGAACCAGCTTTACACAAACAGAGCCCACCCACAGCAAACCACATCCCTTCTCCCTCCCAGTTCTCCCAGTCAGAAGAATCCAAATGGAAGGAAGTTGCATTGTTCACTCAAGAGCTCCAAATAAAAGCAGGATTTCTGACCTCAGGACGCAGGGAAGCTCCACTAGGAATAAATAAGTCACAGTGACTCTCATACAGGGCTTGCTGAAGCAGATTCCTATGTAACAGCTTTTCCACTCCTTTAACACTTCCAGGAAACAGAGAATCAAGTCAGCAGGGCGTTCCATGAGGAGGGAACATAGGCTTCTTGGAATGCTTCAGGAAGGAGATCCCACCTGACCTTCATTTTTGGTCTTCAAGCACCCCAGAGTTACCATCAAAACTAAAAAGCTTCTTGCTAATGGCTTTTCAAACCAATAAGCTCATGGAAAGCCAGGAAAGCCTGGAATCTTTTCCAGCTTCATAAATTACAGCACCAGCATGAATGATTTTTAATACACTGGAGGTTTGACCAAGTCTGTACACATTAAATGCAAGAGGTTTAAAAAGACAGGACATGAATTTTTGCATTTCCAAGTATAAAGTCACCCATTGTTCTGTCACTGAAGTCGAAAGCAGATAGGTTACTACAAGCTTACTAACACTTGCAGGGTCTGAAGTGACCTGGTGGTGGTTACACACACCTGTAGTAACATTGTAGTCAAGAAGATTTGTAGAGATCAGGAATAATTAATAATAATTAAACTTTCTCAAGGTAATCTGTGGCAATTCCAAAGATGAGGCAACGTGTAAACATTTACGGAATCCTCCTGTAAGCTGGTTTTACACAATAATTAATCAATGGCATGTCTAAAACCTTCAGGAGTCAGTCAAAACCCTCTACAATTCTGTATCTCTAATGAAAATCAGAGATATTAAAGATATTAAAAGAACTGATGATCTCTAGAATACTTGGTCCTAAAAAATGCCTTTCTGGGCCTCATTTCCCATTTGAGATTGCTCCAAGAAGCCAGTACATTCTTGTACCACCTGGAAAAAAGAGACAGAGGCTGATCTGTAAGTCATAGCTGGGGCAGCATTTCGTGTGCTTGGTTTTTAATCAATCATTTCAGCTTCCACTCCTTCCTTGAAAACAACTCTATTATTTGCTTTATGACTGACAACCCCCCAGTATTAAAAAACTTCCTCTTTGCCACTCCAGGCAGTGAAGGAACTCTGTGTTCTTGCCCCTTTAGAGTCTTTTGACATGCTTAATAAAATAGATATTTTCTCACCCAAAGTGAGACACTCAGGGGACTTTTTGGTTGCTTTTTTTCTACTTTACCTTGAAGACCAAACCTCACCCAGTGATTTCACCCTGGGTTATAAACACAATGAGGGGCAGATACTGCATTTTATGATGCTATAATGGAATGTTTCTACTTCTTACTGGAGATTGGGAAGGCTCACTTCAATATTTGCTTCATAAAAGAGAAAAACTGATTTTAAAACTTAACAGCAGCACCTAAACAACAGTTTCAAGAGCAAGCAAAAAAGCATCCTGAATTAACTGCACAAAGGGACTCTGTGCAATTAAGAACATCTGTAGAAGCTTGTCCAGAACGTGGAATGTGGGACAGTTTTCCTGGGGGTGGAACATCCTCCACCTCTCCCAGGCCACGCTGTGATCTCAGAAATGCTCCTTAGGCCTTGGCCTTCACAAACAGCACCTGGGCTGAACTCTTGAGCTCTTCAAAAACAGTCTGTTCCCAGGAACTCTGCTGGATAATGAGCTCCTGGTTTTTAACCAACAGCCTTGGAAACTGATTTTTCTTGCCTGAACAAGTTGAACAACATTTTTATTGATTTTTAAACATTGTTTATTGATCTCGCAAAGAACGTTATTGACCCAGGTCAGGATGGAAAATGACTGTGACTAAAGCCAAATCAGGGGTCCTGAGTGAGACCCTTGGAGCTCTCCTAGACCACAGGTGGCTGCACCAGCATCTCCCTTGGAGCAGGACACCTCTCAGAGCCACAAAACTCTCAAGTTTGCTCTACTTGGAGGAGCCAGGGCTGAAACCTCAACCCTTTGCCCGCTGAGAACATGCAAAGGCATCCAACACTGAAGTCCTTCACTGAATTCCAGGGGAATTTCTCCCAGGGATATACCTGTACACACTCCTTTAGGGCTGTGGGATGCAACAGCAAATGGACTGGGAATGTTGTTCTCCTGGATTCTTAAGTACTTTAGAGCTGTTCAGCCTCCAAGGGAGTTGTGCTTTTAGTAAATCCTCCAGGAAACCTTTGGTAAATTGTTTACCTCCAGCTATGGATTCAGTGCTGTTAAGTTTAAGTGCTGCTTATGATTCTACAAAACCTTTAGCCCTAAACTGTTGGTCAAGCCCAGGGCCCAGTTTGGCAGTGTGGTCTACTCTGAACCTTGTGCCTCCACAGGAGGCTCTCCCTTATTCCTTCTTATCCTGACCCTTTTCCATCCCCAGCCTCCAGGTGGATAATTTTTGGTTGGTTTTGGTTTTACAATGATTTATTTTCTCTTTTAGTGTGCTTTTTCTGCGTGTGCTTTAACCATGTATATGAAGCAGTAGAGTGAACCTTGCCAATGAACTTGGTCACACTTCTACTGTTCCATGAAACCTGCTTTTGCTGGGGGTTCTTTGAGGGACCTTCAGACACTCATTTGTGACAGGGACACCCATTCCTTGGGGAAAAAAGTCCTTGTTTCTGTACAGGGCTTCTGTATAGATGTAATACACGTCCCTGTTTTAAACCTGCAACTTTGAACTGTATCTCCAGTTGAGATTCCAGCACATGGAAGACTCCAAGTAGCGTTAACAAGCCCTGGAGCCACAGCCACGTCCCAGGGTGTTCATGTTCACTTCATGTTCCAATGAGGGCTCACATCCCAATTTCCCTTTTGTCACAAAATTACCAAGTTCATTGCCACGAGAGACACTGTTCATCTCACCACATCTTGATGGTACAGACAAAACATCCCAGCAGTCCATGTAACTTTTAACATCCAAGATAACATTCTCTGTAATCACTCAGCAAGTGATAAAATCATTTTAGGCCCCATTTCAATAAGAGAACACAGCTCATCTGTAATTGCTGCCTCATCAGTGGATGTGGAGAAAGCACATTGATCCCAGCTTAAAACGGAGTTACTGTCTTGCTTCAGCTTAACCAAGACCATAAAATAAGAGAGAAAAGTTCCACAGAAATGTTTTCCTATCTTTTCTCATTTCTAATCCTCCCTCTGGTCAAAAATCCATGTGTTACACGCTGACTCTGCCTTGCTGCAGTAAATGAGGTCCATAAGAACTTATTCTTCGAGAGGTCAGCTTAGAAAGAAGCTACTGAACTCAGGGGGATCAGCAAAGATCCTGGGGAGGCTGCAGCAGGTAAAAACCTCCTTAGAAATACTGACTACAAAGACCCAACACTACACTTTACACTACAATAATAAAAACAGCACATGGTGTGGCTGGACATGAGAGCAACCTCAGAAAAAGGCACGGGGGTTTGGTTTTGTGTAACAAAAATGCATAGGAAACAAAAACTGAGTCAGTTCTGCTACAAGGTGAGGGTCCATGCAGAGAGTCATTCACAGCTAAGAAAGGGTGGTGGGGGGTTTTATCATTTTAAGATGAACTGGAATTTTTTATCATTTTAAGATGACCTTGTACCAGCACTGAGCACAGACAGATTGCATCCTCTCTCCTCTGGTTACAAACACTGCCCAACTCTCAGCATTAACTGGCCAGGATTTCTTCCAGCTTCAAACACCAGTGCTGGCAGGCAGCCACAAACCTTAAAAACACACGTGTTTCCACCAAAACCCAAGTTTACACGAGCTCCAGGAGCCTCCTGGTCAGCTCTGCATCATTCCAGCTGCACAGGGATGTGTCCCAAACCCAACCTGCTCCCCCAGCACACCCTGTACTCACACTCAGCTGTAAATGGGGGTCTGCACCCCATGGGGTCACCCCACCAGAGCCTGCTTCACCCAACAGTTCAGAGCTCCTCACTGGTGCTGAGCATTCCCAGAGCTCCTCACTGGTGCTGAGCATTCCCGTCCGACACCTCCGTGGAGGCACCAAGATCCTGGTGGTGGTGAGACAGGTTCTCTTTGTGCTTCTGGTCCACAGCTGAGCCCCCAGCCCCAGGGGAGGTCCCGTTGCTCAGCACAGGGGGTGCTGCCCCTCCATAGTTCTGAGGAGTGTTGGGCACGGGGGCTTTGGGAGCAGCATGTCCTGCTCTGGGGAAGGAGGAAGCTTCACCAGGCAAAGGACCGTCAAGGAAAGGAAGTTTCTACACAAATAAAAAGATGTTAAAAAAAAAATTAATAAAAGGTACTATTCACAGGTGTCAGCAGTGTACAAAAAATCAGCTGTCAACACAACAGCCCTGTGCCAGTGCCTCTTTTCCAGCACTGAAGTCCACGGGCACAGATCTTTACATGTTTGATACAAAGACCAGAGTTTAATTAGGAAAGCTGAAGTTTTCAGCATCCACATTAAACTGGCAAAGGACAGTGATAGCCTTCTCACTGGTATATTTTTAGATGTGTTTTTTAGTTTGTCTGTGGGTGTTCTGGGTTTTTTTTAATACAAACAGCAAATCTACTGCTAGCAGAGCCTTGTCGTTTAACCCCTCATTTTGCCCAGCTTACTGAAACAACTCTCCAGTGCCAATATTTAAACCCAGATACATTGGCCAAAGCCTTCATGGGATTTGAAATACTAAAGAAATATAAATAGCCTCACGTTTTCCAGTTCAGATGCATCGTCCTCCAGCTGCACCTTCTGGCTCATGCAGCTCAGCAGATGATCCAACACACACTGTTTTGGGTGCATCCCTTTGTCAAAGCGATTGTACATCCCACACCAAAACCTCAAGAACAGGGCAGGAAAAGGGAATTAGGAGGCCACTTGTGCCCTACTGTCACCATTCTGTTAAGAAGAGAATTTTCTTCAAGAATTCTTTTAAGAATTTTCAACAGCTTGTGGTAGGTAATTGATTGCAAAAAACCACCACGGCCTTGGATTATGAAATTCTGACTCAGTGGGCAAATTTTCATAAAGTTAAAAGACCTGACAGTAGGTATTAGAATAGGATGAAAATACCCCTTTTTTTTTTCTATAGCAGACTTACTGGAGGCTTGGGCAGCTCGCCTTCAAGTCCTCTTTCCCCACCAGTAACCACATACAGCACTTAAAAACACATTTGCATCCCCCTCTCTCTCAGCAGGGACCAGACACAAAGCCAAACTCACCACCTCTTGTAACACCCTGGGCAAGCAACCAGAACACCCTTCTTGGGAAAAAAACCCTGACTGCATCAGCCTGGGTGTGACTGGGCACCAAAATTCCTGCTTGAAAGACTTTCTTAATATATATTAAAAAGGAGAAAAAGAGGAACTTTCTCAAACAACTGTCTAGCCTATGACTTACATGTGACAGAGCAAGCAGTCAGGGGGCATGTGGTTCTATCTTCATCTGAAGTTATGTTTTTCCTTGCCTTTCCTCACCCTCTTTCTCAACCCCAAAGAAAAAAATATTAAATTACAGCACCTGCACTTATTTAACCATTACCAGTGCACTGCTAATCTCAGTTTATGGGTGAGGAATGGAGGGGAAGGGTAAAACAAACCAAGCTGATCAGTGCAAATTTATTTTATTAAACCCGAATTATCAATCTACATCATAATGAAAGAAATCCCCCCTTCTTAAATGAGCAACTTACTGGAAACTGAAAGGCAGTGTGTTTGGTTGAAGTTCTTTGTAAGCTGTAAACCCTCTGTACAAAGGATTTCTCAATTCCTGCTTCCTCTGTAAGAGGAAAGGCCACAGAGAATGGGTCTTCTCAAAGATTCTGTCAAGTACAAATAACATCTAATCACTAAAAAAAGGAGGCAAGTGGATTAAGAACTCTAACTGTTCAGAGGAGAATTAGATTAAGGAAGCTATGAATTATTTTTACACATTATCTGATTAATTACATAAATGCAAGATACATCCCTGAGGAATATATAATCCACCAGCCAATCCAGAAGGGCTTACTGTGGTCCAAATTAAAACATCTGTCTTCTGAGATGTAATTTTTTAGCATCTCTCAAGACAATGCTACCCTTAACCAATCCAGAGTTATATTAAAACACACAAACACATCCAACCTGCCCCTTTCCTGACATTTCAAGTCACTTCTGGCTCTACCAACTATCAACTCACTTGAGATCTTCACGCTCCTTGTGGCAGGTCCCAAGGAAGTTGCCAAACTGGCAGGAGTAAACATGGTCATGGATTTCCAGAAGGAACCTCTCATTGAACTCAAAGGAGCAGGGGAACTGCTGCATGAGCTGCCAGACACACTCCACAAACTGGGTGAACACGGGGGACACCTCCTTGGGGTCCCCATCCAAGTGGCCACACCTGGAGAGATGTAAACAGGGTTAAATCCTGTGTCACCCAACACAAAAAGACCCCCCTAAACATTAAAATGGGAAGTCTTCTTCCAGTTGTTCAAGCTTATGGTTTGAACTCAGAAAAAGTCCTGAAAAACAGCAGCTGAGATCTTCCCTCAGGAGATAATTGCAAAAGAATGAATCAGAACCTTATTGATGGCACAGGCTGCCCAGGGCAGGGGTGGAGTCACCACCCCTGGAGTGCATGTGGCACTTGGGGACATGGGGGTGGGTTAATGGTTGGACTTTAGGACCTTGGAGGTCTTTTCCAACATTAATGATTCTGTGATTTTATGATTAGCACTCCTCAAATAATACAATTTTTTGGGTAGGAAAACACCCAGAATTCAGACAATGAATTCAAGCCTATAATTCTGCAAAGTAATAAAAAAACACTGATGAAATAACAGCCCTGGAAGACGCTGGCTTTATGTCACCAACTCCAGTCTTTTCCAAATCTTCTCTCCCCTCACCTGTATTTTCCTTTACATTTTTCCTGGGAGCACATAAACCTGAAGACACTGTATTGGTTTCCCAGTCAAGTCCCACCCAGTCACTCCACCCAAATAACCTGCTCCTCTTACCTGTGGGAGAACTTGTGGCCCATTGCAATCCACTCCTTTTCTATCAGAACCTGCAGTTTCAAAAGAGGGATTAAAAAAAAGAGCATTACTTTGGTTAAAAAAGAAAAGTGAAGCCTTTGATGCTAAAGCCTAAAAAGCTGCTGACTCTATAGTTACAAGTATATCCACAGAAATCAATGGGAACAGTAATTGTGATTTACAGATTATCCAGTTACCAGTGCAATGGCATTGTTGGAATGAGAACTTCAGCAAGTCTAGTACTATTTTGAGGGAGCTTCTGTGTTCTTAAAGTCATAATACATAAGCACACCGAGCTAAAAGAATTAACAGCTTAATATTGCCCTATGTGCTATTTAACTCTCCAAAATAAATCAGCAGCTGGAATTCAACAAATGTTTAACACACAAATAGGAATATAAGAAGTACAGCTGTGTATTGAGGAGATCAAGATGAAATCAGAACAACCAATTTCTATTTTAAATAGAATCCCTGTGCTAGCTATAGGAAAATAATAAGGAAGCAGTGTTTTCCTGAAAGATGTCTCAAAAGGAACCACATGACTGATGCTGCAGTCATTATTTCTTGCTGGATCATATCTAAAGATCAATTCCTGATCTCATCATGCAGAGGCTTAAAGAACAGAAGGCAGGAAAAACGCACAACAGAGTTTTTCAAAGACTTCATTTATATTGCTTATCAAATTTTTCATTCCTAACACTCCTCATTAATTCATTTAGGAATAACCACTGTCAGGAGACTTGTGCCTATAAACCCTTGTCTCAAGGGACAGCCAAGGATGTATCTGTGTTAGTAATCGCTCCTGTTCCTAAGAAATTCATGTCTCTCAGTTCATGCAGAATTGTTCACAGCCAAAGCCCAGGCAGATGTTTCCTATGCTGATGTAATTTTAACTGTTAAAAAAACCTGCAGTATAATCCAGAAGCAAAAATAATAATAAAAGTAGCATGGAATGTAAGGAAACAGTCCTAGCATGGGAGAAGGCAAAATTTGCATTGTTGTGATTCCAGGGATTCTTATATGGATCTCTTTTGAGAAAGAGCAGCAGCTCTTCAGGTATTTAACAAGGGATGACTGGAAAGGCACATCCCAGACTGCACTGTATTCATGGAGGGATGGCTGCAAAAAAGAAGAAGCCCGCACTAGAAGCAAACAGCCAAATTCATATGAAATGGCTTTTAAAAAGCTCTGAAATGAGGCAGATTTTACTGATATACAGGTTATACACTGCCTCCTGCTCGACAGTGAGTTCACCCAATTCGAAATCTCGGCAGATAAGAGACCTACATGACAAGCTCCTACAGCACTTTTTGGTGGATTGCAGCCAGAGCTGCATCCTTTCCTCATCCATCTCTTGCTGAAACCTCTCATTAGTGGCTCTCATGTGGACATTCAAGGAAACAAAGATTCGGGAATTGTAAATCAACCCCTGCCTTTTGTGCCCACAGAGCAATTAAAGCTCATTACAGAATCAAAGCTCCTTTATATAGGTCACCTCCTGCTTGTGCCAGGAAAGGGCCTCAAACACTTAATTAGCGCCTGTTTACCTTTCCAATGCAGGAAGCACTTTTTAGTTTTGAATTTTTAAAATTCCAACATTGGTGTCCTTACCATGAAGCCTTTGAAGGTCCTGTAGAAGGGGTCCAAGAGGAGCCCAGCCAGGGAGCAGACCTGGGCTGTGCGATCCCACCCGTCGGAGCAGTGCACCAGGACACTGGCCTTCTCCTCCCTCACAGCCTGAGGAGACACCACACACAGCACTTCAGCACCTTTCCAGCTAGACTTCCGAAATATTGCTACCCCTTCATCCATATTTACCTAAAACTCCAGAGGAATATTTGTCACTTCTCATCTGGACCACAGAAATGCACCAGTGTCTGTGGGTTGAACATCAACCCACAGAAACCCCAACTAGAACGAAATGCTGCACCGTGTCTTGGCAGCAACAGGCTGGCAAGAAACAGAGCCTGTGATCTCAAGCACTCAGTCTCCTGAAAGGCCAAGAATTCTCAGTCTCCTCCTCTGAGGAAAGATTTGGTGTATGGGTAAAGAATCGGACACATGGAGATCAGGAACTTCAAGACAAATTAGAAGAGCTGATCCCAACCTCCTCCCATATGGATCATCTTCTTCCCCTTGTACCAGTGGCAGGAAAACACGATAACATTTTCATGCTTGCTACATGGGAAAATTGTAAGAGACAATTACTCTCACGACTCTTGCAATGGTATTTCCTGCACACCCTTTACTCCTCCTAAAGAGCCCTAGTGACTTCTCTCCTTTTCCTGACCTGCAAAGCCACGAGCTCTGCAGAAATTAGGATTGTGTTCAATAGTCAAAATTAGTGTCCACATCACATAAATCCAGCAAATAAACTGGTCAAAACAATCCTGCCATTAAAGCAGAGCAGGTGACTGAATAATGAGCCCAGGGTTATGAGTTGTTTGCACTACTGGACAGAACTGCTTCTATTTAATTTTATTCACATTCTGTGGTTTTACCTGTTTCAAATGAGTTCTAATAAAGCCTCAGAAACCGCTTGCTGCAAAACAGCACACAGGACAACACCCCAACACTTTGTCACAGCAGTGTCTAGGAGAGAGCCCAGCTGGATGACCGACCCACTTATGTCCTCCAAGTTGGTTTGGAGAGCTGAGGCCAATCTGGATAGCAGTGTTTTCCCACTGTCTGTCTCTCCACCTTCCCAAACAGACAACTACATGTTTTTTAATTCACCTGCAGGCTGGAGAGCAGTTTTACCTTGGCAAGGAAGACACCTGCATCCATGACAGCCTTGATGTGCCGTAACCAACCCGAGTTCTCCAGCCCAGTGAGGAAGTCGCTCATGGAGGGGGATTTCATTTCACACACTAAGAACAAACACAAAGGAATGAGCTGACACCCTGTGAACAGCATCTCCTGCACCTCCTCATTAGCTCTCCACAGCCTGGTATCCTAACAGCTACATTTTTAAAGTGTCAGCAGCAACATCCTGTCTAAAGGACACAGAAACCACTGGCTGAATACTTAAAATTCATAACTAAAAACTGCTGGTTTGCGTAAGAACTTCAGGCTCAGAAAATATCCTCCTCCTTTTTTCAATGGTAACTCATTCTTTTCTCAGCTCAGTTTTTTCCAACAAAGCGAGTGTTTAGCGACCTGTTACTTCACTATAAATCACCATCACACTCACATCTACAACCCTTCCCTCAGCATCACAGGGATTTGAAGACAGGAGAGTTCTAATTTACAGAGAGAGAAATAACATGTCTAACCTTGAAGGCAACTCAGACGCTGTAATGAAACCCAGCACAGAAAATACTGACAGTAATTAAGTTCACTAACAGTCCATAAGCACCAGAGTGAGGTTTCATCACTGCTGAAGAATATGGGAGCAATCAAGTGTTTATTCTGCCTTCTCTTCCACCACAAAATAAATCTGCCAGGAACAGGGAATTGAGGACTCCTACTTGTGATCATCCCCCCTCTTGATCCCCAATGGCTCAGGTAAGTATTTCTTCTGATCTGCTTTGCTTTTTCCCCTAAGATAACAAGGAGCTTAATTACCTGAGGTTCTGCATTTTAATATATTTATGTATTAAAAAATGAATTTATGTATTAATCAAAAGAAATCAGAAATAAATGACAGGTAAGAACGAGGTACATATGAGATTCAAACCTTTGGAAGATCATGCCAAAAATGTATGTCAAATCAGAGATTAGAAATTTGAAACTGTATTTCAAATCAGATTCAATTCAGATAACACTGAAATACTCCAAATTCAATATATCAAACCCCAAAAAGTATTTCCTAAACAACCTGTTAGTTTTCTTTCAACACCTCATGAAGCAACCATGAGACTCAGTTGCAAAATGTAGTATTTCTAATGTAATAGCCTTTTCCTTTTAATTTGGCACATTAATTAAGGAATGCTGTTAGTGTTGGCTGCTGGTTTTGAACCACTACAAAACCAAGCACAAGAACAAATCAAATGTCCAGCAGGAAAGCATTTTAACCACAATGATACTTTCAGCCACTTCCACAGAGCAAACAAAGCAAGACACTGACTCTGCTGCCAGCACAATGCTGTGCACGTAGGATTTGGATATTTTTTTGTCCAAAAGTGGCCAGGGGTAGCAAAGGCCAGTCCCTGGGCTGTACCCACCTTCCAGGAGTTTCTGCAGGCTGCTCCTCATCACATGAATGTTCTCTATGCCAATGAATTTGAAGCGAATGTTCTCATAGTTGTCCTCGTTCTCATAGCCCTTCCCAGCAGCTCGGTTGGCCATGGCATTCAACTGCCAAATCCAAGGGAATGGGAGAGAAAAGGAAGGGAAAATTACAATACTCTACAGAAAGAAATCAGCCTGTTTTGCAAGATGTTCTTTCTTTTTAAAATCTCCCAGAAAATGGACTGAACAAAGCTGTTACTCAGCTGTACTTCCCCACCTCCCAGACATTAATTCCCTAAAATTACACCAGTGTCTCCAGTCCATTACTCATATGCAGAGGCTCATTAAAACCCTGTCTAGAATTTCCCCAATTTCTGCTGTCATCAAAGCAGGCAGAGAGACACTGAGCCTGCCCTAACTGTGCAGCTACCTAAGGAAATGCAGAGAGAAGCAAAGGAAAGCAAAACTAGGAAAGTCATTTTTCCCAGTAACATACATACATGGTGGGATAGAAATAGTAAGAGAATTCCAAAGCTTTTCACAGACATACATGCACAGATGAAATAAAGCCACCTGAGGGAAACATAGAAATATTCAAGTTGAGCAGGAAGAATACAGCAACCAACTGGAACTGCAGAAAAGTAGAAAAGAAGCCAGTTGCCCTAAAAATTAACCCAAACAGTTCAAGAGCTACAGGAAATCTTGAGTGGTGATGGAAAACAGAGCTCCACCTCCCCCCAGGTTACTCTGGGCAGAGGAGGGATTTGCCTCCATAGAGAGGAGGGAAGGAAAAGTCAGCTATGGTACAGACATGTTTAAGACTATCAAATAACTCCAGTGTTTCAGTTCTACCATCCAAAGTAAGGTATGTGGGGTTTGAAAGAGAAATGTCACCAATTATAAATTATCCCCTTTTCATCAAATATTTTAGCACAAAATTGCCATCAAGGATGGATTTCAGGGGAACATCTCTGACACTGGAAGCTGCCTGTACCAAAAAAATCTGCAGTGATTGCTATAAACATATACATCATTACAGAATAGGTGATCTCAGGAAATGTCACAGTACAAAAAGGCAAAATAACACTGGAACAACAGGTGAAACATTCCCCATTTTCCCCAAAAGACTTTTCCCTTCTTGCCCTTGCCATAGTTTTAACTAAATATGCAGTGTCTATAAAATAACTGCAATATCTGAACAGTGAAGCAGGTTCTCAGAAAGCTCGATTTCAAAACAGTCAGTGCACTTTTAAATCTTTGCATTTAAATACTTGTGTGCTATGAAATTTCTTGTGTTCTAATTTCCTTACACCAGCACTCCTAATCCATATGCTTACAAGAGAATCATTTGATTTGGTTCTTAAATTCAGTTCCTCAAGGTGACAGTCATTAGAGATTGAATTTTGCAAGTATTTTATCAATATCCTCTTAAATAAAACCCTCAGCTCTGAACTTCTGGCCCCAAACAGTGGCTGTGGACCAGAAGAGCTGAAGTGTATTAAACTCCAAGCTGCACATCACTGGTGTTATTTTTAAAAGGCAAAAAAATTGCTTTTCTCAGTTGTTATCAGATCCCACACAGCCGCACTTCCTGCCAGGTCTGCCAGTAAATATATAAATAATAGTGTATTTTTTAATATTTATATATATTATAATTTTTATTTTAATATACAATATACAATTTATTACATATTATATAATAAATAGAACAATTTAATTTATATTACACATATAAAACAATATACTTATATATATTTATTATATAAATAAAAAATATTATTTATCTGTATGTATAAATATATATATGTCAATTGCTTTTCTTGGTTGTTATCAGACCCCACACAGCCTCACTTCCTCCCAGGTCTGCCAATAAATACATAAAAAATATTTTATATTTTGTATATTTTTATACATATATATATAGTATATATAAAATATATATTATATATAATAAATATAATAATATAATTTATAGTGTAGAAATATATATTTCTCCAAAATATATGTAATTATTATATAATAAAACATTTTATATAAATAAAATAAATTTTATATAAACATATTTATTATTTATAAATATATATTTATGTGTATATAAATAAAAAGTCCATATGGAGTCTTGTTTATTTTTATATATTCAAATAAATAAATAAATAGATAGATAAATAAGACTCCAGTGCCATGAAACTGCATTCTGAGGCTTCTTCCCAACTCAACACATGATGGACTCTCTGCAGGGAAATGCCACAAACTTCAACCCAGGAGACTCCAGGAGTGCCAGATCCCAACAGCACTTAACTCTGCAGTTATATATCCTGAACCAGGTGACCCTGCATCCCTGATCCCACACAGCCTAGAAAGCACTGGCAGAGTTGTTACCCTGGAATATTCTGAACTGGAAGAGAACCACAAGGATCATCAATGAGTAGAGTGACTCATACAGGGACTGACCCCACAGCATTAGCATCACACTCTAACCAACCGAGCTAATCTCAGTTGTGCCAGAGTAACCTGGAACCAGCTTTACTAATTCAGACATGAGGTACAGAAGCAGCCCAGAACCCCAGGAAGGTACCTTTGGCCTTGTGTCTACAACATACATGAAGGGGCTCCCGGGGTTGGCCTCTCGGATGGCCTGGAGCATCTGCTCGTCCTCCAGGCAGCGTGCGCTGAACCCGGCCAGGGGCTGACTGCAGCGGCACAGGGCAGCCTGCAACACAGACACAGCTCACCCACAGCACCCCACACAGGATGAGCACTGACCCCACAGACATACAGGGTGAGCCCTGACCCCATAGCACTCCATACACACACATGGGGTGAGCACTGACCCTACAGCAACTCACACACACACAGGGTGAGCCCTGACCCCACAGCATCACACACACACACAGAGGGTCATCCCTGATCCCATAGCACCTCTCACACACACACAGGGGGTCAAACCTGATCCCACAGACCTACACACACACACAGAGGGTCACCCCGATCCCACAGCACCTCCCACCCACCCCAAACACCCACTGAATGGGGTTAATTGTGTTCTCCTTCACTGAAAAACTGCTGCTTAACTGGACCCACACAAACCTTACTGGGCTATTTCTCGAAGCGAGAGGTTTGGGAAACTTCATTAAGTAGAGAGGCCAAGAAACTTCACAGTGTGCTCTGCCTGATGATCAGGATCCCAAATGTTAGCAGTACACAGAACCCCAGAATCCCAGAAGGGCTTGCTTGGAAGGGACCTCAAGACCACCTCATTCCATCCCCTAAGCAGTATGTTCCACTTTCCACTAGCCCAGGTTGCTCCAAGCCCTGTCCAACCTGGCCTTGGACACTTCCAGGGATCCAGGGGCAGCCATGGCCTCTCTGGGCAACCTATGCCAGGGCCTCCCCATCCTCACAGGGAAGGATTTATTCCCAATATCCCATCTAACCCTGCCCTCTGGCAGTTTAAAACCATTCCCCCTTGTCCTGTCACTATGTGCCCCTACAAAAAATCCCTCTCCCTCCTTTTCATAAGGCACTGGAAGGCCATAATTTCTCATGTTTTCTACTTGGTTTCTATTTCCAAACCATTCTTTTCCACAGTTTTCCTTCTCAGTTGTTACTGTTCCATGCTCAGAAGGGCACTGAGTATGCTTTAAGTTGCCAGCACAACTCCATGCAGTGCCCAGGTCAAGTCACATTTCCTCAGAAAAACAACAATTTGGCTGTGACAGCATTTTCCTCACATCAGCATCTAAAACACTGCTGAGGCAGCAAAGTTAAAAATTTACATTCTGGTCTTCAGTGGAAAAAAACAAAAAAATGAAACCTTCACTTATTGTGACCTAGTGGGGATTTATTTCAGGGTGGTTCTTCCTCTTCAATACTAATAAAATCTAGCTGAGTTAACATGGAACTTGGTAAAACATTATTGAATATAGCTAAACAGGAGATTTAAAAGCCCCACATCAGAAGGAATTGCTGAAAGTTGATTTAAATAAAAAGGAAGGTTGGAAAGTTTGGGCTTTTTGCAGAGCTCTGGATGCACCCCAAGTGTTTGTCTTCGGCTTATTCTGTGACTCAGAATGAACTAATATTTAAAGCCATTAAGAGAAGTTCTCAAATGTCTCAAGTCTAATAATTATCTCATTATTTCCTGTCACTAGAAGGGACCTGGGCAAAAAGGGGAACCCTCGCTCTCACCCCAAGCCAGCACTAACATTGTTTTCCTTATACAAGTAAGAAAGCACCGGAATCCGCCCTCGGCTTCTGAACTTTGAACTTCCCATCACCACTGCCTTGGAGGCAGCTCGAGGCACCACGATTTCTGGAGGGTATGTGCTGCAAACCTGAGTGAGAAAAAAGAAAAAAAAAAAAACAGATATTAGTACTGAGCAATTCAAAATCCATGAAAAATTCATCTTGAGCTCATGACGTTAAGATTTATTTAGGAAAATAAGAGAGGAATAGGTTCAAAATAAAAGAATGTGAAGGAAAGGATCAATTTTAAAAGTGAACCTAGAAAATGGACTGCACTGCACCCAGTACATATTAAAAGAAGTTCTTTAAATTCATAAATTTTATGAAAGTTTCTGATTTAGAATCACAGAATGGTTTGGGTTGGAAAGGACCTTAAGGATCATCTTGTCCCAACCCCCTGCCATGGGCAGGGACACCTCCCACTAGCCCAGGTTGCTCCAAGCCCCATCCAACCTGGCCTTAGATGCTTCCAGGGATGGGGCAGCCACAGCTTCTCTGGGCAACCTGTGCCAGGGCCTCACCACCCTCACAGCCAAGAATTCCTTTTCACAAAAAGAGAAAGTAAGAACAACTATATTTAAAAAGTTCCCTCTAAATCTTATTCTGAAAAGGAATGACCAGCAATCAGGAAGCACCCTCAGAGACCAGCTTTATCTTTCCTCCTCAAACCAGTACAGTCTCTCAGCATAGACTTCACAGATGAGCTCCTCCCCAAGCCTGGCTTTACATTAGGCTTGACAATTTTAACACACAGGCTGGAAACCCTGAGGAAATTCTAAAGCACTGGCACTTGAGAGTTACACTTGAGCAAGTACAGCCTCAGAGTGATTAATGATTTGAGCTGCTCACATTCAGGTGCCTTAATCAGCTACTGGAAACAGCATCTCTGCCATCACATCTCAATTCAGGCATCCAAACACATAGCCAGGTAAAATGAACTGTCACTTCTGACAGCACAGGCTTGTATTTCTTCAACCCAAAGTGTAACAGCAAAGAAAGCTGCCCAGGGAAGAGAGTGGGGAGCAGGGGAAGGGATTCAGGACCGAATATGTTGGATTCTTCCTCAGAGTTGCCTGTTTTGGCTTTTTGACAGCCAGGTCTGACTGTTCCACATTAGAAGAAATAAAAAGGGAAATAATGTGTAACAGGATTTTGAACAAGCTTGCTGACAAATGCTGTTGTTTATTGTTGTTTAGATCCAAGATGGCCTTTCAAAGAAAATAACAGCAGCAGCCAGTTTGGACTGAAATGACAGAGAGGCCTTATAAAGCAGAAGATCCAACCAAGCAAGCAAAAGAAGGTCTGTTTTTCTCCTTCCTTCCCTAGTCCCTCTCCACTCTGCCTCACCCCCTACCAATCCAAACTGCTGCCATTTATTTCTCTCCTACACATCTGTCCCTAGTCAGGTGGGACAGGCTTTGGAAATACCAAAAGCAGCTAAGGGTACTTCAGGCTTTTCCTAACAGATGGTTTGCCATTTCTCTAGCAGAACAATTCTCTGGTCCCTTGCCAGGGGGATCAAAGCAAACCAAGGTGACTCTGCAGCTCTTCTGTAGCATCATTATCTGCAACTTCCCATCAAGATGATGCTGCTTAAAAGCAAGAGAGCTCATTCCTCCCCAGAGGCAGCAGCAGGGCTGCTCTGTGTCATTAATAACAACAAGGAGATACTGCATTAAATGGCTACTTGGGGCAGGAATTACCTCGTAGTCCTTGTTAACATCCGTTATTTCCCAGTAGTCGTTTGGAATTCCCATGCGCTGGTAATCCAGTTTTAAATCAATTAGTTTCCACCCAATTTCCCGGTTCTCTTTAGACATTTTAGGATTGTAAGAGAAAGCATAAAGTTCTTCAGGTTTCACTGGGAAGAAGAAAGAAAAAAAAATTAGCTATTTAATAACTAAAGAGATGCAAAGACATACAGAGAGGCCTGAACTTCTGGAAATCAATCATTCAGTGCTGCAGAGAAGAGTATTTGAGATATTTAAAACTTCTCAACCCCATATTTATAGGATTTTGGTCAGGGTAGTACCAAGTGCTGACAATTCCTCCTGAAATCCTCAGGAATTTCCAATACTCAGTTCCCACATGCAAGGAAATAGGCTTAAAACATTTTGTTAGAATTAATTCTAAGTCTGAAGCGGTAATTTTTCCTGAACGAATGATTTCCTCCTAAATTCACTACAACAGGCACGTTAGATGGGATTTATGTCATAAGCATTAACCCATAAATGACAACACATATTAAAAGATCTATTTTTTGTGGAGAGTTCATACAACAGCTCTTCCACACCTGAAAGTTCATCCTTCAACAGCAAGTTCTAACCCTGAGAGATGTCTGAAATGTTACTTTCAGCCCAACAAAGGCTTCGGGCTGGGTCTGACAAATGGCCATTTACCATCCCAACCTCCTTCCCTCTCTCCATAAAATGCAAATCCAGCCAATAACTCATTCAGCTAACTCCCAAGGCAGCAAGTGCTCCAGAGACAGAGGGAAACCTGTCAGGGGCTGATAAAGCAGGTAACCCCCAGCTGTCCATCACTCTGCCAAAAAACCATGAAGGGAACACATACACAGACATTTTTTAAACCAAAAACAGAGCACTCTTAAAATCCTTAAGTAGAAGAAAAGAAAGAGCTACAGCATTCAGACAAACAACTACAAGAAACTGGTGTGCTCCCCTGCAGTGACACCTCCCAAGCTTCAAGGCACTACCTAAGTCTCTAATTTGCAAAACTCAAAGAACAGAGACAGCTTTTAAGTGTAACACCAGAAACCTGCTAGATACAGCATAAGAGTTAGAACTGCAGAACTAAGAAAAGTCCAAAGAGCACAAGGGGGATGCTGGGAATAGACACAAGCCTTAATATCAATTAAAAAAAAAAACTCGGCAAAACCCATTTCTCCTACAGGATTTCCAGCCCAGTCCTGTGAAGGGCAGCAAGAAGCTGCCTGGTGCCATCAATTCCCCTTCCTCAGACTAGTGACACAATTTACAAATTGCAATTACAAATTACATCCTTGTAATAATAACACAACTCAGGTTCACTGAAGTAGCACTCCAAAAACAGAGGCAGAAGGCAGACAGGAACTCAGTGGAATGCTGTGCTGCAAGAAGAACAAGAAGCCTGAGGATTCAACCATGATGGAATAAAAAGCTGGAGCCAGAAGAGACCACAGGCTTTTGAGGATATTTTGCTCACCCTCTTTCAGAGTGACTCCAAGTCAGGGCAGCCTGGGTGAAACACAGGGTGTCACAGCTGAGTAAACAGTGCAGAGCAGCTTAAACATGCTGCTGGAAACAAATCGAAGATGCCAATGTTTAAGGCTTTATTTGTGGGATTCCCGAATTCTGGGTCAGCTGGAGAGGGCAGAACTGCACACAGAAAACAGCCAGGTCACATGAATGACTGACAGTGGCCAGGGATGGGATGTGACACTCGGTGTGAGTGACATGAGAAAAAAGCCTGGGACAGACTCAGTCAGGCAAATGAACCTTCCACAGGCCTCCAGAAGTTCCTTGCGGAACACCAGCTCATTCCCACTGCCACAGGATCACGGAACGGCCTGGATTGGAAGGGACCTTAAAGATCATCCCTTTCCACCCCCTGCCATGGGCAGGGACACCTCCCACTAGCCCAGGTTGCTCCAAGCCCTGTCCAACCTGGCCTTGGACACTTCCACAGATGGGGCAGCCACAGCTTCTCTGGGCAACCTGTGCCAGGGCCTCCCCACCCTCACAGGGAAGAATTTCTTCCCAGTATCCCACCTAAACTGCTCTCTTTCATTCTCCCTTGTCCTGTCACTCCGGGTCCTTGTAAGTAGTCTATCTCCATCTTTCTTGTAGGCTTCAAAGACTGTGTTTAATTAAGCAAATGTCCTGCTCTCTACTTCCTGAGCCCATCCTTTGTCTCTGGTGGGAGAAGCTGATTCCGACTCCACATCCTGCACTGAGAGCCCAAACCCAAGCTGGGGCAGACAGAGCTTCCCCAGGGCTCAGCCCAGCCTTCCAGCTTAGAGAGCTCCAAGAATTCCCAGAAGAGACTCCCACTCCCAATACCTGGCTGTGAGAGCTTGAGCAGGGAGGTGAACACATCGTGGCAGTCCCGCTCCTGCCCCAGGACAAAGTGAGCCACGTGGAAGTTCTTGCAGTGGATAAGCAGGGGGTACCCAGCTGTGGTCAGGGGCAGCTTCTCCACACTTGCAATGTGGTGATGCAGGATCTGAAAAACAGGGAATAAACAACATTTTTCAGATAAGGCTGCGAGCAGCACAAGCAGAAATGAAGTTTCTGTAACACAATCAGCTACTTATGCTTCCTGCAGCTAAGTAGCAGCAGAAAATGAGATTATTTGTGATTATTTATCAAACATAAACACCCAGACTGCACCTAAAGGCCAGGTAACTAAAGCAGGACTGAAAAAACACAGACGCACAGAAATTACTTTCAGAGATTGATGTGCAGCTTGGTTTACCTGGTGCACTTTGCTTTCCCACTCTCATATGCAATATATTCTGTCATTCTCACTTTACTTTAGAATCAATAAAATAGGCTCATTTCAGTGCTAATTCTGCACTTACAAAAGCTGTAAATTCAAGTTTGGTGGCTTGGTATATTGAGTTTGAGAGAGGAAATTACACAAGTTTTTTATATTCCTTGAACTGACACTAATTCCATGAGTGAACTCTATCAAGTCATGTCACCATTGTGCTCATTTCCTTCCAAACCAGCTGTTTCTGTTGAGCATTTGGTATTAAAATGCTATAAAAGGTCATTGGAGCTGTGGAACTTCCAAACTTGTTTATTTTGGATATGAGAGCATGTAGCGACAGGACAAGGGGGAATGGCTTCCCACTGCCAGAGGGCAGGGTTAGATGGGATATTGGGAAGGAATTCTTGGCTGGGAGGGTGGTGAGGGCCTGGCACATGTTGCTCAGAGAAGCTGTGGCTGCCCCATCCCTGGAAGTGTCCAAGGCCAGGTTGGAGCAACCTGGGCTAGTGGGAGGTGTCTCTGCCCATGGTAAGGGGGCAGGACTGGATGATCCTTCAAGTCCCTCCCAAACCAAATCAGCCTGTGACATAAAATAACTTTTATAGGTATGTTTACACAGCCCCAGGCACCACAACATACCCATGTTTCCTTCCTGACTTCAGCAGAAGCCTCCACGTAGATCAGGTGTGTGGCTGTCAGGTACAATGTCCCATTGGCCACCTTCCTGTTCGCGTAGCGATCCAGCAACTTCACGTTCTCGACCTGCAACATAGAAAGAGGAAGCAAAAACTACAGAATCCCAGAATCACTGAGGTTGGGAAAGTCCTCCAAGACCATCGAGTCCAAGCTGTGCCCGATCCCCACCTTGTCACCCAGTCCAGAGCACTGAGTGCTGTGTCCAGTCCCTCCTTGGACACCTCCAGGGGTGGGGACTCCACCACATCCTGGGCAGTTCCAATGCCTGACAGCCCTTGCCGTGGAAAAATTCCTCCTGATGTCCAACTTTGACGGAGGAATTATCTAAACACCCGTTGAACTCCAGTCATTCAACTTCTAATAAGCAACTCATGAAGCAATACAGGAAAAAACATGAATTTAAGTCTGCCCTACAACACCAGCTCAGCTTTATGCTATTATTTCTCCATGAATTAAAGCCAAAAAGGTTAAGCAAACAGCCAAGGTTCAGCACCAGTGTGAGTAACAGGACGACTGGATGCGTAGCCAAGATGATTCCATTTTGTTACTGGACAAGGCTGACAAATAACAAGACAAAGAACTGCAAAGAAAGACTTGTCTGTGTTCAGAGTAATCAAAGTGTTGCTCTGAAAGGAACAGCCCTCTCCAGTCTGACTTCCAGCTGCTCAGTGCCTGTAAAAAACCATTAGGAGCTACTTCTTGTACTTCACTTCCTGGCCTGTAAGTGCATTTCATAAAGCACATCAAGCTAATTAATAAAAAGCAGCTTTAAAAAGTATCAGCACAGACATAATAGAATAGTTGACAGTATTTCATCGATTTCCTCCTGGCCTATTTGCCTCTTCATGAAGGTAGATGGAAATTTTCTTTCACCATTAAGCACAAATAATGGGGAAAAATAATTGGATGGATAATAAAAACAAGCTTTTTAACAGTATATGATAGATTAGTTTTGGGTATTGAATGTGTGAGTTTTCTTACATTGTCTGAGAAAAGCCATGGAAAATGTCAGCAAAGAAACTTGCAGAACAGAGGTAGAGGCTGAATGATTTCCTAGCATGTCATATTTTTCAGCAAATATAACTATTATATATATATAATATTTCCCTTTTTCAGGGCACTAGACACAAGCAGGACCAGCAAAGCAACACAGGGAACAGGGGAAAGAGCATCCCCAAACCAATACCCTAGAGAATAAACCAAAATATAACAATATAACAACCTCCATGGCAGCAAAAGGTAAAATTAAATTACCAACCGCTGCCTGAAGTAAATGCAATTTATTTTTAGCCGCCTGAACACAGCAATACCGGAGCTCCTGTTTCACTGAATTTAACGGGGGAAAAAAGTACATTTGATTCACTCTTTGGGACTGAGGGGGGGTGGATATAAAGGAAATTTTCAGGGATTGCCGCCAAAACACCTTGTGTCACCCCCTGCAAACCCGCTTCCCAACACGGCGGCGGAGCCACCAGCACCTTCACACCGCGGCTTTAAACCCGCCGCGCTCAGCCCTGAGGGCGCGCAGGGGGTGTTGCCCGACGGGGATCAATCACGGCGCGTGCAGCCAAATAAATCCCGCCGTTAAATGGAATAAAGCTCGGTGAAGGTTACCTTTGGGGTGCTGATGTGCTCCATGGCCGCCTGGCCCCGCCGGCCTGACGGGCCGCGCCGCCGCCATGAGGGACCGCCCGGCCCGCCCCGCCCCGCCCCGCCCAGGGCTCGCGAGAGCCGCGCCGCGCCACCGCCGCCATATTGGGTGAGGGCACCGCTGAGGGCACAGCCCGCCGGGCACGGCCCAGGATTCCCCTCCTGGAATCCCCGGGATGCTCCTCCCGAGGAATATTTGAGGGAAAAGCCCCTTTTCCCTCTCCAAATGTACGGCCAACAGTGTTGCCCTCAATGGGCTAATAGCCCTCCCCACTGGTGTAAGGGATCAGAGGTGCATTTCACATTAATGCTTGGCACACTCAGCAGAGCTAATAATACCTGTTTATCAGGTTTTCCCTGTATTTTAATTTCAGAGCACGGCGCTGCCTCTCACGGATACCTAGCCTTGATCCCGAAGAACTGCTTTAATTCACGTGCTTGCAATGAGTGCTGGTGTCCCACACAGTGGGGGGCAGCTGCTTCCCCAGGTGTTCTTTCCAACCTAAGTCCCAATTTCCTGAGACATTCCCTTCAGCAGGGTGATCTTGTGTGGAGTCTGAGAATTTACAGGTTTTAATTATTACATGATCAGAATCACAGACTGGTTTGGGCTGAAAAGGGACCTTAAAGCACATATAGTTCCAACCCCTGCCACAGGCAGGGACACCTTCCATGGGTGTTTTTCCAATTGGGGATATTGGTGTGATGAGTCAGTCAAGTGTTTTTATGGATCCCAGCAAGAAAAGACTTGAACTCCATAAGGTGTTGATTAAAACACTGTTTATTAGAGATAACAAATCTTTGTTCGTGAAGCCTAGCCATGATTAGAGATAACAAGAGAAGGGAAAAGGGGATACCCTGCCATTCCTTCCCTGGTGGGAATCTCAAGCTGTGTAGGATCTAATGGACCCCAGCCAGGGAACACTGCACAGATCTGGCTTCATCCTTTCGTCTGTACCCTCAGAATTAACCAAATCTGAAATTCCTACCCCTCGTACAAACATTCCATACTTGTACAAACCCACACGGTTTGTACTTCCAGGGAAGAGGAGACACATGGGGTGTAAATCCTGGGTGTGGAGCAGCACAGACTCCTCCTCTGCAATTAGTGAGGGCAGAATTTATTAATTACAGCTTTGCATTTGTGCTCCACATAATCCAAAGTCGGTTTTCCCCCCATTAGCCTCTCCTGGGGTTTGCAGAAGGATGAGGATACTTTAGAAGGTTACTAATAAACAGAGTGGGTATCGTTGTAGGGACTCCACAATACTCCACGATGTAGGTGTATAATATCAACTCTTCTTCCTCCTCTTCCCAAAGGAAATGGCACACACACAGAAGGCAAAAATAAAAAAATGAGGGAAGAAATAAGCACGTGGAGATGAAAAGAGCTGGAGTAACAGCTTCATTGCCCAGCCAGGCACTATCACCCTCACAGCTTATTCCCAAACTAATCGTTATGCCACAGGGATCAGTTTGAGCAGCAATCCCAAGGAATAAAGAGAACTGACTTCTTCCAGGGAGCTTTGCCCAAATAATAGATGTATTGTCCACATCTCTCTGCAATCTGCATTTACTGAGCCTGAGGAGTTGAGGCAAAGGGAGGTGTCAGAAGAAAATAAATGGAGATGAGGCCACAGAGTTGAGCTCAGCCAATACATTTTGAGAGTATATGAGGAGGAAGATGAACTCATAAAAAAGGACCTTATAACCACCCAGGTCAGTGATGAATGGGGCTGATTTTGTTGGATGGATGACAGAACTGTCACAGAGCAGGACTTGTACCAGGCCACCAAGGCCATGCCCCAGGCTTGACTGAACTTGTGAGTACAGCTCACAGCACCTTCAGACTACACATTTTTGCTGTCATTTTAAGTCACGTTTATTATAGAATTTCTCCTATACTACAGGAATCTGTAACTCTTTTGATCTTGCTCTGAGTTCCTCACACTGACATTGATTCTGCCATTCACCCAGTGCCCACCCTCAGGCTGGACAGGTTTTGTATGGAGAGAAGAGGGGCTTTCTGAATTTTTTTTTAATCTGCAGAGCAGTTTGAAGAGCAATTTCTGTAATGTCATTTTTATTAGTCACTCACCCTTTAGGAAGTGTTTAACAGGCAGATAAAATCTAACATAATAAATCTCAATCAACAAAACAGTCAAATCTTGTGTGATGCGGACGAAAATTACATTTTTGGGAATATATTTGAGAAAAGAACAATTTATTGTGTACGTTTACTGTGAGAAGGATGGGAGGGGCATTACCAGACACCCACACTGCAAGCTCCTGAAATACAAGTACCAAAGGGGCTGTTGGAAAAGGAGTCTTGTTTACAAGTCTTATCAAGAGAATGGTGCCAAAAATACACTGAGATAATAAGTTTAGATACAATTCAGTGCACACAGACCCGCCCAGAGCCCAGATCCTGTCATTTTGGGAGCAGACAGCACAAGGAATGTCATGACCAAGTCCATCAGTGTGCTGATGCCAAGGCCAGCTGAAACACCAGGCAGGAATTTGGCCTTCAGAGTTTGTTTTTCTCACTTTAGTGGTACTCAAGAAATAGCTGTGTCAAGAAAGAGCCTCAGGGAGAACACATTTTGCCCATATATTAGAATTTTGACTGTCACAAATAGAGTCTGCAGTATCTTCTCAGAGAAGAAAAATTTACAAGTAGCTTCATTCGGGGAATATGAGGCTGCTGAGAAAAATGAAAGCAGAGCTGGGCATGGACTCCTGCAAACCTTAACCCTTGGAATTGTCCTAATTCTCAAGGGTCCTTCAGTGGAAATCTTTAAGTGAGTTTTGATATCATGAGGTGGTATCAGAGTCTTTATGTGAGGAGCTGCAGCATCACTATGTAACCTGGGCTAGTGGAAGGTGTCCCTGCCCATGGCAGGCTGAAACTGGATGATCTTTAAGGTCCCTCCCAACCCAAACCAGTCTGGGACTCTGGGATTCTATTTACAGCCTCTGCTAATAGACCCAAAATGATTCAACTGATGAGTTTCCCTGAAGGTTTTGAAAGTAGCTCATAGAAAAAAATTTGTACCTTTTCTTACCCCTTTTTCTGCTGACAGTGATGGTCCCCTCAGTGCTACCAGTGCGGGTCAGATGGTTCCTAAAGCCTCATTGCTCCGGTTGTACTGCAGTTGAGTCTTCCACGTCCTGGGACATCCAGAGATCTGATGGACAAAACACAGTTAGTTCATCTCTTGTACCACTGAAGGAGTCACAGCACTGAGCTGCCCCCGAGCTGATCCTGCTTTAGTAATTCCAAACTCCTGATCCTGATCTCCCTTCCAAAGGTTTTACAACACCAAGAGGCTGTGATTGCACCAGACACCAACAGTTTGCATGCAGGGACCATTCCTCTCCTCCTCTAAATTCAATACAATCAGATGGAGCAACCAGGTGTCCTGGATATTTTTAGATTCCCTGGTTGTGTTGCTTTGCTGTAGATTAATAACCTGCTGCTCATGCTGTGCTGGGGCTGTGGGACAGCCCCCCCCACCTGTTCAGAGTCAGGAGGGGTTTATTATTTAAAGCATCACTCACAGAAATAGAAAATCACTGTGAGGGAAGGAAAGGTTTGGGAGAGTGTTTTTTTTCCTTTGCAGTTGCTGTGGCTGGATGTTTTTAGTGGAAAGAAAATGTCATCATAAGTCTGGTGAAATCACCTGACACTTGTGTCCACTTCCAGCAGAGTTTAAGAAGGGAACTGAAGAACACACAGTTTCATTGTTGCTCTTGGAGGTGAACCGAATGCATGAACAAAGAGCTCAGACAGGGAAGTTTCTTCTCTTTTCCAGTGAATAGCCAGGTTGTGATGATTCTCATGTTCAAAATTATTCTACAAGATTCTTTGTGTTTATTGCCTTGCAATTCAAGCTGCACTTCTTGTTTTTAAAAATCTTATAATTAAGTGGCCTGGTTTGTACCCCTAGAATTAAAACAGTCTCCCTGAACATCACAAGCCATGCTCATATAAATTTTACTTGCTGCCTAAACTTGAGAAAACAGACATAAATCTGACTTTCACAAAGAGATGAGTTGCTGAGAAGTCCCTGGCATGAACATTCATGGAATGAGACTGTGAGGGAAGGCTGAGCAAGGCCAAAGCAAATGTGTTTACAGTCTCCAACAAACCTCTGTAGATCAGGTTTTGCAGTGTGTGTCTGTCACTGCTGGGGGAGAACAAAGCCTTCAAACCTCCCAGACCCTGTCCCTAAGGACACAGAGCTGTTCTCCCTCAGCCTGCTGGCAAGTGGGAAAGTTGTTTCCTGGAACTTTTTTTTACCAGCTGTCATTGCACCTTGGGCTGCCAGTTGGATTAAAGCTCTGCATGGATGAATGAGTTGATGACTGAGAGCTGGGAATGATTGTCTTCCCCCTGGCATTGTCTTCTGCGTGACTCTGACACCTCAAAAAGATAAGAGATCATGTGGAATTAGCTCCAGAGCAGAGCAGGTGCTCTGTAAGGATCCGATATTCCTCTGGTGTAAGACGTGATCTGCAATCCATCAGTGATCCAGTGCATTCCAGAGCCTGAATAGAATTTTCTCTGCAATCCAAACATGTTCCAGGGTCTTAAACTCTTTGTTGCAGCACACAAAGCTCTGACCCAGTCAAGCCTTGTTAGCAGTGGCAAATTTATTCCTAACTGCTTTTCTCTGGTGCAATGGAGTTGTTCTTTTTTTGAGACAGGCCTCAATCCATGGTGACAAAGGGTGGATTATCTGCCTCTCAGCAAGCTATTGAAACCTATCTGAGGGAATTCGGATGTGGGGTTAGGGAAGCTATTGAAAAAATGCCAAGAACTGTATAATACAGGAAGGAGAACAGGGACGGTACTGAAATGCAGAATGATATTTGGATGTCACAGTATCTGGAGAGCTGAGATGGTGTTTGGCAAGTGACAGAGAGGGATATAATTCAGGACTGGAGCCAGACTCCAGCTTTCCTTGGCTGCAGAGAGAATCTCCTCTGGGCTTTTCCCCTGACATACTCAGAAAATTGTTTTTTCCCATTTGTACTGAAGTTCAGACTTCAGGATCTCTGCCTGCACTGTGTGTGCACAGTATTTTAGTAGGAAAATCAGCTCGACCTTTTCCTGAGGCCCAGCTTTCATTCATAGGTAAACAGAGGGGCTTCTGGAGAGAGCTTCTTGTTAGGCAGCAAATTAATGAGGGATGTCCCTAGGGCTTGCAGGGGAAAAAAATCCTTTAGGATCCCTCTATGCTGTCTCTCCTAAAGCCTCCTTCTCTATGTTGTGCTAATCTGTGGGTTTGACTCTCTTGTTTAATTATAGTTCTAATCATCTTACTCATGCTTCATTTCCCACTGTAAATAAAAGGAATTTTAGGCTGCACTTTGCTTTTTTCTTCCAAGTGGCTGAGTAAATTTGCCCTTTTTTAAAAAAGTGACTGATTATTTCATTGTGAAATTGTGCTCATCTTGACAACATGGCTGGGCTGAGTCATCCCACTGTGAGGGGGAGCAGCCCAGGGAGCACAGAGGGACAACTGCAGGTTGTTTGTCACCAGCAGTGTGGGGAGATCTTAAACTCTGAGTGACAGCAAATGGCAGCAGGATGACTTGGTACTTCCACACTCAAATCCAATATAGTCTGGTGAAATCCTTGGTGGGTTTATCTATAGGGACAATAGCAAATTTCAAAGGAAGGCAGACTGAATGTGGATGTTTATGCTAAGGACAGCCCACTCCTACCTGCTTCCAGAGGGGCTCCCTGACTTCCCAAAGGCAGTTGCCCACAAGCCACATTTGCCTGTTCCAGCGTGCAGTGGTTCTGAGTTGCAGTGTGCTTTGTTAGGTTTCATTTCCAAGGAATATCATCATCCCAGAACTTCCATCCCACCTCTGTCCACTGCTGACAGGGTCAAAATGGCTTTACGAAATAAGCTGGAAAAAAATATTGGAGATGAGTGAAGGGGCAGAGAGGGAAATAACAATCTTACCAATAGTGTTTTCCCCAGGCCTTGGCATTCCAATGGCTCTACTACTCTCTCCATTCCCTGCTGTTTTTTACCCAGATCTGCCTGAGAATATGCAAACACCAGAACCAGCTCTGTACAGTCATCCAGCACCGGAAGACCCATCCATGTTCATCCAACCATCCATCCATCCATCCATCCATCCCAGTTACCACCACACTGGTTCATGTGATCTTGTTCCAATATCCCAGCCCCATGTGGATAGATTGGCTGGTTTTATTCCCAAGCACCCTGCACCCACAGGATCTTCATGTGGGGCTGCTGCAGGGAACAGTCTTTTCAAAGCCACCTCTTTAACTGAGGTGTCACAAGGTTGTTTTAGCTGGAGAGCAATGGAAATGCCATGGGGAATGGTGGATCCCATTCATCTCTTCCTGCTGAGCTGATGCTGTGCAATGCCAAAGCCCTGCCCACCACCCACTGGAACATCTGTTACAGCAGGAACGTGGGCAGATGAAGCAGGAATATTTCTACTGTGAACTGGAGAAAGAATATGTGCTTGTCTGATAAAGTACTCCAAGGAGCCTCTAAAAGCAAACTTGACAGAGGGCACTTTGTCCAGCAGCTCTTTGCACTCTCAGCTACCAAGAAGTGGTGACAAAAAGTCCACAGTGTGAAGAAGCACAGGCCCCTTTCATGCCCTTGGACAAAAACCAATGGAAGGGGAAGAACCCAGCTGGCTTCCGCTGGCAGTGACACTGGGAATTGTGGAACAGAGAGTGTTTATCAGGTGTAGGTCTGTCCTGCCACATTCACTCACCCACTGCTGACCTGGCACCATCACCCTCAACTCACAGTGAGACCTCACTTTGGAAAGACTGTGGCATCACCCACCCCCAGGCAGAGCCTTGTTCCCCCTGGATAAATCCTTCCAGTCCAGAAGGGCTGGTTTATACTCACATTGTGAGCCAATAAACACTGACTAACAACTGCCATTTCTCACTTTCCCCCCCATTTGTCTTTGATAGGAAACCTCAGAAGGGAAACACAACAAACCCCCAGGTAGTTCCAGGTAGGGAACTTGGGCATAGACATCCCACTATTTCCATTGACTGAGACAATTGTGTTTAAACAGGCAGGAATGTTGGTCACTTCCAAGGGAAAAAGCTTTGGAAGAGTCGGTGTGTCCTCACACTCCGTTAACAGTGGGATGAAGGTGTAAGAGACCTGCCTGGGCAAACAGAAGTGTGGAGAAAGAGTCCCAAAAGAGAGTCCTAAGAGGAGTTTTGTTGTTATCTTAATAAGATACTTAATAGAAAACTTAGCCTTTACACTTAAAGACAGAATTCTTCTTCTTTACTCTTACAATAATCTGGGCAATTAACACTTTGTCATGCTAATGAGGCCATCTACCTTCTAGGTGCAGAGGGTATCATGTATTTTATATCAACAAACTAAGGTTGGCTCAGAACCTCATTAGCCCTGAAGGAACCAACACTACAAAGCAATTTCTTCCCAGTTTGTTTGCAGTAGAAATCTTTCCTCTTTCTTTTTTCTCTTTCCTGCTGAACCCAAGGTAGTTACTGAAAGGCCACAGCGATTCAGTTGCTCATCAGCAGAGCAAACCTGTGTCTAGAGCTCATATTTCATTCTCCTGGACTACCTCAGCTTAGTCAATTCTTTACAAGGTTAAATGAAAAACTAAAAGATGCAGCAAAGCAGAAAAAAAAAAAAAAAGACCTTTCATCGCAGGGATGAAGAAGATTTTAACTGAATAACAACACAAAGTTGAGGAAAAATCCAATAAGGTTTCTTTCCAAAGAGATGAAAAGCGGGTTTTTATTCTGTTCAGATTTCAGGGCCTGTGTAACAAAGCTCATCTGGAACATTTGTTTCACTTAACATTTGGAAAGCAAAGAGCCTCCCCTGGCCAGCTCATGGATAAGTCATTCCTGGCATGTCACAGTTCACCCCCTGAACTGTGCCTTTGGTGAACGGGGCTCAGGAGCCTCGGGGGAAAGGAGCATGATCAGAAAACACATCATAAAACATGATCATTCTGGAAACAAAACTGTACAGAGTGAAGAAAAAAAAAATCCTAAACCTTTAATCCTCTTACCTGGGTGTTCAAACCAATGTGTGACACTGATGTTACTTCTTTTTTCATCAGCTCCCCTCCACAAGCCTATACAAAGCAGAACTGCTCAGTTTGCACCGCAGCTGTGCGCCTCCCATCTACTCTTTATTCCCAAAGACTTCATTATCTCCCTCATAAATACTTCAGCCCTTGGCACATCTGGGATGCCAGACAGAATCTACTGCTCTACGGCCTTGGAAGCTGTTTTGAAATTCCCTGGTCCCAAGAAATGCCCTTGCAGGGAGAATTTGCTGTTTCTCATCCCAGTCAGACACTCAGCCAGGTGAGAAATGCTCTGGGAACATTTGTAATGAATTATAATCACCAATCACTCTGTGTTTTGTAACATTAAACAAAATACTTCACTGAACAAAAGTTTCAGTCTGTCCAGGACGTTCATGTCCACAATTGCAAAGGAGATTCCCAGTGATCTTCCTCCCCACCATTTCTCCAGCAGTGCAATCTGACGGAGACATTCCAGCCCGGGAATGAATAAATAAGTAAATCTGTGTAATGATTATATTTGCCCAGCTGAGATCTTGTTCAATCTTATTGTTTTCGAAATGGAAGCCTAAAGTTTTTCATTTGCCTACATAAGTGCTGGCCCAGTATAATCTTAAGAAAATAAATTATATATTTCAGATGTCACTCCTTTCATTGAGAGTCCATGAGTGTTAGAAAACAAAAATTGTCAATGTAATATAGACTTCTATTGCCATTTCTTCTGTTGAGACCATTGCTCTGGGAAATGTTGAAGTCCTTTCTCCCTTCTTAGGCCATTTTTAATTCACAGAAAGGTTTCTGAAGTGGCTGCATAATAAAATAAATACATTAGCATCTCAAATTTTTTTTTTTTTTCCAGGCAGCTTTGTCAGTTATTTACAACCTCTTAAGGAAATAAAGGAGTCTAGTAACCAAAGTAACCAGAGTTACCTTTGTTTACCCCATTTAACCTGATGGTCATGTTTGTGTCTCCACTCTGCCATAGTTCAGGTACTAGCAGAGCTGTGTCTCCATCTTCTCACATCCACACACAGACCCTCATGGTGTCCTTCTCACCTGTGTTTTAGGACACCTGGATCCCCTGATCCCCTGAGGGATCCCACAGTGTGTCAGCAGCCACAGACACAGCTTTCACAGGTAAAGGTACCACTGGGAGCACCAAAACAATCACAATGGGCCTGGAGGAATCTTAATTAATGCCACAAAGCTGTGGCACAAAGCTGGTGCCACAGGTTCTGACTGATGGCAATTTTCCTGTCTGGGCCATCACCAGAGGTGGAAACTCCAAGTTTTCAACTCCCAGGCTCTCTCAGGCTCAGACAGATCATCCTGTTATTTCCATCTTGATCACATTTTCAAGACCTTCAGCTTTTCTTTTGTGGCGGCATCTGACCTTCTACACTCAGTGTTTCATGTTCATTTTCTAAGTGGATGAGGCATCCAGTCTCTGTGTCAGTCATGCTGCTGTAAAATAGAATCACAGGGGAAAAAAAGATCAAAAAAAGGTTGGCAGACACCTCTGGAGGCCACCTAGTCCAACCTCGTGCTCAAGGGAAGGAATTAAGGTTCAATAAAGGTAAGTATAATAAGTACCTACATTAGAAAGTCTGAGAGATGCAAGAGGAAAGAGGACTGACACAAGATCAGCTGTTGGACCTGAGAATCCTAAAGCTAGTATCCCCTTCAGTAACTCTAATATTTCCTTTAGTGTGAATTATTTCATACTCTCCTGTTATATCTTTATTTTCTAACATACAAGTTTGTGGATTTTATTAATTGCTTTGGGCTGCAAGGCTCAAAGCAGAGCAATTTAAAGGCAGAGAGGAAGAAAAGCAGCACAGCAATACAGCAGTGTGTGGCAGTGACAGTTTAATATGCACCAGCAGTGCAAGGCTGACCTGCCACCTCTAATGCCTTCAGCTGTGCTTCACCAGAAACCATCAGCCTGAGCAATACTGGGTTTACCAATTAACCAAGAGTAGATTGCAGTTTGGAAGGCAGTAAACAGAGCTGTGGTGTTGGCTGTGGATGTTCTGACAGACAGGGATTTCTCTCAGTCACTGTGTGTATCAAACCCCATCCATCACACTGGGAATCACTGACAGAGCACGGGGAGCATCCATGGGAAGGGCTGTTCTTCAGTTTGAAATGACTTGGGGTTTGTTATGATTTTCTTTTCTTGAACCATCTTTCCTCTGCTGTACCCAAGGAGGGATGTGCACAAGGATCAGCTCCTGGGGAGCCACAATTCCAAAGGCTGATGGAGCTATTTCAGGCTGCCAAAGGTCGTGAGGTGGGGTCAGTCCCTTCTCCCAAGTAACAAGTGCAGGACAAGAGGGAACAGCCTCAAGTTGTGCCAGGAGAGGTTTAGGTTGGATACTGGGAAAATTCCTTCCTGGGAAGGGCTGTCCAGCCCTGGCACAGCTGCCCAGGGCAGAGGTGGAGTCCCCATCCCTGAAGGGATTTAACAGCCATGTGGATGTGGCACTTGGGGACACGGGTTAGTGGTGGCCTTGGCAGCGCTGGGGGAATGGTTGGACTCAATGGCTTTAGAGGGATTTTCCACCCTAAATGACTCCGTCAGTCTGTGATTCTGTAAGCTCAGTTTAAGTGCCTGAATTGAAGGAGAAGCTGCAGAGCACAGGTTTTGTTCACAAGCTGTGTGTGGCAGAAATGCCCTCAGGGTTTTCGGGGCGTGTTCTGAACTCTCTGTGTCAGGGGCAGGGAAACAAGGTGCCCACACGCAGTTCTGCAAACCCACCCCTGACTTGCACCAGCCCTTAGTTCAGTTTCAGGGCTCCACAGGGCACTGCAGTCCTGACCTAACTTGTCACCAGCCTTTCCTGGCAATATCTTCTTCTGGGGAGTTTGCCAAGCACCGAATCCTCCTCATCAGTGACACTTCTGCAGCTGGGAAAATGTCACCCAGCTGAGAATAAAGTCTAATTCCTATATAACATATGCCTCACTCAAGCACATCAAGGCTGGCTCTTCAGTCCTACAATCCTGCTTGTCTGCCATTTCTCTCAGCTCCTGTCCCTCCAAACTGTCTGTGGAACAGGTTATTTCTGCCTGGCATTCCAGCAGAGCTCAGGAATTTGTTGAAGTACCAAAGGGGAGCTTTGCTGTCAGAAGGGACTCTGTGAAATAAACCGAGAAACAAAACCTCATCCCAGAGTTTCAGCTTCATTAGAGCCAGTAAGTCCATACCCCAGGACAGATGGACTCTTTCTGCACACTCAGCTGATTACATTAATTGATAATTAAAGAAGGTTTCCAGACCAAACAGTGCCCTTTATTTCAAATGTGCAACCTTGCTACTCTTTCAGTGGGGATATGATCCAGGGCTTGATCTGGGAATTGCACTGCTGGTTATGCCAGGGAAATTCGTATGTCATACATATGTTGATATCATGCAGGACAGAACAAGCTCCAGCTTGGTGTTGTTGCCTGGCTTTGGTCTTTCCAGATGGCTGACAGGAGAAAAAGGGGGTAAATTTCCATTGCTGGGACAGGTGAAAAAAGGTGAATGGAAAAGAATGAGTTATTTTTATCTTCTCTGTCAACTAAAAGATTTTAGACCAAATGTTCAGCTGATTAATCACGTTGAAAAGTTTTATTTTAGGTGAGAAACTGGCCCTTTCAATTTTCTCTTTGCTTGGGGACATGAGTTAGTTGGCCTTGACAGTGCTGGGAGAATGGTTGGACCCCACGGTCTGAGAGGGCTTTTCCAACTTAAATGATTCCATGACTCCATGATCCTGAAAAAGGCCTTACAAGCCTCTTGGTGTGGATGTTGGTTAAGAACACAGAGAGATGCTCTACAGGCAAGCTGTGCCTTCTGAAAAGTGGATCCCTTCCCACCATCTCGCACCGTGGGAACACATAGAAAATGGGGCTGTTTCCCTGAAATCCCTCTGGGCTAGTGCTGGGGCTTTGTGTCCAGCTCTGCTGAACTTTGCCGATGGGCAATATCTCTCCTTCCAAGGAGGGAGCTAAAAGTAAAAGCCAGTTTTATCCTCCGTGTGTATCCCACTGTCACTGGGAGCCAGAGATCTCTGGAATCCCGCAGGGGCTGCCAAGGCTGTGGTTTCCCAGTCACTGGCACCCTCTGGTGTCAGAGAACACGGGCAGGATTTGATTGCTCAGGGAAAGTCCGAGTTGGGTTCTTTGGGAGGAGTTTCTTTTCAGGCCTGTGCCACGTTGTTGCTGCTCTTTCCAAGTCCTGCTGGCACCTCTCCTGTCACCTGGATGACGTGTTGGGCTGTGTCTTGGGAAAGGGAAGATGCTGGAAACCAAACTAGACTGAAAAATGACAAAAAAAGCAGGCACGAGAACACATATTTCACTTGTTTTAGATAACAGAATAAATTGCCATTTGGGGTTAGGTTCTTAATCTCACGTAGAGTTATGTAATCCTACCTAAAGACAGTTTCTTGTGCAGCTCAGGCATTATCCCTGAAATGTCTGTGTGCACAAATTCAGGTGGGTATTTTAGGTTGCATGTTCCTGTATTTTCCTGACCCTTGACTGAGTTAGATGTGCTTCTGTAACTGTGACTGAGATGCTATTCTAGATGTCTGAGATGGTAAGGTTTGCAGAGCTGGATACCATCTCTTGCCCCTGGAATACACGGATGTTTGGGAGGGAAATGCATTTCTTGCAGTACCTCTGATGCAGGCACAGCAAAGATCAAGCTGGGAGTCATTGCTCTGTGTACAACATAATAATACTGACATTTGGAGGGAGGAGATAGTTGGCAGAGTACGGAAAAGCCTTCTTGGAGAGGGCGAAATCAGAGGCAGATCTCAGTGAAAGTGCAGTTTCCAATTCCTAATGCAGCCTAAGAGTATTCCCTGCTGGAATATATCAGCCACTGGAGATGTGAGTTAACCCTTCAGGACAGACACCTCTCAGATGGCTGGAAAATGAAGGGCAACAGTGGCTAAACTTCAAAGCCCCACTTTAAATTGCCCCCCTTTTTTTTGGCAGACTGATTATTTTGCATTGTATCAGAGATCAGTGGGAAGAGAAGAAAGACTTTGAGCAGGAGACTAAAGTAACACATGACAGAGCTGTTCCATGTCTTAATGTCTGGGGATTTAGTCCCTTATCTCTGAGGCCAGCTGGGAAGAATAGAAGACTTTTCTTGGAATTAGATGAAAATTAAAACACTTATGAGAAATAATGGTCAAGCTGAAAGAGGTTCAGAGGTTGAGGTTTGGCTTTGATCAAGTATCCAGAAATACCAGAGCCTCTTCAAATGCTCTGAACCCCTTGGTAATGAAGGGGGCAAGAAGGACACCTTGCTTTTCCAACATTTTCTGTTGTTTCCTGGTCATAGGAATATAATGAAATGTGACCACTTTCTACTCAAAATCAATCAGGGAGGCTCTTGTTTTAATGGCCATGGAGCAGAAATAAAAATACAGTAAAAATACAAAGTGAACTGAACTTTTCTAAAGTTCTCAAAAGATTTGGGTCCTGGGAGGGCACAAGTTGGTGAACTGTTTATCTTCCTCAAATGTTTCCCCTTGCCTAAATTCCAAGGGGGCAGTTTTACTGTTCATGCCTGTGGTTCAGTGCACTTCCCAGCTCCCTCCCCAGCTCCCATCCCTCCCCAGTTCCCTTCCCTTCCCCTCCCCTTCCTTTCCCAAACTTTCTCTTTCCAAATCTTCCCTTTCCTCATTGCTTTGTGTTCACATAAGTGTTGTCAGGACATTTTAGGGGACATCTGGGTCCAAATCCATCCCAGATGGTAACTCTGAGGGAAATGGAGAGCGTGGTACCAGGAGAAGATGTGATCCCTGTTGTATCACAGGGGCTGTGTCCTGTTTACCCCAGCCTTTGGGCTGGAGCTGTGATGGGAAACTGGAGCAACAAACAACATTCAGCTTCCCAGGGTTTGTTCACATGTTGTTTAGTGGGAAATCAGGATAAAAATCTGGAGGGAGGGAGTCTGCAGCCCACTCTCCAGGGTCTTCCCTTGCTCTGCAAGGCCCAGTTTCATGGTTTACAACCCGAGACATCCCTGTGCTGCAGTGGGATGAACCTCTCCAGTGCAATCCCAAACCAATGGATTAAAATGAGGGATTGGGAGCAGAATGCCCAAGGCACAGGGCACAGAGGATAAAGCTAGAGCCCAGGGCAGGTGTGAGGGGCACGAGCCCTGCCAGGGACGGGACTGAGGGCCCACACTGGGCAACTCCCAACTTTCCATTTGGCACAACCAGCACTGTCATAGAAAAGAAAACCCCTTTGCCCCTTGCAAGACCCTCTCCAGATGTTCCCAGGATTGGAATTCGCCCATTCTTTGTGTCAGGCACGCTCATCATTTCTGTCACATCAATGGCTATCAAGGGGCAGTGTCTGCAGGGAAGTGTCAGGATAGACAACCACAAGAGACATCAGAATAACTTCATCCAAGAAACAAGAGCCATCAGAAATCTCTGAGAGGACTTGTACCGAGAAATACCAGAGTCTTGCCCTGGACACCCAAATCACTGCTTCCTTTGTTCCAGCTCAGGTACCACACTGGCAGCTGGAAACCCTTTGCTGACAGAGTGCTTTTGGAAGAATTTCTCTTTGCTGGTTTGCATGTTTTCCGTGTGTCCATCTGCCTTTCCCTGGGACTCACCGAGATCTGAAACTTGGGTCCCAACCCTCCCTTTGCTGCTTCGCTTTGCTCCTCTGGAAGTTTAAAAAAGGCAAGGGATTTGGCCAAGCTTTTCCCATCTTCCTTGCTTAAGAGAACTGTGAAGGATATGTTCCTGCATGAAATTATCTGGTAATTTTCTTGTCTTCATTTTCAGTGTTTCAAGTGTTCTTAGGGGAAGCACTGCCAGACTTTCAACATATTGTTATGGTTACCACCTTGATAAATATAACCCAATTCTGTCTGTTCTCCCCTCTCTCTGAGCCTTCCCTCCTGACTCCTTATTCTCTCTCCTATCAAGCAGAAGTTTCTTTTCTTTATTTTCAGCACCTCCACGACCTTTTCCTCAACCAGTTTCCAAAATCTTCATGGCTGCTCTTCACCTTTTCTACCACCTCTCAGTTGCTCTGAAAATGTTCATTCCAGTTCCCTGCCAGAGCATAGAAAAGCCTCCAGCTTGTTCAAACTTCAGTGAAACTGGGGGTTTTTGTGCCTTCTGTCGCTCTGATTGAGAGAAGGTCTTTGTAACTGCTCACAGATCCTCCTCCAAGGAGCTGTAGCTCACAAGTTGACCTCAGGGCTGATCCAGTCCTACTGTTCCATTGTACATCTCCACGGAGTCTATTGGCAGGGCAGGAATTATTTCTGTATTATTTTCTGTATTATTTGATGCAGCACCTTGCACACTTTTCTTGTCCGACAGGTAATACACACACACACAGAGAAATAAAAATTAACTGGCTATTCCCCAGCCTCAGAGACACCCTGACCATGCTCTGGAGCCCAGATGCTGCAAACATCTGGAGTTAGGCTGATGAAGCAGGATTTGAGCTGTCCTGGGCCTTCTCAGTGACTTCAGTTCAGGTGTAAATGCCAAGTCTCTGGTAGCAGTGTTTTACACTTGCCTGCTGCATAAAAATTAAACAAAAAATAATAGTAAGAGCCCAAGGGTCAGAGACTCATCCAGTTCAGAGCTGGAGATTTTCAAAGCAGGTTTTCCTGTGAGATTCCAGCAATCCAGGCTTCTAATCCTTTAGACTCTGAAGCAGCTGCATCTCAAAAAAGAAGGAAAAACTCACAACTAACGAACTAACAAAAATCTCCAGTCTGGTTTGAAGTCCGAACACTTTGTGATTCGAGGTGGAACGAAGGTTTGGTTCAGCTCTTACTGCATTGGATTCTTGGGTTCCACCTGCAGTTGCAGCTTTGTTTGGCACCACCTGGGCCTGAGCTTTATATGGACTGAGCTTGCCTGAGCTTTACAGGGATGGAGCTCACCTGAGCTTTACATAGAGCTCATCCTGATCCTTACACATGTAGAGCTCACCTGAGCTTTATATGGACTGAGCTCACCTGAGCTTTACATGGGCTGAGCTCACCTGAGCTTTACATAGAGCTCATCCTGATCCTTACACAGGTAGAGCTCACCTGAGCTTTACATGGACTGAGCTCACCTGATCCTCACACAGAAGCCACGAGGACTCCTCTCCTGAAAATCAGACTTATCGCATCTGAACAACCAGAAGCCCTCAGGCAGAACAGCCGCTCCCAAAGCACCCTCTGGAAATCACCATCTCAATGAGCTCTGCCTTCCCCTTTCCCACTTGGAATAGGTGGTTGGGGTCCTTAGGGGAGGGGGGTCATTGGGCTGGGCAGCCTTTTTTGACAGCAAGAAGGGCTCGTTCCAGAGGGGAGAGTCCAGCAGGGAACACAGGAACATGGAATTTCCTCCTCAAAATACCTGGGGTGGAAAAGTGCAGAAATGAGGCTGGGTCTTGAGGCAGGAGAAAAACAGAGCTGGAGTTGGGAGCAGAGGACAAATCACCAGGAGCGAAGTCAAAGTCTCACTCAGGGAACTTCAAGACCTGCATTATACTGAAGTCTGTTGGATATTGCCAGCTCAGCCACAAAATAATGCTCCCAAAAGGACTAATGGTGTTAAATCCATGGAATGAGCCATCTCTGTCCTGTTCTCTTTGCTGAGGAGGCCAAGCCCCCCCCCCCCCCTTATTTCTTATTTCCCTGCTCAGACAGGTCTGACTCTCTCTTCACCTTCAAGCCTCCCTCAATCCTACAATTCCATTGTAAAATCCGGATTCGGGGCACCGGTACCACAGCTACAAACCGGGAAGTTTCCAGTTTGTGCTTTTAGAATAATAGGAATTTTTAATCAGCTCCCTACATAAAATCGACGAGGGGGAATGTGCATTTCCCTAAATAAGAGAAACAACCCTCACACTGAAAATAAAGACTTCTCTCTAAGGGCTATTTCCATGGTAACTCGTAAATTCGGAGCTCCAGCTGTGTTGGCTGCAGGAAAAGGTAACAGGGTTGTTTGTTGTTGTTAATAATGGGAAACCATCACCACTGTCCTGTCATGCAAAAAAAGCCTGGATTGCTTTGGTTTAAAACCTCCCCGAAGCTGGCAAAGAACGAGCTTGCAAAATTTCACCCCCGGCAGCTGGAAGACTAAGATGAACAGAAGGAATGAGAGGAGAAAATGATTCATGATTTAACCTCGTTGTTCACAACTAGCATCCCAAAATATCCACGTGTCCCTTTTGATCCTGTCAAAATTCCAAGTGGGTCACAAGTTACGTAAGTATGTTGTTATATATTGATTTTATGCACAATTAAATATAAGCGTATACAATTTCATACATGATTCTATGTCTGGTTTTGCAGTGGTTAAGGGAACATCACAGCACACAACAGCCCACGGCAAAATGCAGATGAAAGATTTTGAATTAGGGAAAAAAAATACCCCCCAAAACCACACACACACACACACAAAAAAAAAAACCCCTCCTCACATAAAAACACACCCACACATTCTGACCCTGAACAGGAACACTTCGGTTGGTTTCCAAGAGTTTATCCCTGCAAAGGGAGGTGGTGGAGTCCCAAAATAATCCATGTTGTTAAAGAGGTGTGTGCAGAGAGAGGAAATTGGTAAGGGCAGCCAGGAAAGTGTTAATTGTTAATGCAAGGAACACCTCCAGGAATCTCTTTGCATTTGAATCCCTGATTTAGCAGGGGTTTTATACTCTTTTAACCTGAAAGATGGGAGGAAATAATTGCATCCCTTCTCTTTCCTGAGGCACATTTGCTCCTGCTGAACTCTGCACAGTGCTGAGCACTTGATAAAGCCCAGCTGAGGCTGCTTTTTCTCATAACAACAAAGAATTCAAGTTAATATTTAGTCTGGGCTTAATAGTGCTGAGGTTGAGCCTGTGAGTAAACTAGAATTTACCTTAAGGCAAATTCAGCTTTGGACTTGAAGTGTCACTTCAGTGATTTGATGGCATATCACTCACCCCTGCCTGTCTGGGAAGGCTGCTCGGGATTTTCTGGATCATTCCCATGGATTTATAGGATTAGGTCCCACGCACTCAGCCAACCTTACACTTGCAGGGCTGAAATGCAGCAGGGCAAATGCACGTGCCAATTTGGAAAGGTCTCTGGTTCCAAACAGAGATTTAACTTAACAATTCTGAATCCAGGGATCTCTTTACCCATGTTTGCCAAAAAGCCAATTAAAAATGAGGCATGAGAGGTGAGCGACTGGCAAAGGTGATGAGACTAATGTTGTTGGCATGTTGATTTATGACTCAACTGAACCTCCAAAGTCGTTAATAAAGCATAAATGTGCAAGCTGTTCTCAAATATTAAACCAAAAATCAGCAGAAGGGAGGTAATTCTGCACAAATGTTTCTAAAATTCGGATCACTGGACAGCTTCCCTCTACAACCACTGGCATCACTCCTAAAAATTGTATGGGACCAGCTTTTGTGCACATTAAATATGTTTTGGAATCTTCAAGCCTCCAGACGTGGATCCTATTAACACACAGTTGGGAGAGGACTAAGAAAGACCCCAAATGGTCTGGTTTTATTTTCAGTTCAAAGCTGAAAAAGTCACTGCCACTCCTGGGCTGCTGCAGGGTCTTTGTAACGCTGTAGGATTTTCCCATGTAGATGAAACTTCTGGAGAGCTCAAAACAGACATTTTGTTCCCTGACACTCATGGATTGCACCATGTGTAGGGAAAGCAAAAGTGCAAAAGAGCCTTTGGAATTTCCAACTCCAAAGACAGAAACTAGACCAGCTTAAAGCTTCCAAGATGATTTTTTCCTACATTTTTGGATTAAAATCTGCTTTATATCCGTGTAATTCATTATCCATGTTAAACAGGTAAAAATTATCTTGATACCGGTTTGAACCACCTACACCTCAGAGCCTGCTGGAAGCTGGTTATCCCTGGATTTTCTTTCTACTCCAGAAATTTTATTTCTCACTTGTGACCGTGTGTTGTCCCCAGTCTCCCTCCTCTGACACTTCGGCTACTGATGAGATCCTGAAGGAATGAAGTTTTGGTACCAAGATAACCCTGGGCTTTCCATGAAGTTTTTGTACCAGGATATCCCTGGCTTTCCACGTTTTGGTACCAGGATATCCCTGGGCTTTCCGTGAAGTTTTGGTACCAGGATAACCCTGGTATCCCCGTATCCCGGTTCTCTGCTGCTGACAGTGCCCAGCCACTGTGCCATTCTCAGCAGGAACCTGCTCCCTGCGGGAATGAGGGAGGGAAATGAGGAAGGTGGAGGAGCCGCAAATGGTTTTCAATTAGTGGGTCCTCCTTTGTCGCTGCAAAGAGGGGATTAGGGGCAGGTCCCGGGGGGAGATAAAAACTCCTGGAGCGGGAGCTCAAGCAGTGCCCAAAAGGAGGGGGAAGAAGGGGCAGCTTGTTGCCAGTGCCCAGCATGGCTCGGGGTGTGCTCTGTGCCCTGCTGCTGGCGCTGGGCTGCGCTCTGGGCCGGGCGGGGGAGTATTGCCACGGCTGGTCGGGAGGTGCCCAGCGCTGGCACCGCGGCTTCCAGTGCCCCGAGCGCTCGGACGGCCCCCTGGCCACGCTGTGCTGCGGCTCCTGCAGCCTCCGCTACTGCTGCTCGGCCCCCGAGAGCCGCCTGGACCAGGGCAGATGCCCCGGGGAGCCCCTGCCCAGCCCCAGGACCCCTGTGCCAGGTGAGCTTTGCGAGCGTGCAGAGGGAATGTCGGCTGTGCTTCCTTCTGTGCCGCCTTCCCTTGGTGGCATCGGCCGGGCCCCTTCTTTTCTTTGTCCCCGCAGCTCCAAGCTGTCACCTCCGCGGCAGAAAGGGTTGGAGCGCTGGCACCCTTCGCTGGGAACAGGGAATAACTGGGGGGTTCACTCAGAAGGCTTTTCTGTCAGTCCTGCTCCTAGAAAATCCTCTAAACTACTAACAGAGTACCCTGCGAACACCTCTGGTGTTCATATCCCCGTGGAACGTGTTGCTGACCTATTATGGGTTGGACTCGATGATCTCAGAGTTCTTCTCCAACTTAGTTGATTCCGTGATTCTGGATCATTCTATTAATGCATGTGCTCTAAGTAACATATTTAACTTCAGTTCTGGCTTGTATCCCTCAAACCCAAACTGTGCAGGCAATGCAACCCCAGTTTAAGTACTAACTGTAAAACTCGGCTAATTTCTACTTTATCACACACGAGTGACCAGCAGCTGTGTCACCTGAGTTCTGGAAGAGCTCTTGCACGGATTAACGGCCGGGGTTATAGGACTGACCCTCTGCATTTTGAGCTTTCTCAAGTGACCTGCTGTAACAATTCCCGGTGTCTGATCCTGCTGCAAAAAAGTCGAGAGTGAAACCACTCTGGGCTACCCCTGGTACAAGGAATGAGAGCAGAGTATACCCTGGAATGCCCGTGGATGATTGTTCCTAATGCCTCTTTGCGATTGCAGTGCCCGTGTACCTGCCTTTCCTCCTCGTCGGCTCCGTCTTCGTGGCATTTGTTGTTGGCGGCGCCTGCGTTGGAATTTGCTGCTGCAAATGCTTCAAATCCCGAGCTGAGGGGCAGCAAAGTGGGCTTGCACCCGGCCAGACTTGGCTACTAGAGCCTGACGTTCCTTCTGGCCTCCCCAGCTCTGCCCTCAGGGGCTCGCTGGGCAGCGCCCCTCCAAGCAGCATCTGCACGGCTCTGCCTCCACCCCTCCCTGTCCTCGGGCTGGCTCAAAACCCTCGGCTCTTCTCCCCTCCATGCGCCAGTGCACAGCTCTCACACCCTTCCCGTGCTCTCCACGGGATCCCAAGGGATCAGATTCCAGCACCGTTCCTTAAAAGAACAATTCATGGACATGGTGCTGAGGCAGCTCTTGGAGTGGCACAGGGTAAGCCAGGGATGTTCTCAGCAGTTCATGTCTGACTGCCACTCACAGCACCCACCTGCATCTGCCTCACGGTCATCATGACTACTTTGGGACTGAATTGAGGACTTGGAAATATTTGGTGCTACTAGGAAGTGCATCAATTTTGGCTTTTTACAGCTCTGAAGGCACCATTTCAGAACTTATTTTAGCTTCTTGGCGTTTTTCACTTGTATTATTTTAATGCTGCTGAAAAAGGGAAGATTCTGAGCCCTGCATACCTGCTCAGGGAACAACTGGAGCTCCAAAACTGAGTCCCACCCTCCCCTGATCCTTTCATGCTCTGGGGGACGTGTCAGAGGACTTGGTTTCAATTCCTGCAGCTGAGGACAGGGAGGTGCCTTAGTGGAATTATTAATTGTGGACACCCAAGAGCCTGCACAGCACAGGAGGACTGTGCTTAACCTGCACGCTTGGACCAGTCAATTGATGGTAAAACACTGCCCGTGGCTGGGCTGCCCCCGCTGGACCCTCAGGCAAACTGTGCTGCTAAAGGAGCAACTTTTAGCCCAAATTTCACTGATATTTACATTTTGTACAGATGCTACATGAAGATAATAAAACAGTGTATGTGTTGATTCCTCTCTTCCAGTGGCTTAGCGGTGTTTTTTTTTCCTTCTTTACATAACTGGACACTTCCAATGGCTGAAGAATTAAAGGGGAAGGCAAGAACAAATTAAATTCCAGCCTGCTTTGGCTTCTTGTTGGGATGCAGGATGGCTGAGCCATCCCCTTCCCAGCAGGACACTGAGAGGAAGAAGTTGTTAACATATCCTCCTCGCTGCTGGAGTGTTTTAACACCTCCTTCAAGCCCTGGATCCCGAGGGATTAGATTGGGAAGGGAGGTTGAAAGGACTCCACGGGTGTTACCAGCAGGAGAAGGGACTGAGGCTTAAAAATCTGTCCGGAGCCTTTCCCCTCTTAGTGCTGTCTATTAAGCAGCCAACTGGTTAGTAGTAATATGGTTAATAATATGGTTTTAAACCATAAAGGGGTTTGGAGACATCTCTTGTAAGTTAATAGACTTTGTATAAACAAATGCATGGCCTTGCACTGATTTAAGTGTATTTTACTGAGTTATGGGAAAGTAACAGGCTGGTCAAGTTGTGTCTATCAGGATTAACAGAGACTATGTAGTTATGAAGAAATGTATACATTACATTTCATGCACTTTTTTTGCCTGCTCTCTCTATTACTCCTGCAAAATTTGTAAATTCCATTTTTATTTCCTCTCTTTTCTGTCGTGCAATCCAATGCTAAATATGAAATACCAGCACAGAAACTGTCTTAACACTTATAATAGTGTAGTAGGAGAAAACACAATTGTTCCTTTTATTGTCATGGCCGGGCTTCAAGAACAAAGATTTGGGAAGGCTCTATCCACATTTGTTGCAGGCACACTGGTGGCTTATGAGGCCAATACGTGACAGACATATCTGATTGCAAAAGGCACAGCAGAAAGACTCCTTAGATGGTATATTCTGCAAGACACGGTTCTTTCTGCGTTGCCTTTTCTCCTTGAGGGTGATCCTGCTGCGTTCTCAAAGGAAGCAGCAGCATTATAGATGATGTGTCTCCAGACCTCCCGGTTGGAGGCCAGAGTAGACCAGTTATGATGATCAATATGGCCAAGGCTGAGATGTTGTTTCGGGGAGTCCTTGTATCTCCTCTTTGGGGCTCCTCTCTTGCAGCAGCCGGTGGCAAGTTCACCATAGAGCAGGATCTTAGGGAGGGGGTGGTTGGTCCTTCATCCTGGAGACGTGCCCTGCCCAGCCCAGCTGTGTTCTCAGCAACATGGCCTCAATGCTTGTGACTGCTTCCTTTTATTAATTGGGTTTTTAAACCCTTTGGGCAGGTGTATCATTAGACTGGTGCTAAAACAAACAAACAAAGATCTAAAAATCACAAGCATTTCTCTGGATTCTTGCAGACTGTGCAGTGTATAATGTGTTCCTCTTTCACCACCACACCTGCCATGTACTCCATGCTCTAAACTGAATTAGTACTTACCAAGTAGCTTTTGTAGTAGATAAAAAATGAGTCCAAACCCACTGGTTTTGATTGATTTTTATTGTATTGTCCTTCCCAAAGATGGAACCCAACGGACAAGGGCCATGGATATTTGACTTCAGAATGTTCCATGTGAATTGTGGTGAGCAGAATGTCCTCCAGGAATGCTCATACTGAGTGCCCTGGTTTATAGGGGCAAGGGGATATATTTGATAACTCCCTGACTCTTTCCTGGGGGTGAATCAGGAATTTCACAATTCACCTGACCCACGGCTGTGATTTCCAGTTTGCTTGGCCAGTTCCTCTTAAACTTGGAATGAAAATATGAGCCTGAAAATGGAACACCCTAAAAATAAGAGCTTCCCCAAAATACTGACTCACATTGTTCACTTGTTTTAGTCCTGAAAAATAATAAGTCAAGGTTTCCAAAAATATGAACCTCCAAGCGTTGTCCTTGGCACAATCAGTGGAAGACACTGGGATTTATGGAGAACTGCCAACACACAGGACAGCACCTGGAATGCTGGGTTTTCAAGTAAAGTTTTAACCTTGTATTGCTGAAAGCACTTCAAAAATTATACCCTTTCTATAAAGAAACTTGTTTGCAGCTGGCTTAGGAAAATCTGTAGCTGAGTGGAGAATTTATCTCATTAAATGGCCAATTTTGATAGTACATCGTGAGAAAAACTCGTGTCAGTTCAGAGATAAATGGACAAAATCTTTCCTGAGGCTCTTTATTCTGGGAAATACAACAACTCCCATCATTTTAGGAAGGTATATTTTATGCTTGGTAGACTCAGGCAGTAGAAATGGAGAACAGGTGGGTTTATCAGCAACTCTATCCTTTAATAAATATGATTATTATCTACTGTAGATTTTCTGAACTAGAAGGTAAAGGAATATGTGACCTGACAGCCACTTAAGCCCAGGTCTGTGGTGTCACAGAGCTCCTGTGAGCTCCAACAGAGATGGAAAACTCTCCAGGAGGCAGCTGCAGGATAAGGGTTTAAATTAAATAAGAAACCAGACAGAGCCTTGCTAATACCACAAACCAGAAAAGGGTCAAGAGGATCACCCCTAAGGAAGGAAAAGGAAAAGAGTTAATCAGAAGTAAGGAATGGGAAAGCTAAATGGTTCCGTGAGTGCCGCCTTAATTACTCTCTGGTAAGGATTAGCAGAATGTTTGGAGTCAGCATTTCCTCTCCCTCATCTATACCCCAACTGGAAAACTGAGACCAAAAAACCCTCAGAAAAGGGGTTTTTTTAAAGGGGTTTAGCAGAGGAGCTGCTCACTGGCAAAGTACCGGGAACAACAGGATCTTCTGGATCCCTGCCACATTATTTTCTGTACAGCTCAAACTAATGTGCGAGGCAACAAAGCTAGGTCAAGTATTTCAAAGGTTCAACATTTCTTTTCGAAACTGCCAGAGAAAACAAGAACGAATCGATTTCTTGCACTCCATGGGCTGCACAGACGTTTTCTAAGAAGCATTTGCTTTAACATCTTCCACCAAGCCCCTCTGTAAACTGGGATTACCTCTGTCTCAATTAGCATTAAACCCCGAGCGACTCGTGTGGGGCCTGAGGAAAAAGCAGTTTTTACGTAAATTCTGCCCCTTTACTAATTTGCGGGGGGCCTTGCTACTGAGTTTAGCACATCTTTAGCTAGATGGGATATGTTCAGGCTAAATCCCTTTTTTCTCTCCCCTAAACTGCTTTTCCTGGTTCAAGCTAAAGCAGAAGCACTTAGGAGAGACTAAGAGCCTGCTTAGCACCCATTGTGCTCGGGATGGGCTTTGTTTGCCTAATGATGCCCCATCCCATCCCCCTCCACTTCTAATTAAGAAATGATTTACCCTCTTTGCTTCTTAAGCCTCAGTAATGACACAGGTGATGGGAATTGTTCTCAGTGTGTTCCTTCTGGATTTAGGAAGAAAGGAGAGTTAAGAATTGAAGAGGCGAAGAAGCTTTAGCCCGCAAAAAACCATATTACAAGGCTCGAAGAAAGGTGTCCATGTGGCTTCTCCCAGTCCTGTCTGCTCACAGCACTGCTGTGTTTTCAACAGGAGGGTTAATTTTCGTCACTTCAATCTGTTCCTGATTGAGCTGAGAGAAACCAAAATGTATCTTTGTTCAGATTTTTTTGGGGGGCAGATTTAGCCAAACTAGTATGGCAGGTTTCTGTTGTATATAACTGTCTCCACAATATTCCCGGTTTATTCCTTTTATTTTTTTCCCACTGGATCGATATCCACTACTGATTAATCCCCTCTCTGCTCGTAGAAAATTAACCCAAAGCAATTTAAAGAGCTTTTAGTTCTGTTACTGTGAATGATGATGTTTTATGTACTGAATAAAAAGCAACCTCCCTTTCTGAACAGACGAACTAAGGGACAGCAAAGTCAGTCAAGGTTTTTCATCTCTTTCACTCTTTACCTCTTCCAAGGCCACAGAGTGTATTGGCAGAACTGAGAGGAGATTCCAACAACCCTGGCTCCATAACTTGGATGAATCCACAGTATTCATGCACTTCTTTGGCTAAGAATAATGATGGATATTTGCCTGGCATTAAGTGACACGTTTGCTTTCATTCAGCGTAGCTGCAGCTTTGAAATGTAAAACCAGAGTTGCTACAAACACTGTCTGATTTTTTTCTGTTTATGCCAAGTTTCCCAAAGACCTGACACGATTTGTTGCAATCCAGTCAATTCAACTCTGAACTAAACAAGAAACCCCTCGAACCTTCAGGCAGAGCTCCAGATTTGCTATTCTTCAGTCATAGGTATTTGGGCAAATGGACCAGAAATTATCAGAATGCAAAAGCCCAGTCAACCTACAGATTTCTGTGGGATCTCAAAGCAAGGAGGAGCATTCCCTGTATGGAAGTTATACTGTTTCGTTAGGTGCTTCCAGAGGAAAGTGAAGGCAGTTACAATGTGAGGTCACGAGAGTGAACGTGGGCTGCTGCAGGACGCAGAGGAGGTGAGAAGGTGCAACCTCTTCTTCCCAGTAAATCTTGGAAAAAACAATTCCTGACGTGCTCCCCTTCCCTGTTAAAGGATGCCACATGTGTCTGTAACCAAGCCCTCTTGCCAGCACCCATTTTGTGTGGATTTTAAATGAAAAAAGCTCCCTTGAGCACTAGGGGAAGGTTTGACTTGACTTTGCTTCTCTCCTGGCTGGCAGAGTATCCCAGTGCTCATTCCAAACCTCATCCCTGCTGCTGAGAGCAGGCCTTGCTCCAGCAGATATAAAGGAGAGCAGCCTGGCAGTCCTGGGTGCAGATGCAGAAAGAAACTGGGAATGTTTTTCCTTCCCTAGGGAGTATGGCATGGAGCTGCTGTAGCAGCCTGCTCACCCACAGACCTCCATGGATTCATGGATTTTGCTGGAATAATTTCTTTTTTCCTCTTAAGGCCTTCACAGTCACTATTGTACTGATGTGAGGTTTCCATGTGGTTCTGGTATTATGGGACTGTAATCTCCTGTTTATCAGAAACAGGGATGGAAGGATGGAATCCCAGAGGGGTCTGTCAGGTCAGAGGCTGACAGAGGTCAGAGGCTGAGGCTTCTTCCCTGGCACTGGATTATGGCAGGATCAAACTGATGCCTAAAAATGGGAGGAAAAAACCTCACTAAGGCATCAAACCCTGGCTGAGGGTGTTTGTGGTTATCTCCTGTTTCACTGCTGAGTGTTCGAGTCCCTTCTTCATGAAAGCCTATTGCGTTCACAAATGAATGGGTAACACGTCTCAGTGCAAGATTCACGTGTGAATAAATTAAAAGATGGTATGTTTTGCTGGTCTGTTTTTAATTGGCCAGGCAAAATTGGGAACAATCAGGTGACCATGAGTTTGGACCACAAATTTGGCAGGCACTTTGGGTGCTGAAATTCAGAATTCAGCCCATCTTTATAGTTGAGTTGTGTTTAGTCTGTCAGAGCCTGAGAAAGCTGGTTCTGGACCCAGGCCCTCACTTAGGCTGGTGTTGGACAGATCCACAATCCAGGGGACAGGATGGTAGTTCTGGGGAGATTTTTGGGAATAGGTATCGCAGGATCTCTGACAGGATCATGAATGTTCAGGCCCTTTCAATAGTCTGTTTTTAAAGACACCATACCACTTTTCCCAAATGAAGCCTTTTAACACACTATGGCTCAGTGATCCAGGTGCTTTACTTTTTTAATGAACATTCTATTGATAAAGTTCACAAATTTAATGAACTTGTGCCATTTGCACACTGTAGCTTACAGAGGAGAAGGGGAAATAAGGAATTATTACATGAAAAAAATGTATCCATTTATATTCAGGAACACACAAGGCCCTCTGGAGGCAGCTGCCAAGGGAAGGGGAGGAACAGACTGTGCAGCATCTCCCCTGTCACACACAGCAAGTATTTGCTTTTACAGGTAACATTCTCTTCTTACACTTCTTTCTCTATCATCCAAATAAAGATTTGCTGTTCAAGGCATCCAAACTAGCTTTGAAATGACAGAATAGACAACTCCTGGAACTCCAGGGGTCTGCAGATCTCCATCTCTGAGTCACCGGGCTTACAAAGAGAATCCAAACACAGCCTAGAAACTCTGACAATAAACAGATGGATGTTTTTGATTCCCTCCAGAAGAGAGCAGCTGGGTTTGCCAGCACAAACATATGCATTCCCCCAAATTAATCATAATATGCAGTCAAGGTTTGTCTCACAGTTTATCTCCAACACATGAATTAAATATTCTGGGAGTGTTTGGGATGTTGTAGGTCGGTGTATTTTGCAGTGATTCGTGCACTGCTGAAGTGAACACAGAACTGCAGCCTGGCTCTGAGACAGCACCTTCAGGCACAGACAATTCATTTGTCTTGTTCTTAACAAAGCCAAGTCAAATCAAAATAAAGTAACAAAATTAAGCCCTGGCAACTAAACAGCTGCAATACAAAATATCTTCAGCTGTGTCACTCAGAGCAGCACCTCAGCAAGGTGGGGGATGGACAACAAACATCCTTGGCACTGCTTTAATGATTAGATCCATCAGGATAGTGCTTCTGTATTTATCAATACACAGGGGAACTCCCTGGGGAGTCTGCTGAAGGGCTTGGAGCTATTTCTGCCAAAATTCTGACATTTTCCCCAGATATTTTCACTCCACGTCACATGGACTTCCATAAGCAGTCCCCAGCACCCAGCACCGCACAACCCACTGGGAATCTGGGGGGAAATCTGGTGGGGCCCCACTAATATTTCCTATCAGTGAGGTCAGAGAGCAACAGTTCTGCCAAAGAACTTGGCTGTGACCAGACCAGGACTTTTTATACTATTAATAATCAACAATCAATTAATTGTCATTATTATTGTGTTTTTAGTATTTAATAATTTATTAAATTTATAATTATAGTATTTTAATATTAATAATTAAGAATATTGAATATATTATATAAAATATTAATGATATTAATAACAAAGGTATTTTGAGGGCTGATGAGTGAATTCTGAACAGACCTGCAGTCCAGGGAAGAGGTACAGTAGTTCTGGAGGGATGTTTGGAAACAGGATCTCTGCCAGGAGCAATAATTTCATACAGATATTGACATTTTAATGTCCCCTTAGTCCAAACCCGGAAGAGGCTCAGCTATGATGGAGGGTGAAATGATTCATCTGTGCTCAGACACAATGTCATGGTAAAACTGAAGACAATTTACAACTATAGTTATAATATATAACTACATTAACATTAAAGATGGATTATAAACCTCTCACTTGCAAAATGCTGGAGGTACAGGTAACAGGAGGATCACATCAGTGGCCTGATAATCTGGACTGATGGGTTTCGGTGGCTGCATTTCCAGGAACAATTCCAGAAGGTTGTACAGCACCTTCTGTGACCTCTCTGGGGCTGATCCCAGTTCGTGTGGAAATTCCCTGCCTGCTCAGCCATCCTTTCTCCAGGTGCTGCTGGAAATGAGTTCCTTTAACCACACAGCCCACTTTTCCTCTAAGGCTGTTCTGGAGAATAATGTCAGTGCACTGCTGAGCAAACCAGTCACACCAGCTTGGGGTGGTGGGGAGTGCTGGGAAGATGGGAAAGGAAAGGGAAAATTCCAGCAGCCTCTGTCATAGGGAAAGGAAATACCTGGTCCCTAAAAATCATACACATAGATAAATCACACAGGACTACTCCAGTTTCAATCACAGAAGATCCAGGAGCAAAGATGCCCCTCCAGCAGCCCTGATATTTGCCAAAGTTCCCCTGGGGGCTAACAGAGTTGGCCATCTTACAGTAAAACACATTTATTTCAGTGTCACAACCACAAAAAAACCTCAGCAGAGGTCCCACACGGACAGGGAGTGTTTTGCCAAGCAGGGTGTGATTTTTCTCCTGGGTTATAAGTGATTGTTTTGTCATCATTGCTCCTGCTTCTTCTGCGGAATAAACAATCCCAGCTGATTTCCCTGCTCCAGATGATCTGTCCAAGCAAATAATCTTTTTTTTAAATTTCTTTTCCCCTTGCCTAGGAGGAAGTCTTTCCTTTCCATTAGAAGATATTGGGTATATTGGTCAACAGTGTATGAAATGAGAGAAAGAGTGAGAGAAAAGCTCTTTGGTGGTAATTTAGGTACAGATTTATCTGTAGTCTTTCTCTGTTTTATGCCCTCCATGACTGTCACTTCACTAAACACAGAGGGAAAAATGTCATTCTCACTGGAGTGTGTCTGGGAACTGCTACCTTCTGCTGCAGAGAATCAAAACTCTTCATCTGTGTGTCACGAATCCTGTAGTGACACAACCTAATGGAAATGGATCCCCTGTCTATCGGGAAAGGATCCCCATTTTAGGAAGGAGGAGACTATTTTGGCATTTTAAGGCTCTGACCAACCTCACGGGCATCCTGCTGACACCTGTGAAGTGCCCAGAAAGGTACAAATCTGGTTCAATATCAGCTGGTGCTTTGAGGAGGAAAAGAGAACCCTGTGGGTAACATCCCCAAAACATGCTGAGACATATTCCAGCTTGGTTCCAAAAAGGAGCTGGGCTGGCACAACTAAGATGTGGAGCAGAGTTGGGATAAGGCAGCTGGGCACGAGAGAAGGGGAGCTGGGTAAGAGCAGAGCCACACTGTGTGCCAATGAACTCAGGCTTCACTCAGATATCCAGCCTGCCTTGGCTTTTCCAGAGCAGGGACAGGGAAACCTCTGGAAGATGATCTAAGACCCCAAGTCATGCTTTTACTGTGAGAAGCCCTTTGCCCCCTCAGAACAGCTGATATTTCACTCAGTTAAGCACTCAGGGTAAGATAAACCTAAAAATGAAACTCTCTCCCCAGATTTCATAGCCTATGTAACAGTCATACAGCACCGATGGGTCCCGGTTCCTTTTCCTTCTGTTGTAGGGAATAATTACTATATATTAGGCAGAACTTTAAAAATACGAGTAATAATCTATTCTGAGCTCAGCTGAGTCCCAGATGATTAGCAAATACTCCTTGTTTCATAGGGAACAGGCATTCCAAGGTGTTGAGCTATTTGAGGCATCATCTCTTCCCACAACAAAGGGATCTGGGTGTCAGAAAGAGCAAAACAGCTACCTGCTGCAAAACAAGGTCTCTAAAACACCTCTACCTAGCAACCCAGAGATACATCCAAAGTCACTGCTGCAAGACAACGCAGCTCATGCAGAGATCTCCTCCCTGATGGCAATGCTGATGGGATTTCTACCTTCCCTGTATCCTGGTGATGAATTTATAAGCAGATACAGGCAACTCGATAGCCCTTATCTTTTTATCCTCCCTATTCTTGTTCATATAATTGTCTAATCCTCATTTGAAACTCCCTAAGTTGTTTGCCTCAATAATTTCAGTTTTACTCCTACTCTGGGGTTTGAAGAAACACAGCACAGTGTCTCCTGCAAGAAGCATCCAAATGAGGTTTCTTTGTGGCTGGAATTCAATCTATTCTAATCTATTCTCTGCTCCCTGGTGCTTTGCTTGCCAGAGGTGAGCTGAAAACAGAAGATATTCTGGCATTTACATGCAGGAATGCAAATCTGGGAAAGATCCAGAGTTCATCTGGAGCTAATCTAAATTGCTGATGGAACTAGAGAGCTCCCAGTTTACGGAGCTGAAGGATACACTGTGCTCACTGCTTCTTCCCAGGAATGTGGCTGTAGGTCTCTCTCATTTCCCACAGGTCAGCAGGGAGTGGACTTCACTTTTCACTGTTGTTATATGAAGAAAATGTGAATTTTATTGAGGGTGAGGGTGTTGCTTACAGTCTTGATCTCTAGAGGTGTTAATTCCAGATGTGGGGTGGTCATTAGTGCTTTTTAAACATTCATCATTCTGCTCAGGTGGAGTCTAATCTAACAGTCAGGGCATCCTCCCAGACATCAACAGGAGAGAGACAAAACCACCTAGCTCTCAGCCATGTGAACAGAGAGGAAAATGGGAGAAATCTCCCACAGCTTCCATGGAGGAAGGACACGGCCCGGCAGTGGCAAGCTCTGCTATGAGAGGAATGATGTGCTGAGCAGGGACAGCTCTGGGAGGGAAGGCATCTTTCCTCTTCTTCATGTTCCAGTCAAGCTGTAGCTCATGCACTTCTGCTGGAGAGACAGGATGGGAAATTACTTCATCACCTGGAGTGAGTTGTTTGCTGGCAAGGAAAAATGTACCCTTTCCAAAGCTCAAACCTTTTCAGGAGCTGAAAGGAGCTGGATGGAGGTTTTAAGTTTGTAAATTGTGATTAAGCCTAATTTTCTAGACTCCAGATCTACCACTGTCTTTGTGACCTGTCTTAGAATGATGTTGAGAGATCTTTGCCCAAAGGGAGATCTCACTGTGAGCTGAACATACTCACAGCAAGAGAGACACCCCCAGTTCTTGGTGACCTGTGATAATGACAGATAGGACAAATACAAGAAAAATCATCCCGGTTTTACAGGTATGGAAATATTTGATAGACATTTTACTTGCTTTGGGTGATGACACTTCATCTCCCCTCATGATGGTTTTTATTCACTAACCCAATCAAACTTATTTTTCCCAAAAAAGTACTAAGCCTTTCTAAAATGATTGGATCATTGAATTCTGCTTCTGTCTGTTCTGTCTAAATGACTCTGGGCAAGGTGTTTTTTTCTGTACCTACTCCCCATTCAAGCAAATGGCCACATCACCATCCAGGAAGTTGAACTACTTAACATTTTAAAGTAAAATCATTTAAAATCCCTTGGTAAGAGCTCCTGAAATTCTTTCATAGTGAAATACTATGCATTTCTTAGCTCTCTCCACCACAGAACATGAACTTGTTTAGACACCGTAAGAACAACTGGTAGTAAATCACTTGCAGTGGAATGACAAGGCCAAGACATTCAGAACGTGATCTTGCCACCTATATACAACAGAAACCCTGTTCCAATCATTATGTCATGGAACAGGGCAGAAAGGAGGAAGGGAAAGGAGGACAAAAATGAGGAAGCTGGTCTGGAAAAATTTAATCCCAAAGATCAGATTATTCCTGAACACTTTACTGGTGAGCAGGGCCTGGAAAGGTTACACACATCCCCACTCGCCTCTGCATAAATCACAGAATTACAGAATCATGGAATGGTTTGGGTTGGAAGGACCTTAAAGCCCATCCAGTCCCACCCCTGCCATGGGCAGGGACACCTTCCACTAGCCCAGGTTGCTCCAAGCCCTGTCCAACCGGGGCTCATCACTTCTCCTGGGCCAGCAAGATGCTGTTGGAGCACCTGAGCTCCTGTAGAGAAGGATCATGCCAGGCAAGTTAAGAGCTTGTTTACTGAATAACAGTCTGAGGTGAATTTTAGATCTCTCAGGAGGCTCCAGCCACATAATTGCAAACAGTTATCTGAACCTCATAACTCTAACTTGCAGTGATTAAACTGAAATTCCCATCCCAGGCCTGCTGGAAGACAAGTCCTAATAACAACTGCTAAATCTCAATATCACATTCAGCCACCTCAGTAATCTGTTTAAAAAAGCAAACATCTGCAATCACATTATCAACTAGCCCAGAGGCTGAAATCTCCCAAGTGGGTATGTTGAGTTAGAGAGAAATTTTGCTTAAAAAGGAAGCTTAAATCATCAGGATGACAAATCCCAGGCAAAGAAAGCAACAATTGCTGTAAAACCACTGTGATGAACAGCAACTTTTTTTGTCTCTCTTCAGTGCCTGAGCAATTAAAAAGCTTATAATGGATTCTCCCTCTCCTAATTGCAGGTCCAGTCTGTTATTTAAAACAACTGCTTCAGGTTTATCACAATGAGCATGGAATTCTTTCTCTGTGACAAGCACAGCTAATACTAATAATTCTTACTGGTAAATAAATAAAAATAATCCCTAACACCAACACAACCTCCCATATTTCACTGTGATAACAACGCTCTGGAGCATCTTCTCCCTGCACAATCATCATCCCAACAGCACCAGCCATCTGAGTGAGCCAGGGCAGGTTTTCTTCTTTAATGGATCAAGAGAGAGAAACCAAACGTTGAAGCTGATCTTGCTGAATGTTTTCAGGTGGCTGAACTGAACCCTTCCAGCCTTATGATCCACTCATAATGAAAAAGCAGAGGCAGGCTCATTTTCACATGGCTCACAGCACTGCTTGGCCTTCAGTTTCTTTGGAAGTTTCTTTGGAAGAATGACAGCTTGGAGAGGTTTCTGTGCCAGGGACAACTTCAGTCAGAAGGAGGGAACTCAGTGGTTTAGGGAGAAGCTGATTCAGAGTAGGTGTCAAACACAAAGACCTCTGCCATATGGGAGGAAAGGGAAGGGGCAGAAGGCACAGGGATTCTGCTTTTCCCACTTCATGTGACCACACAGTGTCACTGCCCAGTGTGGCTGTTCCAGGCAGGACATGGATCTCAATGTGACGCTCCACAGGATGCTGCAGTTTGTCTGGGTTGGGCCTCAACACTCACAAAGAGTCACAGAATGCGCTGAGCTGGAAGGGACCCACAAGGATCATCCAGTCCAACCCTCAGCCCTGCACAGGCCCATCCCCAAGAGTCACCCCCTGTGCCCTAGAGGATCATCCAAACCCTCCTGGAGCTCTGGCAGCCTTGGGGCTGTGCCCACTGCCCTGGGGAGCCTGGTCAGTGCCCAACCAGCCTCTGGGGGAAGAACCTTTTCCTGAGATCCAACCTGACCCTGCCCTGACACAGCTCCAGACCATTCCCTGGGTGCTGTCCCTGGTCCCCCCAGAGCAGAGCTCAGTCCCTGCCCCTCCTCTGCCCCTGCCCAGGCAGTTGGAACTGCACTGAGGTCTCCCCTCAGTCTCCTCTGCTCCAGCTGAACACACCAAGTGTCCTCATGCTCCTCACACAACTTCCCCTCAAGGCCCTTCACCATCTTCATTGCCCTCCTTTGAACGCTCTCTAATAGCTTAATATCTTTCTTATATACTCAGCTTCTTTTGAACGAGGTCTCAACATCTGTGGTGAGAGGTTCAGTCCAAATTCCAGCAGGGTCAGCAACACCACCACGTTACAGGAGTTTAGCAAGTTCCCCATCCCTGGAAGTGTCCAAGGCCAGGTTGGATGGGGCTTGGAGCAACCTGGGATAGTAGAAGGTGTCCAGGGTTGGAAGAAGATGATCTTTAAGGTCCCTTCCAACTCAAACCACTTTGTGGTTCCATGATTCTAAGTTGCCACCTTTCAGCTGCACTAGAGGCACTGTCTGTGCCCCCCCAAAGGTGGGATGATGTGGCTTCAACCAAACCTAAATGGTTTAATGTAACTTGGATGACTTCACTGCAGGCACCTGATATTTAACCTTCATCCCACCCACTTTTGTGGTGTTGTTGGCTGGTGAAGGTGCAGCATACGCAGGTCAGGGCCAGCTCCAGGCCTAATGCTTCATTATCTTTTTGATAAATTACACTCATTAACTCTACTGTGTTCCTGCAAATTTAAAGCATTACAAAGATGTGGAAAATCTGGGCCTAAAAAGCACATTTTCAAGGACTACATTTGACATCTGCAGTTCCCTGTTGCTTTTCAGTGACTGTGAGATGCAGGATGAGGAGGCTCTACCTAAGAGAAGCAACTGAAGCTTTAAATGCACACTGGACTGAGTAAATTATTCACCTCCTCCTCATCTAGAGACAGGCAGAGATGAAGCACGGAGAGAAGCATGGCCATAGATCTTTATGTAACCAAATTTAACACTCTGGTTGGGAAGCAAGATGATTAAGGCTCCAAAAGCACTCTGATGGCCCTGGTTTCCTTCCTATCACAAATGCAGTGGCAGGAGAAGGGATGCTTACAATTAAAACATTACTAATATGTTGTAGTTAATAAATACACATGGATTGAAGACTCAGCATTAAAATTTGGCTATGACAAAATACGGGGATGTTTAGACCTGGGGTTTTTTACTTTAGGAGGCTGTAAAAGACAGATCAGAACCGATTATGGCTTTCAAACATGGAATTTCTCATGTACACAGGGAGTAATTATAAATGATGGAGAGGTGTCCTGTGAGCAGAGGACAGGATGAGGAGCAGAGCGGGCAGCACTGTAAATCATATTCTGTTACTGACTTTTCCCTATCTGGGAAAATTCCCTTCATCTCCCTTGCACAATGCACAATCCCAGGTCACTTTGGATGTGACTATTCCCGACCTTTCACTAGGACACTAATCTCCTTATGCTTCCACTGGTTCTAAGACTTAAGGCAGTTGCTTTTTTAGCCCTAAGCCTGGCCCAGGTAGTCTGGAATAGCCTGACACAACCGTCTTTCTTCCTACACCTCTTCTGCATCAGTATCCCAGGCACTCCAAAATTCCTGAGCCTCATTACGAACCAGAATAATGAGCACAACAGAAAAGCCAAGAGAAAGAGTAGGTCATTTCTAAATGACTTTTTTTTTTCTTTGCCATTAGGACAGTGTATTATATCCCAGAAGGTGAACACAGATGGCTCCCATGACACTGGTAATATTTTCTCTTTAAAAAACCAGAATAACAAACATGCAAACTGAATAATGAAGAGGCACCTGAAGCCATTGGAAGCCCTGTTCACAAGTAACACTTAGTTTGGTACTCTATGGGCGCATTTTTTATAAATAAAAGATCCTAAAATGTGGTTTTTTGTAGTAGTAACACTGACTCCATTACTGCAACAGTGATATGGGGTCTGACAGGATCACTTAGGTCAGGAAGGAATTACAAGGCAAGTGTTTTTGGGATGGCTGCAAAGATCACAAATGCCAGCTGTGCCTGTGGAAATATCTCCCCAACCCTGACAACCCACAGGAAAAACCAGGAAAACACAGTCTATCTCACATGTTCTCCAGAACAATGGCTGTAACTGCAACAGGAAGAAAGGTGCCCCACTGTCCAACTTGCCATATCATTTTTGGAAAAATCCCAGTACTGAAAACGAGTGAAAATCTGAATTTCTTGAACTATTTCCATCTGTACACCAAGTAGAAAGTGACTTGGCAAAAATAGTTGTCTGAAAACAGAAAGGGAAGGTTGAGTTAGGGCTGGAAGTTGTTGTCACAGCTGAAGGGAGGCAGGATATTTTGCATTTGTTATCAAACCCAATCTGGAGTGGGCAGCAGCTGTGCCAGCCCAAAGTCAGGAGCTTTGGAAACCAGGATTTCTGTAAAAGAGTCTTGGAGCAAAGTAGGAGATGACTGAAATTTTACTGGACTGCATGATCTCTTGAAGGACTGATGAAGGCCTCTTCCCACCGCAGTGGTTGTGTGGGCGGGACACACTCCTGAGCACCACAAAGAGATACAAAACTGGGAGGGGCTGATGAATCCCTGGAAGGCAGGGAGGCCCTGCAGGGAGACTTGGACAGATCCCAGGGCTGGGAATCACCAACCATGGGAAGTTCAACCAGAGGAAGTGCTGGATTCTGCCCCTGGGATGGAGCAACCCTGGGTGGACAGACAGACTGGGAATGAGAGGCTGGAAAGGAGTGCTGGGAAAGGGCCCTGGGGGTGCTGGTGGGTGGGCAGTTGGCCATGAGCCAGCAGTGCCCTGGCAGGCCGGAGGGCCAACCCTGTCCTGGGGGCATCAGGGAGGGGATTGTCCCACTCTGCTCTGCCCTGGGGCGGCCTCACCTCAAGATCTGGGGGCAGTTTGGGCACCACAATATAAGAAAGATATTGAGCTATTAGAGAGTGTCCAAAGGAGGCCACGAGGATGGGGAAGGGTCTGGAGGGACCATGTGAGGACACTGAGGGCACTTGGTGTGTTCAGCTGGAGCAGAGGAGACTGAGGGGAGACCTCACTGCAGTTCCAGCTGCCTGGGCAGGGGCAGAGGAGGGGCAGGGACTGAGCTCTGCTCTGGGGGGACCAGGGACAGCAGCCAGGGAATGGCTGGAGCTGTGTCAGGGCAGGGTCAGGTTGGATCTCAGGGAAAGGTTCTTCCCCCAGAGGCTGGTTGGGCACTGCCCAGGCTCCCCAGGGCAGTGGGCACAGCCCCAAGGCTGCCAGAGCTCCAGGAGGGTTTGGCTGATCCTCTGGGGCACAGGGTGTGACTCTTGGGGATGGGCCTGTGCAGGGCTGAGGGTTGGACTTGATGGGTCTTGTGGGTCCCTTCCAGCTCAGCATATCCTGTGACTCTGTGAGTCTGTGAAATCAGTTCTGATGGAAAACACCTCAGCCTGTCCTTCCATGGGCAGCACCCACTGGATTGGTACCTCAGAGAGATCCACACGAGGGTGATGGACACACCCTCAGCTGGCAGATCACGCAGCCAGCAAAGGGATTCTGCCAATATTTCATTTATTTGGGGAGGGGAGAGAATAAAGTTTAAATAACAGTTCAACTTTTAAGTTTTAGTAAAGCTCCTGGAACTCCTGGGACTCTCCCAGCCTAGATCAAGGTCATCTTATCTAGACTTTTTAGTTTTAGACACGAGCTTGCTCTTGTGTTTAATGTTCCCCGGTGCTGCCAAGGACCAAAGTGATAACCCCTGCTACAAGGACAAGCAATTTTATTCAGGCAGAATAAATTTAAACACACATAACAGCTCCTGTTACATGCTAATGGTGCCACAGTTTCACTGCCTTATCTTACTCTGTCAACTTGGGGGCTGAATTATGGTTTTAATATCTTGGTCTCTGCTCTGACTATGATTTGTTCTTTGTTGTTTTTCTGATCTGCACTTTGGAGTAACACATTTGTTAGAGACACTTGGGCTGGTTAGAGCAGAGAGAGAAAATTTCCCTCTTACAAATTATGTGTATCTGTGATCTAAACATGTTCAGAATTTGTGAATCTTTCACAACATTTAAGCAGAAATTCCTCATAGAATAGAAATACATCTTTACACTTCATTTTTTAATTAAAACCATCGGCACATTCCAGCGTGTCTTTTCCCCACTTACATATTTCCATTGCAACCTTCAATCAAAATGCATCTTCCATCTATTTTTACAACTATTTTGCTTTAAATATTTAACGACAAACACACAAAATGCAGCGTTGGCTCAATTTGGCCCTTATTTCATAAACTAGGCCCAAAGGACTACACACATGGATACAGCTTCACACATAAATAAGAATGCAGTGGATCAGAGTCTATATTATTATTATTATTATTCATAACAGAGAGGACTATAAATGTACTTTGCTTTTCAAAATTCAGGAACAATGGAGCAGAGTCTTCTGAGTTATCACAGGAGTCAGCAGGTGTTCTGTGAATGGAGAATTTGAAAGCTCAAGGCCTCAGAGCTGTAAGTGTTCCTTGCTTTGTAAAATGTATAAAGGTAAATAGGTGCAAGAAATAATAATGGAAAATTCCCTTTAATACAGCACGAAGCAGGGCAGATGTAGATATATATATACTCTTAATGAAGGGAATAAAGCTTGACAAGGAGCTGACAACCAGCCCAAACCTTCAGTGCTTTTGGGTAGGCAGCTTTCCCTACCTGAAATCAGCCTTGGATTGTGCCAATCACCAGGGGTATAAAAGTGGAGATACCAAGTCCAATTGTAATCTACCTGTGGGAAGCTAAATTCATAGGAGTTAAAAAGGAAAATAACTCAGCTTACAAGTTTTTATAGCTCTCTAGCTGAAGTTTTTGGAAGCATATTTGGTTCAGGTAACCCAAACTGAAGGATACTTTAATGACACTTCACTCATTAGGATATTAAGAAGATCAGTCCATTTGTTACAGTTGTTTTTAATTCTCTTCTGTGGAGTCATTCTGGTTTTATACTGGTGTAAACACATCACGTTCTATGCTGTTTAATTTCCTAAAAGATTTGGTTGGCCTGTTCCTAATTTTGTGAAGACTTTCACTTCCAGGTGTTTAAATCAGCAATGAAAGAAAAAAAAATATCATCTTAGAATGCAATGGGATCAATTCAAACTACATTTTAACTTTATGACTGTTCATTTTCTTATACTGGCAATTCCCAGTCACCAATCTGAGGCAAGAGAACCTGACATTTTTAACCATCTAAATACCATAGTTTTGAAATAAATGTGGGCTCCTGCTTGTTATTGCTTAAGATTCAGCAGAGGATGCACTGTAAATGGGCCTTTAAGGAAACCAAGTCTATTATTCCTGCTAGCTGGGGCAATGACAACCATCAGGAAAGTAAAATTACTGCCATTAAATCAAGAAACTAATTAGAATCAGATCATCAAGTTCATTTTCTGCTGGAGACTTGGTCTAGTGGCATGGGATAGAATGATTTACTGCAAAGGACGTGCCAGGGCTGAGCTAAGCCCGTGGTTTTAGTGCAGTTTTGATCCTCCAGCTGCCTGAAAGCAGCTCAGGAAGGTTCAGCGGCACTTGTGGAGCTGGTTGGGAAAACACAGATCTGGAAATCTGGCTCATGCCTATGGATGGAGTCAAAAGGAATCAGTCTCTGATCTTACTCCACAGCCCCAGGCAGAGCTGCAGCCTTCAAGTGAATGTATCAAACCCAAAAAGCCTGGGTTTGATTCCCCCTTCCTTTTTCATTATCCAGAGCCCTCCATCTCCAAGCTCTGACAGCAAAGATCAACCTGATATCAAATGGAAAGGATTATGAGCATGGCTATGCCCAAGCACCTACAATAGAGAGGGAATAAATCTCTGTAGCTCACAGAACGAGACATTAACTGCATTTGACAGGATTTGTGAGGTCCTCTGAATGCTGAAAACCCTCTTTCATACACAGACACTGGAAATCCCCTGGGCATGGCATCACTTAACCTGTCTGCCAAACTCAGTGTCAGCTTCCTGCTATCAATCTTTTCCCTCTGTGGGTGGCTGAGCAACTCAAACAGGGCATAATTATTTCATAAAGATCTATCAGTTAGCTTATTAAATTTAGGGAGGATTAAAAAAAAGCATAGGACTTCTAAAGTTCTGAGCTTGTGCTTGAGGATGCTGTGAAATGGTGATTCACTGCAAATGAGAACAGAAGCAATTAGGAAATGTTTTCCCTATCAAAGGTTAATAGTGAAAAAATAATGAAGAACAAGATACATCTTGTCACAGCAAGGACTGAATTCCAGGAATCCTGGCTGTCACTCTGTGTGACCTTAAGGAGTCATTTGCTCTTTATGCCTCTGATTCCCCACCTATGATGTGGCAGCACTAATCCTTATTTCACCTGTCTTTGGAGAGTAATCAATGTTTTTAATATTCTTCAAAATATTGCAGTGCAAAATGTGTTCCCATACACACATTTAATTGGTTTTTAAGAATATTTTATGCACATGCATACTTGTATGTCTAATAGGAACTTTTTGAAGCCGGAAATGATTGGAGAACAACAAAAAGCCCACCAAAATTTACACGAGGGCCATTATATTAGTGCTACTTCAGAGTTAACAGTTTTACAGTGGTGGTTTCTCTATAATCAACATACAGAGGGAATGATAAATTTACTCAATAGCTGCAGCATTATTCAGCTCAGAGTTGTGAGGAATGTTCCAGAATGCACAGAGAGGTTTTTCTGGTTGCCTTCAGCTACCCAATGGCTGGAGACACCAGCCATGTTTCAAGATAGTTGTTGTTAAGATAATGACAGCTTGACCAATAAAGTGAAAATCACTATTTCAGATTATAGAGGACATTATTTATTGAGATCTGTCTCAGATGGGACATGGAAGTCCTCAACACCTACACACGGAAGCAAGTGGCACAAACTAGATTAGTGTCTATTTTCTGACTTCTCAAACAGTCCCAGAAAATGAAGAAAGAAGTTTTTCTTCCAAAAATACAGTCACCCAAAACAACTCCCCTCCTTACCAGTGAGGAAATGCTCAGAGCAACATTGATGTTCCTTCTTCTGGGACCATGAGATTGCTCAGAAACAAGAGGTGCTCTGAACAAACTACAAAATCACTCCACCTTCTCCAGCAGAAATAATATTCCCCCAATAAAGAATTAGAAGGAAAACAGAAAAAGCCTTGCTAATATGACCTCCGGCATGTGTAGGGCACTTCAATCCTGCAATGACTAGGATTCCAAAAGCTCTCTGAGGAACAAATAAACCCTGTGTTTTTACAACATGATGGGTTAAACACAGTGTCAATATGAAAAACTGCAATTTCAAAATTAAAACATTTTCTGAACTGTCAAAATAACTCATCAGTTTGAAGTAAATTCTGAAAGACTCCCAAAAGAGTCAACTTATTACCAAAGAAAACTGATTAATAAGTCTAGTATTGATCTGGCAAAAGCCTTTGCCATTCCCTTTGAAAGCTCTCCCCACAGCAACACACTGGGAATTCAGCAGGATGGTCCCCAGGGAAATCATTAAAGCAAAAATAATAAAAGGAGAGAAGAAAATGAAAGAAATATCAAGCACTGACTCTGCGGGTTTCTGAGTTCTCCTCTTTCACGTGAATTAATGTGATGTTCAGCAAAAAAAAACCACAAGCTGTCCATCTAAGGGAATGCATTATTCCTTGTAAGCACAGGGATAAACCACTGGTCTCCAATATCCAACTATTTAAAGCACCTACAATAACATGGGATGAGGAAAAATTCAAATGAACTGATGCAAATACATCCACAAGGATCCAAAATTAAAAACCCAACACCTTTCTGTGTCCCTCAGAGGAAGATCTGGGAATTTTCCTGTGCTCAGATTACTGTTAAAAGCAGCACTGGATTTATTCAGACCCAAAAGATCAAGACTGTTGGGAAAGATGTGATTTAGAGATTCAGGCCCAGCCTACATGTCTCTGGTGAGGAGTTCAGATGCTTCCATATAAATGGAAATGATCCACGTGAATAGATATTTGATAACACTGCCTAACGGAACTTCATTGCATTTTCAGATGTTTCCCCACCGGGTTATTGAAATTCTTGCTACTGGAAGGAGAGAGGACTCACCAGGAAACCTGCAGCTTGTTCTGAAAGGCATCAACGTGGGAAGATTAAGATTTGCTCTTTCCCACCCCATTAGGACTCAAGTGAGGAAAGAGATTTATCCAGCTGAAAGCACATGGCAAAATTAGGAAGGCAGAGTGTAGTCGAGCTAATTGTGGTTTCCTACACCAACCAAAGCATAATTAACAACAGCTGCCTATAAATATACATTTTTTTTCCCCCTGTCTGAAGTTCCGTGGACACTTTTCCCATTCATCTGCAGAGCTCTGCTCTGCCATGGACACCTGCCAGTCTCCAGCAACTTTAGGCAAAGATCAATCCATTTTCTAATTAGAGGTGTGAATTAAGGGAAGGTAAGATATCCATTGTAAATACAGAAGGCCCCAAACAATGACTTCTTGACATAATCTAATGTCAACTGTTTCCAAAAAAAAAAAAGAAGAATGCTAAATAATCAAGTAGCAAGCTGCCAGGGAGGTGTGTAGAGGGAACTGTGAGGAGCTGTGTTATTCTCTGTGTATGTTGATTAGAATTTTAAAGAAAATGTAATGTCTCTCCCAACCCTATTTTCCCATTTATAACCCAGAGCATGAAATCTGCCAGGCTGTATCTTAGATCCTCCCAGATGCTGATCTCCCTCAGCTTGGGTGCTTGAGAGATAGTCTGCAATGTTACTTTCCTGAGAAGGAAAAGGAACTATATCAGTGCGAGGTGAATCCCTGGGTTGGAGAGGTTTAATACACAATGCAGGTTTGGCTGAGCTAAACTTATCCTTCCTTGCAGCTTCCTTCCTTCCTGGCAGCTGACTCCCACTTCCTGTAGAACAGATAATTGCCCCTTCTACTCCCATCCCTCTCTGATCACTACTATGGATGGAAAATGTAAAAGAAATGTTTATCACAAGTGAATTATTTTAATTTCTTGTAGCAAACCAGAAGAAAAGCACCAGCCTCAAGCAGCCCACCCTGCAGAAAGCAGCCAATGACTGGATCTTAAAACAACTGTGTAGGCAGAGCTGTTTATTCCACTTTGCTTTCCACTCCATTGTATCAATGCATTTATTTACTCTCTTGCAGCACTGTGGATCTATTTCATTATGCTGGCCAATCTTTCTTTATATTATATTGTGGTAGTTTGGTCTAGGCCTTCCTTGGTGACCAGGTTGTAAGCAAGGAAGTGCCCAGATTCACCCAGTATTCCCTACAATTTTTACGTAAGCCAGGCTATAAGATGAAAGGAGGGAAGGCCTTCGCTCTCTTTCCTTCTGGCAGCTTGGAGGTGCAGGTTCCCTGCTGTTGAGTCTGTCGTGTTGGGGAGCGAGGCCTGGTAAGGCCTTGTCGACCTTGGGAGACGGAGGTTGCCGGCGGTTGTTCCAGCACAACTTTCTGTTGTCCCAAGGAGAGTAGTAAGATAGTTCTTTTGCTAATTCTTTTAGTTGTTAGATCTTGGGCTATTGATCGTGTATATTTTATTTTGGTTTTGTTCCTTTTTTTCCTTTTTCCTCCCCTTTCCCTTTTCCCTTTGAAATTGTACATATATTTCAATTGTATATAACTGTAATATAAGTGTAAATATATATATATATATATATTGCTTTAGCTGTCTCTCTCTTGTTTCGGTTCTCTTGGTTTTTTTCCTCTTCGCCCTTGGTTTGTTGGGGGGGGGACTTCTTGTGGTAAGGTTTGGGGACTTGGCAGGGAGCCAGCTTCAAACCATATCATATACATAGAGAGAGATGCAGCGCAGAGTTGTCTCTTTCAAGAGACACAAGATTACTGCTGAAATCATGGGCTGCACTTAATCAAATGTGAGAGAAGATTAGATCTGTCCTAAAGATTTCCGCCAAGCTGAGATCTTGGCCAGTCAGTCCAAATACAGCATGAGGTGCTTATGAGGCTAAAACACCTCAGTGATTTCAAGTGCCAGACAACACACCTTGCATCTCCCAGAACTGGAGAATCAGCTTCTCTTGCCAAAAAGAACCTCACCGAAAAAAAAAACGTGGTATTGCTAACCTGAAATAGCAATATTAAAGCAAGATCCCAAGGTACAGAAGAGCTGTTTTTATCATGATGGAAATTGTACCTGAAAATACAGGTAGACTTCATGCCCTGAAATACAAACTTTTTGCCCTTTATTTCCATGAGGTGTCGCATCTGAAGAGTGCAGCCACAGTACAGCCAGCACCCCAAGCCAAGGGCACACCCAGCCTCAGCCAGCACCTCCAGCCTAACAACAGCTATATCTCAGGGTTACCAAGGTTGGAAGAGACCTTTAAGGTCATCTAGTCCAACCATCAACCAAGCACTACCACTGTAACCCCTAAACACCTAAACCACATCACCCAGCCCCAGATCCAGATGCCTCTTGAATGCCTCCAGGGATGGTGAATCCATGACCTCCCTGGGTGGCAGAATCTCTCCCTATTCCAATGCCCGACTACTTGAACAGTGAAAATTTGGTTTCTAATATCTAATCTGGATTTCCCCTGTCTCAATTAAAGGCCATTCCCTCTTTCCTCTCACTGCAGACGCAGCAAACAGACCAGACCCCACCTCACCACAACCTCCTGTTCGAGGGGGGGGCTGGGGGGGAAGTTGTACAGGGTGATTCTGTTGCTTTGAAAAGAAAAAATTACAGGTGTCTTGAGAGCCATCTGTGTTCATCTTCTGGGATATGATGCACTGTCCTAAAGGTAAAAGAGTAATTTAAAAATAACGGTAAAAAAGCAAATTTAAAATTACCTACTGTTTCTCTTGGCTTTTCTGTTCTAATGGCAAAACAGAGCTGCCAGGAGCATAGGATGCTTTTAGCAGAAGTCACTGTAACACTCCATGGCCAGCCCTTTAACCCGTGTTTTTGCAATGATTTCTGATGTTTAATATGTGTAACAGGCATGGCTTGGTGTGGAAGGCCTGGTGGAGGGACTGGGAAACCTCGTGGTGTTCCCATTTAGAGCCTGTTTTGCTCTCCCCCATGCCCAGCCCAGGACAGAGCTGATGGCCATGGGACGTGGGGCTGTCCTGGGCTGGCTGTTGGGCACCAACGCTGTCAGTAAAGTGCTCTTTATCCTGGTTTGTAGGGAGGGTCAGGAATTTTGGAGGTGCCTGGTATCGTTGTTATGACGAGTCTCCTCTTTTCGAGACTAAACCCCCCCAGCCGCTCCTCACCAGCCGAGTGTTTTAGACCCTCCACAAGCCTTATTCCCCTTCTCCGGATACGCTCCAGCGCCTAAATGTCTTTTTTAGAGTGCAGGGTCCAGAGCTGGACGAGGCGCAACTCCCCACCTCCATCAAACCGGGAATGTTTTAAGGCAGGACCGGCCGCCTCGGGGGCGGGGCGGCCCGGACTGCCCGCCCCGCGCCCGCCCCGCGCCCGCCCCGCGCCCGCCCCGCGCCCGCCCCGCGCCCGCCCCGCGCCCGCCCCGCGCCCGCCCCGCTGCCTGCCGGGGCCGCCGCTTCCCGGCCGGGGGAGCCGGGCTGGGTAAGGAGCCGTCCCGGAGGGGGTGAGGGGGGTAGAGCAGCTCCCAGAGCCCGTGAGGGGCCGAGAGGAATGAGGGGGAGCGGGGGGAACACAGATGAGGAGTTATCGGACACGGAGCTGCTGGAGCAAATCCAGAGGAGGCCACGGAGCTGCTCCGAGGGCTGGAGCCGCTTTGCTCTGGAGCCAGGCTGGGAGAGCTGGGAGTGTTCACCGGGAGAAAAGGGCTCTCCAGGGAGACCTGAGAGCCCCTTCCAGGGCCTAAATGGGCTCTAGGAGAGCTGGAGAGGGACTTGGGACAAGGGATGGGGGGACAGGACGAGGGGGAATGGCTTCCCACTGCCAGAGGGCAGGGAGAGATGGGATATTGGGAAGGAATTGTTGGCTGTGACGGTGGGGAGACTCTGGCACAAGTTGCCCAGAGAAGCTGTGGCTGCCCCATCCCTGGAAGTGTCCAAGGCCAGGTTGGACAGGGCTTGGAGCAACCTGGGATAGTGGGAGGTGTCTCTGCCCATGGCAGGGGTGGGACTGGATGAGCTTTAAGGTCCCTTCCAACGCCCCTGCCATGGGCAGGGGCACCTTCCCATAGACCAGGTTACACAGTGATCACAGCAGATCGAACTTTACAATTGTAAAACTGTTTAAAATTTTCTGAAACCAGTTTTATGTGCTATTTATAAGTATACTTACAGTTTATTACAGTTATCTGCTGCTATTTTGACAAACAGCTGCTTTCACTGTGGAAATGAGCGAGTATCAGTTGCATCACATATTATGAAACATTTCTCACTCAGCCAATCTTATGACTTGCCAAAATTAATTTTCTTGTTCCTTAACCCTCCCCATGCTGCTTGTGCAGCTGCCACCTGGGTCAGCTGGGGGCTGGAGAACTAATTCACTGTGTTTGCAATTCCTGTTGTTTTCTTCAGCACACCAGACCTTAATAACCACTGACTCAGTGGTAGTGTGAGGAACAAAAGAACTACTTAGTGTTCATTAATATCTCCAGTTCAAATCAGAACAATTCTTTTCAGTTTTGGCACCATGAACAAAAAGGAAACCTCTGGACTTATAGATTTGGGACTACAGCTGAGTTTTGGACATCTAGCCTTGGGAAGGAAGGGCTGAATTTGTTTTAGGGGCACAAAGTCTTTACAGAGTGTGCAGAAAGATTTTGGCAGTAATGGGGCAGGTGAAACAGGCAGCAGAACGTGTTCAGTAGGGAAATGGCCAAAGTCAGCACCTTTAAACCAAAGCTGCCTAAACCCCGAGTACAGGACAGAAAGTGCCTTTTTCTACCTACTGTTATCACACTGGGTTCCCATCTCTCTGGTGGAGGAGCTGTGACTGCTGCCAGCATCTTTCCAGAGGGGTGTTACCCACATATTTAATCTCCTTACTTAATGGGAGTAGGGAAAAAATTGGAGCAAAATTATTTGGGACAAAGCTATTTAGGTCCTTAAGTTCACAGGAAGAAGGGGTATTATTCTGATTTTAAAAAAGGATAAAATAAGTAAGAACAAAGCTTTCAAATAAATCTGTTGCGTGATAGGTTTCTGTCTGAGGCCTGTTTTGTGACTGGAGCTTGTATCTGGAGAACTTTATCTCTCTTTTGCTTTAGGAGCTTGACTCTTCATTTGAGAGCACCAGCTGGCTCATGCTGGTTGTGTTTTCTTTTTCATTTTCTAGAAGAAGTCTAGGCAGAAAAAGGAGGTTTTGTATTTTGGAGTGGTGAGAGGCCACAAAATCTGAAAGCAAAAATTTACCATTTAATTTTTTTTTTTCAAGAGGACTGATTTTGTCCAAGTGTTCCTGTAATTCACTGCAGGTTTGAAAGGAATGCTGCTCAGGATTCATGGCTAATGCTCGGTGCTGACTGTTACTGTGCACTTACCCTGTGGATCTGAACTTGTGCTTTGAAGGTGTTGCCTTGATCCAGTGGCTGAGTTGTGATTTTATCCCCCTGTTGTGGGAGCTAAACGAGGTGTGAGCTGAGCTGTGACAGCCCTCCCTATGTCCCCTGTGCTGTAAGTAATCCTGTCCCTCTCCCTGTGAAATTCCACTTGTTTGCTGTTGTTTTTTTCTTGCAGTGTTACCCCGTGGGGACTGTCCCTTCAGACAGCTCTGGGAGCCACAAAAAGGGGTGGATGGAGTTGAGCCAGAGTTACAACAGCTCTGCTTTGGACTATTCAGAAGATACCTTTGAGTCCTTCAGTGAGGAGGAGATCAAACCATCTGGCTCCTGCTGTCCCACAGAGGATTTGGAGGGCTCAGATGTGTTGGAAAGCACATCATGGTTGGCAGGCCAAAGTCATGCAGGTATGCAGAGCTTTCCCTCCCAGAGACCTCCTTTCTCAGCTTCCGATCAGTGCTCTGGGGACTTGAATCAGCAAAAATAAACACGCGAAGATTGCACACAGTGTTCCTGCTGTGCAGAGGAACAGACCCTCAGTGTGCTGACCAGAGCTGTGCTCCCAGGATTCGCCAACAGCTCCACGTGGAACGATTTGGCCATGGAAGCCCTTCCTTTGTAATCTTGTGATGCTGAAATTCTGTTGGCATCTTAAAAAAAAAAAATATTCCGCAAGTTGTCTTGACTGAGTTACCACATCTGAAAAGTAGCTGGGCCATAAAATAAGTTTTCCAGGGGAAAGTTCCAGGATTTGAAATACTGAGGAAGGCTGGATTCCCTATCCAACCTGGCCCTGAGCACTTCCAGGGATGGGGCAACCTCAGCTTCTCTGGGCAATGAAGAAGCTGCATTAAATGAGGGATAAATCAGCTCTGTTAGGTTTTCTTTTCTCTCTGCAGGGTTCTCTGTCATTCTCTTGTGTTCTCCTTTTCTCCAAGTTTGGAGTGGTAAATATTGTGGATACTTAATGAGATGAATAATCTTTTAATTTAGTTTGGGAGCTTGCAGCATATATAAAACTTTATAGCTTCAAAGATTAGCTACAACACTTTTAATGTATTTTTAAAGGTAGTGTAAACAAGATTTATTTTAATGTCTGTTGGCTGTTAGTTTTGTGATCTGATTCTATTCAGTTCAGCTTGGTCAGCTGACATATACCAATATATAATGTTAATTATATATTATAATTATATATATTTTATATATTGTAATTATATATTATATAATAGATAATGTTAAATATAGTTACTGTGGTTTCATATTGGGAAGCTGTTTCTTTTCCTACTATAGACAAGTCCAGTAGAGATGTTCTTCCTATCCCTCATCCATCCAACATTTTACTTGAGGTTTTTTTCACTCTACAGTAAGAACTGACACCATTATCATTAGGGATCCTTTAAAAATACTGTTTAAGCCTGAAATGCCACCCATGGAGGCCAAACTTTGCTGTCAAATACATATTCCTGTTTATTGTAGCACAGAATTCGGCATTGGAGATCAGTGCTTCAAAAATCTGAATAAAGAGGTGATCATTGTCTTGGTATCCATTCATGATACATCCCTAAAATTGAACAGTGTCTGATTTGTGGTTTTTGCTTAAAATTTTTGTAGTTTTACAAATGATATGTTTTAATCCCTATTTTTTTCCTGGAAATATAACAAGATTCTTTAAATTATTCCATGTCTAACGATTGAAATCCTTATTTCTGACATCAAGGAACACATGCTAGGAGCAATCCTTACTGTGTGCATAGAGGTTTCTTTAGTAAGTGTTACCACTTTTTTATCTTTACAAGATTAATATTTCATAAAATAAGAGAGTCTTCTGAATGCTCTCAAATGAGAAACTGGGGAATAATTCACAGAGAATTTTTTTGGGGGAATTGATTGCTTTCTGTGGTATATATTTTCCTGAGAGCAGCATATATAAATAATAAAACCCACAGAAAGCCTGTCATGCTGCTGCTCCCTAGGGACACATTATTTCCTTGTCTAAGCCCGTGGAATTTGCTGTCAGAACCCTGAAAACAGAACAGAGAAAGGAGATGCTCCCTGTTTCGAATTGGGGCCATACCATGTGCACCTTGCTGTCACTGGTAGGGACTTCTCAGACCTTCCAAGTGTTTTGTCCTTTCCCAGCTCTTTGCTTTCACATCTTTGTGATTTCCTTAGTTCCTGCAGAACTGGAGTTCCCAGAATCACAGAATATTCTGGGTTGGAAGAGACCCACAAGGATCGTCGAGTCCAACTGGAACAAGCTGGAGAACAGGGAGCTGATACAGAATTTTTATTTCCCTTGTGCCACCTTATTTTCCACTTGGATCAATGCCCTGAGACAGTTCAGCTGAGCTCCTAAGAGTGTGTGACCACAAAAGAAAGAGCTGGAAATAACTGATGGGGCTGAAGGAGGGAGGAGGGAGATGAGATTAGTGTGACATTACAGATCAAATTGAACGTGTGAACAGGCTCCCATTTTCTCAGTGAATCCTGGTTCAGTGGGGTGATTAGGAATAAGTAGTGGAAGGTATTTTATGGGACAGAAGCTTGTTTAGCTGAAATCTCTGGTCTCATCTGTGTATTCCTGTGGCTTGGGGTTTCTTTTCGCTCACCAGGGCAAACTGGCACGTTCAAGTGGAGCATTGTTTGCTTTTCTGCAGTCCTGCTTTCCTCACAAGGTGTGTTCAAAGTTGCCTTTTTTCATTGCAGAGGAGCGATCTGAAGGAGTGGATTCTGCAGCTCTGGAAAGAGTTGCCATAGGAAAATGGATTGATGCCATGGGAAGATGGAGAGATCTAAAAAATAAAGAAGCTGAGGTTAAACAGGACAACTCTGTCAGGAAAACTCATGGTGGTGAGTTCGGTTACTTCAGTAGAGGTTGTAATCATTTCTTTTGAGAGGGGATGTAAACTTTTCACTAGACTCAAATTTTATATGCAGGCTGTTAAGCTGGATAATTAGCCAGATAATTAAATACAAAGTTTCTCTTTTAGGCTTTCTTGCCAAGCAGTTTTTCTCCCTTACACACATGGCTTTGATGCTCCTGATATAGTGACATTATCCTAGTGATGCATTACCACAGAATCTGGATAAACACATTAAAAAAATGTATCCACATTTTAAGTTTAACTGTAATCCTCAATTTTTACTGGATTGTTAAGTTGTTTTTTTCTCTCCAGCTTTCTCTTTCAGCTCCAGTACCAGTACAGGTATTAGAACTCCAGTACCAGTACAGGTATTAGGAGTGTAGAGTTTTTCCCTCCAAAACAAACGTGACTTTGGAATTTATTGTGTGAGATGTTTTTCCCCTGTGTGCTGGTTTAAAAGTAAACTGGCAGGAGAAATGAACCCAGCTCAAGAGAGATTATAAGTCAGAGTTACAATTAAAAAAAAATAATACAATAAATACAATTATATGGACAAACAATTGGTTTTAACCCACAAAACCCAGATGTATAATCCAGCACCCTGGGGCACAAACAGAGTGGTGTTTGTTGGCCCCTGTGCTGAGCCCCACCTGGTCCCCTGAGTCCAAAGGAAAAGGAAAGGAGAACATGTTGGTGAGAGTGGTGATCGCAGCCTGGTTGAGAATGGTGGTTGCAGTCTGCTCGAAGTTCCCATCCTCCTCTGGATCCGATGAGTGGTACCAGAAGTCCCAAGACCCCAAGATTATATACACTCAGGTTCCAGTGGGAATGCCCAGTACCTCCCCCAGGGCGGGGAGTTCCACAGTGGGTGATGGTGAGTGGTGAGATATTTTTGGAATCCTTGGTAGCCCATTAGCAGACATGACCCCTCAGGCTGGGTGTGGAGGTGCTAAAGACTCCCCAGAGGGGAGTTATCACACCTGAGTCATTGGTGTGAGGACAGGAACATCCTCCTATCTCACAGGCTTCCTGACACTCAGCTTATAGCCTGAGGGGTCAGGTGTGCTCTGGGCAGCTGCTGCAAATGGTCTGTTGTTAAACAGTTCCTGGGAAATGACATGGAGGGTGTAGAATACACAGTTTGGGTTACACCCACACAGTGATGAACTAGTCCCAGCTGCTCTAACTAGGACACCCTGTTAATCAACTTTATGGATTATTGAATTACCTGTTTGCCCTGTTTTAATTCCTTTCCCAAGCTGAGGGAGGCAGCAGGGCACCAATTTTGGCAAGAACAATGGAGTAGCTTTAACCACCACAGTGATGGAGAGTGTGGAGGAGGAGGAGAGGGGAAGGAAGGAAGGAAGAGGATGTGTTTCCGTGTACTGGTTACACAAGCAACTGTGAGAGCAGATGGTGGGATGCAAGTCCTGCTAAAGTCTCTCTCAAAAGTGTGTCAGAGATGCTATTTTTAATTAAAAAAAAAAAAAAAAAGGAGGAAGAAAGCTGGAATTGAGCAAAAAAATTAGTGGAAGCAGACAAGGAGTCTTCCTCAGTTTGTGTGTTCATGGGAAGTGAACAAGATCAGGGGTTTTGTAGGTCACTTGTAAGACTGATTAACCAGGAGATCCTCCTGCCTAGGCACTTTGTGGCACAAACATCCTCAAACCATCCTAGAAAAACAGGAGCTAAGGTCATTTCTAGGCTGTTCTTAATTGTTGAGCAGTGGTGAGTCAAAGCTGTGAGTTCCTGACTCATCTTCTGCATTTATCCTTGTGTTCCTGCTTTCTCAAGGCTACCAAGCAGGCTTTTAGTAGAGCAGCTCATCTGTAGTAGAGAGGCTTCTCCTGGCCAGCTCCTCAGAGGTGATATTCCTAAAATACCTCAGAATCCTGTGGCTGATTCACGGAGAAATTAAAAGGGACCCGAGGAGTTCCAGAGTCACTGAGTGAGAAACCACAGTTTGAGGTTGAGGATGTTTTCCATCTCTACTTTCCCTTGAAAGTTGCACTTGGAAGATTTTACTCATAGGATCACTTCCAGATTTTTGTAGTTCTGCACAAGAGAATGTTCTGCCTTTGGTGTATGGATGTTGATGGGTAAGGAGAGGCCTTGAGCAGTTCTATTCCATTCTCTAGTGCTGATTTATGAAGGCATGTGTTGTCTTCTGCCTGTGCTGTCCCTTGTCATTGTTACACCAGTGCTCCCAACCACCATCAATATGAAGAGCACAAAATATGCTTCATGCTTATCCATGTTACCCCCAAATTCATCAGTATCAACGATACTTTAGCCATGGACTACATTTATTGCAGAATATTAACATACAAATAAAGTAAAGCACAGCAGCTTTTCCACACTGACATCTAGAACTGCCTCCTTCTCTTTGACTTAATCATTCAGTGTGCAGGAGCTCCCAAGCCTTATACTATTTTAACAACTTGGAGATTTTTAAACAAAAATATAATAGAAGATGAGCTCACTAGAACTAGATTTGCTGCACAGTGAGTCCCCTCAGTACACTCAGCAAAGTGAATTATGTGTGCACTGAGCATGCAGGGTACTTCTGAATTTGTCTTCTTTGTAATAAACCCTTTTTTTCTTATCTTCCTAATAGGGAGGGAAAAAAAAGTTCTAGTGTACCTATGGAAATGTCCTGGAATGTGATTCTTGTTTTTAACTAGTTTTCTCTGTGGGCTGAAAGAAGAAAAAGCTGAATGCTGGCCTTAGGAGAAGGGAGAAATTTTTGTCATAGTTCTCTTTCTATCCTCTTCTCTGTCCCTCTTCCACCAGAGTTATTAGGCAAAATGCATCACAACATGACTCTAAATCCCCAATTTCATATAGATTATTTCAAAGATCACTACTCATGTTTAAAATTTACTCAGCAAACTGCAATTCTTCAACTTGGACCTATCTGAAAATTCAGGGGGGGCTTTTTAACCCTGTGAGTGGTGCTGTGCTCACAAGTTTGATCTCACCTTTGTAACATGCCTACATTAAATGCTTTGCTTGTTTATTTTCCACTGCACTATTGCTGTCAAAAGTGAGAGAGCTTGAGCTGGTAATGTGTGTTATTTGGAGGCAAAGAAATGTTTGTGGCTCAGATACAGTTCAGTCACTCAATCGTTATTGTTACTTTGATAGTGGTGTCAAGCTAAAAGTAAAAAACGCCCTGAGATTCCAGACTTGTCTTCTGATTCTGTAGTTAAGTAGAATTAATGTAGGCTGGATGTGGAAATTCCAACCAGCAACACCTAAATGGAAACCCTGCTCTGGAGCCAGGCTGTGAGAGCTGGGGGTGTTCACCGGGAGAAGGCTCCAGGGAGACCTGGGCCTAAAGGGGCTCCAGGAGAGCTGGAGAGGGACTGGGGACAAGGGATGGAGGGACAGGACAAGGGGGAATGGCTTCCCACTGCCAGAGGGCAGGGTTAGATGGGATATTGGGAAGGAATTCCTGGCTGGGAGGGTGGGGAGGCCCTGGCACAGGCTGCGCAGAGAAGCTGTGGCTGCCCCTGGATCCCTGCAAGTGTCCAAGGCCAGGTTGGAGCAACCTGGGCTAGTGGAAGGTGTCCCTGTTCATGGCAGGGGGTGGGACTGGCTGGTCCTTGATGTCCCTCCCAACCCAAACCGTTCCATGATACTACAATGATTCACTGTGCTGGAGGAGTTTAATTTGCTTTAAATTCATATTCGTGATAAATAACCTGATAGTTCAGCCTGGTAGGTCAGTTCTATGTTGCCTGCAGGGATCTTTCACAAACTGTTTGCTGTCAGCATGTTACCCTGACCTGCTGCACTCAGTTGTACAAATCACTTTAGGTAATCATGAAGATCTTGAGATGCAGAGGGAAAATCTTTCTCGAGAGTAGTTACCAGTTGCTGCCTTTCACAATTATCTCTTTTTCCTTTTTTTCTTCTTAAAATAGAGTATCAGCAGAGCATAATAATAACAAAATGCCTACCAATTTTCCTATTAAAGTTAGTTTCAAAGGGAAAGGAAACTGAGGAAAGACTTTTCCTCTTTTACTCCCGTCCCTCACAGATTTAAAATGTCACAGAAAGCAAAATTTATGTAGGTCACTTAATTACAAAGCTCCCAGCAGGGTTTGGGATCTAGACATATGGATTAATTTATCTCTAGTGGTACACACCAAGGCTGTTTGTCATCAGAGCAGCTTCTTGGGCCGCTATGGGGCTTTACTTCCTAAATATTCCATGTTTCGTGACCTTCCTGCTGCGTGAGATGTGGCTCTGACTCGATGCCTGTCCTGGTGGCACTTCTGCTGCTCCTGTCACCTCTTCTGCATCATCCCTCCTTCAGTCACTGTCACTCATTTAATCATTATTGTTACTGCGATTGTTGTGTCAAGTTAAAAATAAAAAAGGCCTTGAGATTCCAGACCTGTCTTCTGATTCTGTAGGTAAGTAAGAATTAACATGGTCTGGATGTGGAAATTCCAGCCAGAAATGGAAACCCTGCTTGTAAAACGTTCATTAATGCCTTGATGGAATTGGGAAAGAAGGAGTTTCTTCCAAAAGCCGTGGATTCTGCGGGGATCTTCCCTTTGTCTTCTCACTGCTGTTGCTGCAAAGTGAAGAAGGTGTGGGGAGCACTGGATTTGGGGCAGCCAAGCAGTAGGAAAGTGTTCTTGTGGAGCAGTAATTGGCACTGCAGGGATTCTCTGTGGGCACAGGGCAGGGACATTTAAATCTGCCACCCCAAATGGAGAAGGATCTGGGATGGAAAGGAGGGAATATGTGAGAGATACCAGAAATAAAATGAACCAGTGCAGAGCTGAAGGACAAGTAAATCTTCTCCACCTGGGAAAAAATTGGAAACTGGAGTCAGTGTGCAGAGAAAAGACAAAACTTTCCCCAATTTAACTGTGTGCTGACTTTTCTCATAGTTTTTTTTTTTGTTCTTTTTTCAGAAAAATTATAGTCCTTGATAATTTTTATTCTCTCTGAGATTACTTTTAAATGGGAATCAATATTAAAAAGTAACTTCAGGAACGAGTCGTGCAGGGAGGTTTAAAACTTGCTGTTCTCTTTGCTGGTGTTTTTTCTGATGTCTGTAGGTGCAGATGAGCAAAGGGGTGGGTGTGTGGCAGCACAGAATTCATGCATTATTAGAAAACAAATCCTTAATAAAAATGCACTTCTGTATGTCAGGAGAACCTTAAGTGAATTAATTAGGCTGGTATTAAATTGTCACAGCCTCCAGGGGTTTTACTTATGGCTTTGAGTACTTAAATGCTTTTGTTCTGGGTTTTCTCTCCACCATAATGGTAACTTTTAAATTTTTTTAATTAATTCTCTGCACGGCATAAATGAACATGCCACCTGTTTTTCAGTGTAATTAAACCCAGAACTGGCACATGATTTGCACTGTCTGCATTGCAATAGTGAGTAAAGTCACCTGCTGACTGAAATTGTGGTTTCCACTCAAATGTTTATGATCCTACAAAGCCAATTTGTTTTCATTAAATTGCATTTTAAGGTATTGCTTATTCTGATTCATCTGTCTATAAATTGTCACCATGTCTTTGCCTACAGTCAGTTGGATACATTATCTTCTAAGGAGGAGTAAACTGCTCTGTGGTGTCTGATTCTGAACTGGTAGTTGTACTTAAATGACATATTTTCCATGTTGTCCATGAAACAAAACTCCTGCTTTGCTTCATTTTAACTTATCCTTTATAAACATCAGCTGCATTTCTGAAGAGATGCCGAGTTCCCTTGCAGAATTCCACAGCTCTCTCTTGTCTCCCCAAGACTAAATTCATGCTGGTGCATTTAGGGGAAGTTTTCCATTCCTGCTTTTTTAAGAGTGTCTGTTGTGGTTATGCCAAGGTGTCCCATGGCATTGGAATATCCCATGGCAATGGTTGTCAGACAAGCACCAGGAAACCTGCAGCGCCTGGCTAGGAGAAATAACCCCAAATTTAAACCTGACAAGGAGTAAAACAATGTGGAGGGATTGTTTAAATTCCGTAATCAGGCCATGTACAGCTGCACAGCATCATTCCATGCCGATGCCCATAAAATACTGTATTGATTGTGGTTTAAGCCTGTGGAAAATCCCCCACAAAGCACTGAATAAAGTTGTAAATCCATCCCAACCCACCCACCTGAAGGATAATCTCAATTTTATTTATTTGCACATGCCACTGGGAAGGATAAGAGAAGATGAGAGAGGGGAAGATGTTTTTTAAACAAGATCTTATAAAGAACAATTGTTGAAGCTTTAGGAGAAAGTATTTTCTGATGGAATTGCCCTTCTCCAAAAAACGAAGCGCCTGCCTGAGGCTGTAGAATCTATTTGAGGTGTTTCCAGAGTGACTTCCACGGCCACTGCCTCTAATTTTTGTTATGAATTGCTCCTTAGAGGAGCCCTCTTGAAGTGTTAATTCATTTTGGTTTAGCAACCTGCAGTTTCAGGTAGGAAGAAGCTAAATCTGTATGAGGCAGTTATTGAAAGACATTAAATAAAGATATAAAAATATAAATAATATATAAGCTATTCTATATTGGTTTTATACTATATAATAAATATTTTATTATTCATATCTATTATATAGCTAATGTTTATATATCTAATATTTTTATATGTATTTATTTTATATCTATAAAGGAATATATAGAGAGATATAGATATATGTATAGATAGATATAGATAGATAGATATAGGAAGGAATATCTATCTATATATAGATATATATCTATATAGATATATATCTGCATAGATATATATCTATATAGATATATAGATATATAGATATATATCTATACAGATATATATCTATATAGATATATAGATATATAGATATATAGGTATAGGAAGGAATTCTTCTCTTTCCTTGATACAGAAATTGATGGGTTTGTTTTATTGACTTATGCCTGACAGAAATTCTTGAACTATTTGATGGAGAACTGGATGCTCTCAGGTCTTTTTGCACCAGGAAGATAAATGGGATGAACCAGCAGCTGAGCCCTGAGCAGGGAAACACGGGCCAGGCAAGGAAGCTGCAGGATGGAGTCCCAGCAGTGAAAACTGGGACAAGAGATGGGAACTGCATTGTTCCTGGTCAGCTGATGAACAGAATCCTCCTGGAAAACACCAGAGCGACTGTTAAGCAGGTGAAAGCCAGGGAGATTTTGGCTAAAGCACTGGATAATAAAGCCATACCATGAGGATCAAATCAAACAGAGCTTAGTGATGCCTCACTCCGGCCTCTGAAAGAGCTTCTGGGTTGATACCCCAGCATTGATCTGTCTCCTTTCTTAGACACTCCTGCTAGTGAAGAATCAAATCATCATCAAAAACTGGCTGCTGATAAAGTAATGCTTTGTGTGACTGAACCAGGCTGGGATCATCAGTTACTGCACACCCAGTAAGCCCTGGATCAGCAGAAGAAAAAGCCTTGTTTGCTGGTTATGTTGGTATCAGTTATTTATCAAATTATTCTGCATATTATTTGCTGTGAAGTCTTTGTGATTCCAGGATTAGAAGTATTCCAAAGGCAACCCCTCTGCTCCCAGCTTTCTTAGGTATTAGGCAATACTGAAGAATTAAAGCAAGTCCAATAAAATCTTGGTGACCTTAGTCCCTTGATTAAGAAACATCTGTATCACCTTTACCCAATTCCAAGTGCTTTTCTTTTTCACCAGCCCAGTGGGTTTTCCCACCACAAGATGGGGCTTTTTGCCACAGCTCCTCCCCTCCCTCTGCAAAAGTAATTAAAGTAATACTTTATGAGGTATTTAAAGTAATACTTTAAATTGGGACATTTAAAGTAATACTTTTAATTGGGACATTTAAAGTAATACTTTAAATTCAGTTTTGGTGTGAAAAGTATTTCTGTTTAAATCTGTCTGTTTAAATTATTTTGAGATTTCAGCCATCTGCATTTTTTCACTGTATTAACGTTAACTCACCTTCCAAATTTTGTAGAATTTTTGCTTCCTCTTTATTTGTCTTATATTAGAAAATATATTTTCTAAATATATTTGGTTTATATTAGAAAATATATATTTTCTAAGAAAAGTAACTACTCTGTTTGCCTCTGTCTTTACCTCCACGCACATTTTTATGCAGAGAAGAAGTCAAGGAAGAAGAGGATAGAGAGGCTTGAGATGTGACTTACCAGGATTATTCCGCTGCTTTTGGAGCAACTTATTGTGTTTATGTAGCCAGATGGAATCAGTGTCAATGAAATCAGATAAAACTATTGATATTTCACAAAAGCACAAACACTGGGGTTCGTGTAATGCCGTTAAATACTCTTCAGTTTTCATGGTGGATGAACTAACACAGGAGTTACTGAGTAGGACTGGTTATCTTCCAAAGAGAACTGTAGGATTTTGTTTGTATTCTGCCTCAGAGCTGCATATTTGAACTAATTGCTTCAGAGTTTATTTGCCTCTTAGATTTTGTGAAGAGAATCACAACCTCTGTGGTTGGCGTTGGAGGCCTTGTGAACACTGCCAGCATAGGGACAAGCACGTCGAGATGGTGGAGTTATTGCTGACTATGAAAGAATTTGCCTAAAAAGCCAGTTTTTGTCTTTAGACAGTCCCTCTACCTGTATTTTTATTGATTATTCTTAAGGAGTGGCCATCTCACTGGGACAGACATTGCTCATTGCACCAAAGTCTCCTCTTCCAGGTGACAGAAGCTCAAATCCACGAGGCTTCATCATGCCCTGACTGCCAGAAGAAGGAGGCAGAGCTGGCCAGGATTGCCTTTGTCAGGCAAAAAAAGGCTCTGATGGGAGGTGCTTTAATCCAAGAGAAACTGGAGGAACAGATTTACTCCAGAGTAAGCAAATATTGTAAAAAAATTTTGTTAAATAATGTTTTTTTAGCATTCTGTAGGTACTGCAACTAAAGGATCTGTAAGGCAGATTTCCCCTGATTGATGGCAGTGAGATCAGAGTGACCTGAATGCAGTGCAAGTCAAAATAGAATTTGGCAATTAATAAAATGCTTTAGGACCAACACAGTGATCAAATCATCTGATCCTGCCTGATTTATGGAAGCTGAAGGTCATTCCCAGGATGTCCTAGATTGGTTCTGGGTCTCTCTTGTTTTTGCTTTTTGATGGGCCTTGCAAGACAAAAGGGTAAATAAATTGATGTGACAGTAGGTAACTGTGCCCATTCTGGTCTTCCTTGCTCATCCTTTGGTGTAGGAGTCTTGGAATAGGACCCTGAAAGATGTTATGGGGGCTGAGACCTTCTGGATACCCTGAGATTTCTTCTTGGAAAAACTGTTTTCTGTCTGTGCCAGTGTCACAAGGTTGAAGCTTTATGGGTAGGAAGTGCCTCTGGAGCAGATGGGAGGCAATGGAGCTGAAAGGTAGAGAATTCCTTGGATCTCCCTGAAGGAAGAGCTCTTCTCTCCCTTCTTGAAAGGGAGTCAAATTGTTCCTGAGCAGTGAATGAGTAGTGCCTTCCTGAAGCTCTGGGATCTCTTCTAGTGTTTATGAGCAAGGTGGGAGTTTGTGCTGTACCACACATTCCCTTTTTCCCCTAATAGTTCCACTCTCCTGATTTTTGACTCTCACTCACTCCATACCTAAGATTTAAGAACTTCAGTGTCAAGTGAAGCTTCACTTTTTTCCTCTTTGTTTTCCTCCGTGCTTCCCTCAAAGGCCATCTGCTTTTCCTTTTCCCTCCTTAGGGAAGAAACCTGCTTTAGGGAGCAGATCACTGGCCATGAATTTTTAAACAGGACACTTTAAAACAGGACCCTTTAAAACCCCCACAACTTGTGCTGCTGAAGTGCTGCCCACCCAGCTGCTTTTGGGGGGCTGGATGGAGCTGCCAGTGGCAGGTCTGGGATAAAGGACATGAGAAATGCCAGGAATACAAATCCGTGTTTTCTTTCTGTTTCAGAACATGCTCACACTTCTAGGAGAAGCCCTCAGAAGCTTTCCCAAACCTTCAGAGGATCCCAGGGCCTTGTGGCAAAGGCTGAAAGGTCAGAAAATGTAAGGCCTGAAAGTGTTAAAATGACTCAAGGACATAAAGAAGTGGGAGAGTTGCACATGGAATACCAACTAATATGGATATAACCTGCTCTGGCAGTGATGAATTGGGTGGTGGTTTAATATTCCTGCAGGTGGAACCAGATATGTCCAGCATGTTGTGTCTGGGTTCTGAGTCAACTCTTTATTCTTCCTAAATGCAAATGTTACAATACATTTTAATCCATCTCTATATGTTTTTCAAATTACAGAAGCCAAGAGTTTCTATTATTAATCTGGCAAGTAATAAGTATTGTTTTTTGTAGGATTGCTGTGGGATTTCAGAGCAGCTCACAGCTGCTTCCATCTGTAAGAAAAATAAATGATTCCGTTTTTCGGGGCAGGGAGGTGTAATTACTGCATTTCAGCTCAATCTTTGCCCACTGTCTCATGTTAAATTGAAAGTGAGGGCCCCAGGTGGAGGAGAAAAAAAGCAGGTTGCAAAGTAACTATGGAAAGCAGTAAAATGAAATGGGTATTTATAGAAGTAAAATAATGAGACTATAACAGAATTAAATCAGCAAGACTGCGGATGGCAACGAGATGAGAAATTATAATAAATTAATCATGGAATCTGTATAGGAGAGGTGTCCAGGAGAGAAAAAACAACATGGATGAAAATTGGAATAAGACGTTGAATTATATTTTTGCCTGGTTTTTTTTTTGAATATACTTCAGAATTTGTTGTAATTTTTCAAGATGACAAAGTCACTGTCTTTGAAAGAATATATCTGGGGTTCAGGATACGTGCAAATAAAATGGCTTTGTGAAGGGAATCTCAGTGGGTTGGACAATGAAATCATCTTCCTAGTGGCCTCAAAAGCCTTCAGCTGATGTGTGGGCACAACTGCAGCCCACCTTTGTGGCAGCAAGAGCTCGTTCCATTGCTCCTGCTGGGACCTGGTGGCCTTGTGTGACTCACAAAGTTACTGCCTCTCATCAGTCTCCAGCTTCCTGACTTTCTGTGCATTCAGGCCTCTGGAAATCTTGAAGGGATATCCTTGCCTATGAACTCTCCCTGAATTTTTGTTACAAAGCAAAGAGGATTAAGCCTTCCCGTTGCATTTGATTTTTTCCCATTTTGGGACAAGGAAAATGCATTGTTGAAGTTGGGTTTGTATTTTCTCCCCATGTAGTTGTTCCCTTCTGTGTGCTCTGTGTTTCTAAGAGTGCTTGAGGGCTGTTTAGCCTCTTGCTTTCCCTTCCCACAAATCGATGGAAAACCTGAAGAGAGAGGTGCTGGATATGGAGGTAGGTGTTGGCAGATTACATGGTTACCTGTGTATTGAATAAACTCTCCTGGTTTCTTCCTTTTCCTCTGTAATCCTCAGAAATGTTTCTGCCTTCCAATCTCCCAAACCTTTCCTTTTTAGATGCTCCATCTCTGTTCCTTATTTGCTTTGCTCTGCACTCCCTGTTTCTCCCGAGCCTTTGGAATTCTTCAGCCATCTGCAAACATGAGGCAAAGGGCACCCAGTGTTTCAAGTGGAGACTCATAAGGGCTGGCAGGTGAAAGAGCCGAATCTTCTGAAAATGTGATTTTGTTGGTTTTGCCAATGAACACAGGTTTCATCCCTTAACCCACAAAAAGGGAGCTCCAGGACTCTTCTTAAAAATATAATCCATATGTTTTGGTATTTTTCCTTTGATAGAAGCTTTGTAAAGATACTGAAATATTTCTTTGCAGCTCCCATGGAGCCTTCCTGTAAATACATTGAACTGTGAGTTATTTGGGTTAGGAGTCTGACAATGTTTGTCTGTAGAATAGTTGTCATGCTCACACACAGTGACTGCACAGCTCTTGTTTGTTTGCATAAATGTTACAAAGACAGCTCAGGTAACTCCTCTGAAATATCAAAGTAGATTTTGCTGCTGCCTCTTGGATGCATTTCCTGCTGCTCCCTACACTTGTTTCATTTTTTTATCAAGGATGACTCCAAGATCTGAGTGTTTGCCTTCTGTTTTCTTGTAGCAGCTCTTAGGGATGTACTATGGAATGAATGATCCAGGCCTCTAAATAATTTATTTTATAATCCTACAGCCTTTGAGGCTTGAGAGATCCAAAAACTCTGACAGGGAGACTGTGGGAAAGAGAGTAGATCATGTCTTTTCCTTTTTTTCCCCTCACAGGAGCTCCCCCCACCAGCAGCAGATTTTTCTTTTGATCCAAAGAAACACTCTAAAACTCTGATCAAGGAATATTGATTCATCTGCTGCCTTGTTTGTGCTTTCTGGGGTATAAAAGAACTGTGATGGCTCAAGGGGTATTCGTATGGAAAGCAGCTGTGGCTCAGCAACAAATCAGTCTGCCTGGAAAAAATGCTTTGGAGCTTTGTCTTTCTGGCCTTCATGATACACACAGTTGCATTATTTAATCTTCTGAATGATTGGTGATGTGAGTTTATTGCTCTGAACTTTGTGCAAATAGAAGTTTATTGTATTTATATTATGTGTATGCTGATAACCACTTTTGTGATGTTATGCTTTATAACTGGCCCTTTGGATAAAGTTGTATTCTTCAATTTAAAATCAGTTTTCCTGTGGACTGCAGCAAGGGAATTTTCACTTCCATTTGCCCTTGCTTCTGCTATGAAAAAAATTAACCTGGCTGCCAGGCACAGTCATTCCTTAGTCTCATTTCTATCCATCTCTTGGGCCATCTCTTTGTATCTCCTCTAGGATAAACTTCCATCTCCATCCCAACAGGCTGCTAGCACAGGTTTGATGGGAATGAAGTTCTAGTGTAATTAACATGCCTGGATCTGAGCTGGGAACAAAGGTAAATATATTCAAAGATGAACTGGTCTAGTGGAAGGTGTCCCTGCCCATGGCAGGGATTAGAACTGGCTGAGCTTTAAGATCCCTCCCAACCCAAACCAGTCTGGGATTCTGGGATATTTAAATAATGATTTGCAGCTACTGGGGGAATATGTCGTAGTTCCACTGGTCCAGTTTAGGATCATAGAATAGTTTGAGTTGGAAGGAACCTTCTAAAGCTCATCCAGTCCCACCCCCTGCCATGGGCAGGGACACCTTCCAGTAGCCCAGGTTGCTCCAACTTGGCCTTGGACACTTCCAGGGATGGGGCAGCCACAGCTTCTCAGGGCAACCTGTGCCAGGGCCTCACAACCCTCATTATAAAAACCTTCTTTCCTATATCTAATCTAAATCAACCCTCCTTCAGTTTAAAACCATTATCCCTTGAGGCAGCAGGTCCTGCTGGGAACTTTGCCCCCAGCTTGTAGGCCCCCTTCAAGTGCTGAAAGGCCACAGGGATGTTTCCCTGGAACCTTCTCCAGGCTGAACAATCCCAGCTCTCTCAGCGTTTCCTCACAGGAGAGGTTCTCCGGCCCCCCAACCATCTTCATGACCCCCTTACATTAATCTTGAACCTTTTTCCTGAAGTGTTACTAAAAACTGAAACATGCAGGCTGCCCCGGGGTCACTCCCTGACCTTCCATAAACCCATCCCCACTCCTGGCATTGGGCTGTGGGGAGACCCAGGTGTTTTTGAATTCTGTTTTTTCCCATAGCCAGTTTGATCAGCTTCCAAGAAGAGGAGCTGAACCCTTTTACTCATATTGGGAGCTTGACAAAGAACTTTAGGCTGGTGGCACCAGGGACAAGGTTTTGCTGCTGGAAGGGTTCATGTTCCCAGTTCTTCTTTGGTAAAACCCCAGACTGCAGCTTTCAGGGCAGTTATCCCAAATCATCCATAGATCCTCCAGCAAGAGCTGGAGTGCTTCTAGCCCTGTATTTTTAAAGCATTTTCACATATACTTGCATTCTTCAAAGTGTAATTTTATTACCACTCAGATTTTCAGAGAATGAGTTTTTATTTTATTTTTATGTATTCACTCCCCTCAGTGAGACAGTGTGTGTGTGCAGATCACTCCCTGCACCAGGGCTGGTGTTCTGAATGCCACTGGCTTAAAAAATGAGCTGGAATCTGGGCAAAACAGAGATTAATCTTAAAAATACTACATTTGCATTGTTTTCATGTCCCTTTTTCCTCCACAACTGATTCTGCAGAATTTTGGCTGCACTGACAGGATCTGGATGGGGGAGGCTGGGACATGTGTTGGGGTGGATCCCTTATGTCAATAAGGTACAAAGTTCTCCATCTTTCAAATGACCTATAGAATTGATCATGGGATTTTAAAAAAACCAAACATTTTCCAGCTTCTGGGCATGGATATTCACTGCTTGTTTATTCATGTATTTATTTTGTAATAAAATAATACTGTTCTCACAGACTGGTGTGTATGACCCATAAATACCTTTGTAAAATATATCTGTAGCATGGAACAGAATCTTTAGTATATTCTGTGAAAATTCATATTTTTAGTTGGTAGCACTTCCAGAACATTTACATCTTTCATCTTGACATTTTTAAATAGAACATTTTTTTTTTTTTTTGCCTACAGAAGTAAGTTTACAGCATCATCACAGTATTATAGCTTGTTTAAAAATACATACAGCATTACTGGTAATTGCAAGCAAGCTATATCCTTGCGCTGGGGGCTTGGTGGTAACTTTACACGGTTTCTACTTTGTAAAACAGTTACATCTATTAATATTACATCCATCACTTTGTTAGAAAATATGACTTAGAGATGCTACACAATAAATCTGTAATTTCTCTGTGACATGATATTACAGGCTCTGCAAATAGAAACACACTGGTGTATGGTTGGTTTAAAAAGAATTAGAAGCCTAGTTAAAAAAAGGGTGGTGGGCTTGCCCTACCCTTGGGAAATTGGGTTCCACTAGTGTTGGATGTCCTTGATCCACTTGTGGCTGGAATGCCACGAGCACCTCTCAGGAAATCTTGACTTAAATTTCAGGTTTGGTCCTGCTTGGAGTGGCACTGAAGACACGAGCAGTTCTTCAGGACCAGGCTGCTGCTCTGAGCATCTGGGAATCGGATTTACTCAAGTCTCTAGTTGGATTTCAACCCCTTCAGCCCATGGTTACATCAGTGCAAGACAACATAACTCCACTGGTTTGGATCAGCTGGTTTCCACTGACCAAAATCTGACTTTTTACCTTCCAGTGGATTTTTAAAAGAGTCTGAGCAGCAGATTTGAATTTACTGGTTTAGTAATACAGAGAATAATGGTTAGAGTTGGGCAGGACCTTAAAGCTCATCCACTGCCACCTCCTGCCTTGGGCAGGGACACCTTCCACTAGCCCAGGTTGCTCCAACCTGGCCTTGGACACTTCCAGGGATGGGGCAGCCACAGCTTCTCAGGGCAACCTGTGCCAGGGCCTCCCCACCCTCACAGCCAAGAATCACTGCCACAGGTTGCCCAGAGAGGTTGTGGAGAGATTAAAATGACAAAAGAGATTAGAAATAAATGATTGTGTATGTTTTACTTTGCACAAATGAGGTTAAATATATAAATATATATATATATATATATGTATAATAAAGCTGTAGGAAATCTCCAAACTGCTAACAACTCTTAGAAATTAGATAAAACAAGGATGTATTTGCTTGGAAATCTCATAGTTGGAGTTCTTTCATTATTTTCATTTCCAGGTAATTCAAGAGTTCTTCGTGGTGGATCCTTTTTTTCCATTTTTTTTTTTTTATGAAACAAGTCCAGATGTGCTTTGGCAAATGCTCTTTTCATGGTCTTTCTGATACTCCTCTTGTGCTTTCTGCAGTCTTTTCCCTCTAAGTTTCCACTTGTGGAAGCAGTAGGTTATTAGGGATGTCATTACCAAGGAGAAGATGATGGTCAGCACGACGATCAGCGCAATGGTGGACGACAGGGACCCCTCCAGCTGCTCACTTTCAGTGTCCCTTGTTGTATTTAATTTAGCAAAGTTTTCATAGTCTGGTGAGGCCAAAAGTGCAGGTCCAGGGACCTCTGTGAACTTGGGCCTCATTTGGATTCAGGAGGTGTTCTCAAAATTCCCAATGAAGCAAGAACTACGATTCCCTTGGCACCTGTGTCATCCAGGAGATGGTTTTCTCCTCAAGTTCTCCAGGCATAGGTGAGATCAGAAGTGTTCTTTGTTTTGGAAGGCAGGGATGGCAGGAGTAACAGCCTGTGGCACAAAGTTTATAGCACAGCTCCTCTGTATCCCAAGTCAGGAGGTCAGGAATGTGTTGTCTTCTTCACCGAGGGTCAGGAGAAAGCTCAGCCTAGTGCCAGTTTGGGATTCTTTGTGTTCTAGAGGAGAGAACTGGAGAAAATCAAATCAATATTCCAGTAACATTGTGGTGGCAGAGCTTATCCTTGGGCTTAAGTCACTGCAACAGGTGGACTTTATATCTTAGGAATTGTTGCATTGAGAGGTGTTTCTTTTCTTCTCCCAGATATTCCCAAAAGAGGGTGAAATCAAAGACAGGTTTTGTGACTTGTGTTTGCTCACACCACACGCGTGAACAAAATCAGCTGCAAACAGGAGCTCTCACGAAGAGGTTTTATTTCCCCTCCTCTCTGATATCTGCTCTCAGACAGAGATTGTCTGGAGAGGGTTTGGATTGGGGGTTTTTGTCCTCGTTATCCTGGACTTGGGGAGGTCCCCTCACTGCAAATCTGGAGCCTGGAAAAAGGCCCTGGGTGAAAAATGACACAGGATTATTGAAGAGCTCCCCTACAGGCACTGAGCTTTAATTTAGAATTTAAAACCCCTCCTCTTTCCTAATTCTGCTGGAATTTCAAACGCATTTAAGTCATTTGGCTTTGATACGTGCTGTGTGTGACAAATCCAAAATATTTCCTCATCTGAGCAGTTCTCAAGGGCTGCTCTGCCCTCCCCCTTCCCTCCCCACATCCAAATCCTGTTTCAGACTTAAATCTGAGGAGGAACAAGGCTGGGCTGCTCTTCATTCTTGCTTCCACTCAGTCTTTGGCCCCAGGATATTTTACTTTGAGGAACTCTAAGCACGTTCAGGCCTATTTATTTCAAATAGCAGCTTGCTCTGAACCCCCTCTACCTTCCTCCCAAATGCTTGGAGGCCAGAATTAGGTTTCAGATATCTTGGGAGTGGAAATGTTTGTTCAGAGATACTCTGTTTGATGGGGTGCAGTTGTAATTCCCCCTCTTTATAGAAATGTGAGGTTCATCCTACTTAGGCTAGCAGAGAGCTGAGGGTCCCTCTTACTAATTAACAGCCCATTCTTGTCAGCAATAATGACTGTTTATGTAGATTAGCACTCTGTTGATGTTAAAGGATGTAAATAGCAGTTCTTGCCAGTTTGGAACAATATGTTCCCAGAGACAGAAATAATTGTGGATTTTACAGAAAGTTTGAAAATCACATTTTACTGTAAATTGAGGTGTTTGTGAAGCTGATTGGAAGTTCATTTCACATAAGGGACCAAGTGCAACGTGGCACATCTTTGATGAATGTCTACGTGTTGCACTGCTGGCAAGTCATAGATCAGGAGGGGGTGACAGCAGAATATTTTAGTGTTCCTGGGCTACATATTCAACATCTTTCTCAAGTAGCCTAAAGAAAGAAACTGCAATAAAAGAACTTGAGAAACTGAGAAATGCCCCCTCTGATTTATGGAGCAGTCAAGTGTCCACCACCCACATGGAAGTGCAGGAGGGTGGAATGTCTCAGTGCTAAGAGAAATCAGATCTTGTCATACTTGCCTGAGCCTGTATCTCATTTCATCTGTATCCACAGCTATCAGATTCCTGAGGGGAAAATAAAATATGAAGGATTTAAAGTCATTAGGCAGCTGGTGCTGGACTGGACTGCTCAGGAAGGTGCAGGCATGGCATCTGTAACTCCATTTCTCCATCAGTTCAGATATGTGGCTTTTCAAAATCAAAACAGGAATGCTTTTAAAATCTTAAATCTGCAAAGTTCTGCTTGTGCTCCAGCTGCATTTTGGGGTAGAAGCTGCTTTTATGGAGAAATCCTTTCAAAACAGTGTGTGAGGACTCTGTTGGTGGCTCTGCTGCAGCTGTGACAAACCGTGGGGTGCCACCACCACCTTCCACTCTGCCTTTGCTTCCTGAGGGCACAGAATACTCCTTCCTGCTGCTTGGACACAGATCAGGGACCCAGGATGGCAAGAAGGGTGAGAGAAACCTGAAAAACTGCAAACGGGGGCTGCAGGGACCCACCTCCCGTGTCTGCAAGTGCCAAGAAGGAAGTTTTATGGGAGAACTCTTGCTTTGTCCTGGGAGTCAACATGCCTGGGTGTCAGTTGGAAGGGGAAGGGCTGTTTGGGTGAACAAGGAAATCCTGACACAACTCCAACATTGAAAGGGATCATGCAGGGACAGTACTGGCTGATAATCCAGGTCCTTGTGATTCCAGAGCTGGGGAGGTGGACACAGAGGAACTTCGGGAAGTTCAAACAGAGGATGTGCAAAGAAAAGGAAACTTTCCCTTAAACCCCCCCCCCCAAACATTCTTCCTTGTCCATGCTCTGATTTAATTCAAGCAGCAGAGAATAAATAATTCTTCCCTTGTTTTGTTGGTTTTGTGTGAGTCATAATTCTTCAGTGTATTTGGCCTGAGCATTGCAAACATGCAAACCAGGATTTCAGGCCTGTGCACATTTAATTCCCATTAACATTTAATAAAATATGTTAGAAAGATTGAGGTATTGAAAAAAATAATGGGAGTGATTTTTATTATTTTTTTTTGGTCTGGAAATACCGATTTGTTAGAATAAACTTGTTGTGAAAGCACATTAGAAAACCTGTAAGTTACATTTTTAAACCTTTTAATGAAATAGTGATGTTTTAGTTTGATACTTATATAAACTCAGACTGTTGATGTAGAACATGTCTTTGCCTAGGGATGGACTTCCCTACCCTGGCTCCTGTTTCCATGTCTTTTTGTTTTAGTACAACTCAGTATAAGGTGGGGAGGATAAAACCTGTTCCTTGTTTTCTAATAGGACAGGCATTGTCTTTCCTTTTATTCTCCAGGCTTGACCTCTGTGCCTCTGAATACTCCAACAAAGGAGAGAGAAACAGATTTTTAAGGGTTTTTTTGTAGTTTTTGAGGATGGAAAAGTAAGAGTGGGTTGGATGCAATTTATGTGAGAGGAACAAAGCAAATTGCAGTCACAAAAATCAGTGTCTCAAGATTAATTCAGGTTATTGGCAACTGTCAAAAACCTGAATTACTGAAAAGGGATAACAATGTTCATCAACAGCTTTTTAATTTCACTGAGATTCCTCCCTTTTCATAAGGGCAGCCCTTGCCTCTGTTTGCCAGAGCCTTGGCAGTAATGATGTTATCAGTGTTGTATTAAAGAGACTACTGATGATTTGCATTGGATCCCTAAAAAAAATTAAGTCAAAATAACATGTGGGAGATCAGACTTGTAGGAAGTTTTCATTGGACGTGGTTTGGGGGTTTATGTTGTTGGTATAACTCTGCTTTCTGATTCTGTGTTTCAAAGGAAGGAGCAAGTTTGGTGATGTCTGGAATCTTCAGCTTCATCAGAAGGATGAAGGCCAGGAATCACATGAGCTCCTGCAACTTCCTTGTCAGTGGGAAGCTGATTTCTCACCCCTGACTTTTGAGGAACTCAGTCTTCCTTTGTCTTCCTGATGCTGGAGATTAAAGATGGTTGATAAGGACCATAGAGGTTGATAAACCAGCAGCAAGTGAGAAAAAGGTACAGTACTCTTTCTCAGAGCAACACAAAAACATTTTCCCAAAGTTAAGGTGACTGACCTGAAACTATAAACCTGCTCCTTGTGAGTTAATATAAGAAATCTGATATCAGTAGCAGGAGAGTCTTGTTTTCTGTCTCTGTGTGTCTCTCTCGTGTTCTCATCCCCACATTCTCTGTGCCAATGCTGAATTACTTCTACTATTTATATAACCCTAAATACACATTGATTTTTTAATACAGTTTCAGCCTTGCTTTCCTTTTGCCTTCAGCTTTCTTGTAACTCTCCCTGCTGCCTTTCAAATTATCTCTTCCATTTTAATTGCATTAGAGAAGAATGTGGCTCCTTTTCTCTGAATTTGCATCTTTTTGATGTGAAAAACCTTTGGATGAAGGGTCTCCATCATGCTGGAAACCTGGAATGTAAATGGCTCTTCCTCCTCCTCCAGAACTGTGGAGCAGCAGACAAAAGGCAGAGTGGGAGTGGGAACAAATGGGAGGGGGGACAAGGAGGAGGGAAGGAGAGGAGGAAGGAATGGAAGAAGGAGAAAAGGCTTTGAAAAACATGTAATGAGATTTTTAGCCTTGCTGCATCTTCTATAAACCCCCATGTAAGAACAAAGGGTTTAGGACTGTTTTAAATATGTACCTATTTACACAGAAATATTTATTTTTGGCTGCTTAAAGTGTTTTTTTAAATCTTAAGGTGGAAATCTCTCAGCCAGGCTTCCTCCTTCCTTGTAGAATCTCTATCCTTTGGAGTATGGCTTGTTCCAGAAAGACACTTCAGGGATATTTGCAGTGTCACCAGGTTTGTAGGTGTTAAACACCATAGATTTATCTGGAAAGTCCTCAAATCAAAAAACCTCTTTATGCCTTTTTCTTCTCTATTGTTAATCCCAAAATAAAAGAGGAAAAATTACCTGTATTAGATTTTCACATGTGCTCATCCTTGGAAATGGAATTTACATAAGCCCCTTGTGATTACATCCAGTGCTATAATTGGCATCATAGATAACGGATTAAGCAAGTCAATTAATCTTTTAATGAAGTGTACAAAGTTCTAGCCCCGGTCTCTCACTTTAGACTAGTTTTATCCTGGTGAACAAGAGGACTCTGCTCTTAGCAGTTGTTCAGCCTGTTCTGTCTTCATTACACTTGAGGTTTCCTTCTGCAAGAAGAGAAAAAAGGCTGCCAGTTTTGGAAGCGCTTGTGAGAACTCATCCCAGCACTGGCCAGAGCCAGGAGCCAACAGAAAGTCCAGTTCCTATGAAAGGAACAATATCTGAGGGGATCCTGATTTTCCTTGAAGCTGCTCTGGGCTCGGAGAACTCTGAGGGATTTCTTGATGTTTGAGAAAACCAAGTAATTGTAGAGCAGAGCCTGATCCCATCTTCCCTCTGCCTGGAAAGATACTGAGCAAAACAGCTCCTAGGATTTAGGGGGAAGTTTCAGGATGTGCCACTGCTCAGGAATCTGCTTTTGGGTTCCAGCAGAGCTCCTGTGGGCCAGAAACAGAAGGGACTGTTTTCCTGGGCATTAACTTTACAGAGGACCCACATGGAGCTAATTCTGGTTTTAAGGTTTTAATTTTAATTCATTAATCCCTGAAGCATAAATTCATTGAAGCAACAGTGTTGTGTTTAGATTTGGGCTCTCTCTGAAGCTGATATTCATCCCTCTGGTTTTATTGGTGACTTGTGGTAGTATGACATGTTAATTTAGTGTAACTGTGATTGATTAACAGAGCAGCTTTTTTGAGGTGTGATTACAGCCTGCCTGTAACTGCATATTTTGGCAGATCTTTGGGCTGTACAAAGCCCAAATCCTTATGGAAGTTGCTGCTGCCTTTTACCAGGAACAAATTGCACATCAGTCATAGACGGAACACCTGATGAATTCCCTCCCTAAACCAGTGTCACTAAAAGGCACCTGTGATCCATGTTTTAGCCTTCTTGTCTATATAGTTAAAGTATATTGTCCTGGAATTTTCTTATCCTGATCAGTGAAATCCTTGGATGATGTTTTTAGGGTAGCTTTTGTTCAGTGCCCCCCATAGGTGTGTGGACTGAGGCTTAGCCATGCACAGAAACATGTGAGGAAGAGACACTGAGGCTTATTCCTTTCACAGGCTTACATTTAGGAAAGGGTTTGGATTTTTTTCCCTTTGAAACTTGGGAAACAGTGCTGGATCAAAGTGCTGCTCTCTAAGCAGTTGAGCAGACCTGTTCCTTCATGGTGTTCACTTGGAAATAGGCTTCACTGCCTTTTAAAAACTCGGGTGAGATTGTTTTTCTCAAAGCATTACCACCATTCCTCTTTTTGGAGGGAGGATTTTCCTGATAAGCCGTTCCTGCTCAAGGAACAGGCTTAGATCATCAGCTAAAAAAAGTCCCCTGTGAAATGGGGATTCTTTCTCCTTTTGAAACTGGTCTTTTTTCTGATTTAGTTCATATTCTTTATTTTTTATGCTGTTCTTCCCATACACCTTCCAAAATCAGGGGCAGTTGCATCCTGTGATCACAGAGAGGCAACCTGGGAATTTTTCTCTTGGTCTGTATTTGAAATGTTATTCTGTGTAAATAAAAGCCCTGGAGTGAGCAGTTCCCAAGCCTACACTGAACTTAAACCTGCTCAGTGATTTTTCCCCATTTACCTGTTTTTAAGCTCAATTTGCCTCAATGCTCTGGTTAGTTTTTTGGAGCCACAACAAGGATTTACCAGTGCAGGTACAGGTGGATGTTTAATTGTTCCCTTGAGTTAGAGGGTAAATGAAAACTGAAAGCTGTTTAGAGCTGAATTCAAATGAACAAATCTAAAACCTAACCCCCCCCCTAAAATAGGATCAATGGCCTCTTTATTCTCATTTACTGTGCAGGTGAAGGAGGGTTCTAATTCTGGGCTGATTGTGATAAGGATGAACAAATTAGATCTGGTTTTGTGTCCCCCTCCCTATTTAATCTCTCCTCTCCCTATTTCTCCTTCCCTACCACAAGCAAGGAAAGCAGTTATAAATGGGAGGCTCTGCAGCCTTTCTCTTGGATCTGCCAAGATTGAAACTCCTGCAGGAATAACATTTTTTTTTAATAGGCCAAAGAGCAAAAGATTGTTTGAACATTCAAGTTTTTCATCCAACTCTTCACCTTGCAGCCACTGTGGCTGTTCCTGATGAACAGTCACAGTCTAGAACTGCCATATATTCAGTATTCAGGGATTTTTCACCTTTCAAATTATGCAAGGAAAATAATAAGTGAAAGGGTGGGAGGGAGCAGGGGCTGGGAGGGGGAGTGATGAATGTCAGTTTAGAGGTAGCTACTTTGTGTCTGTACATTTCTGGAATCAAATCTTATTTCTTTTCTCACAGCACGATCTGGGAATAGTCTCCTTGTGATTTGAGAGGTGTAGGAGAACAAGGAAGCACCTTCCCTCCTCCTCACTGCCCTCCTGTCCCAGTCTGAAGCCAGTACTGGGCTCTGTGCAGCTGAACTGTTGTGCAGTGAACTGATCCCAGCACAGAGGCTCAAGGATAGGTAAAGGGGGGAGAAGGGAATGAAGACTTTAAGCAGTCAGTGCTTGCTGCAGAGACTTTCCTTTTAGCTCCAAATCACATTCCAAATGGGAAAAGTTCAGTGAAATGCCTTTGGGATCAATTAATGTGTGAGAGATCCCAGGGCACTGCTGAACCCTGCCTGGGAGGGCATGGGATAGGGGCATCATCTCTTAGGAGAGTGAGGAGTTCAGGAAGCACAGGGAGCAGGACAAGGTGTGGGATGGATGGGAAGGAATGGAGGGTCCCTGGAGCCCCGACAGGGATGGAGAGGAGGATGCACATCCCATGAGAGGAGGGGGAAGGTGGTTCCAGGGACACCTTTGTGCCAGGAGCAGGATGATGTGGGTCTGTAGGAAGGGGTTGTGGGAAGCTGCACCCAGGGGAGGGAGGGGGTCACACCTGGGAATAGAGCAGGACACCCGGGGGGGGGGGCCACGAGTGGCCCTGAGCCAGGCTGGGGGACAGCGGGATGGGCAGGCCAGCCCTGGAACCTGCTCAGGGATGGTGCCAGTCCGGCACACTGGTACCTCAGTGTGCAGTACTGTGTCGTGCCAGCCTCGCACATGGGTGTCACGGTGCTGTGCTGTGCCAGGTACTGTGCTGTGCAGTGCAGTGCCAGTCCTGCACACCGGTACCGCTCCGTGCCGTGCCATGCCAGCCCGTGCACTGGCACCGCGCTGTGCCAGCCTGGCCCGGGGCTATCGCTGTGCCGTGCCGTGCCGTGCCAGCCTGTACACAGATACCACATTGCCCGGTGCCGTGCCGTGCCAGCCCGTAGACTGGTACCGTGCCAGCCTGGCCCGGGGCCGTCGCTGTGCCGTGCTGTGCCAGCCCTGCACTCGGGTATCACGGTGCTGTGCCGGTCCTGCACGCTGGTACCACACTGAGCAGTGCCGTGCCGTGCCGTGCCAAGCCCGTAAGCTGGTACCGTGCAGTGCCGTGCCCTGCCAGCCCCAGCGCCGTGTGCTGGGTACGGCCGAGTACCCGCCCAGGGGGCTGCGGGGGCCAGAGCAGCACCGCAGGATGCAGCGGAGCATTCCCGATCTCCCCCGTGCCCGGCCCGGGTGGCCCCGCTGCCGCAGGCGCTGCCCGTACTCGGGGAAAACGGGCTTTGCTGGGAATCGGCTCATCCGGCACATCCCTTGGGAAAGGGGCAACGGGGAAGGGAACAAACCTTCGGGCTTTGCCCATTAAAAAATTGCCCCCGCTGCCCCCTCCCTCCCGCAGTTCCCCGCGAGCCGCACAAAGGATCCATCGCAGCATACACGCACGCTCACCTGCTCCGGCCGCATCCTGCTCGGCTCGCTGGGCTCCTCCAGAGGGGGCAGCGGTGCTGGGAGCCCCGAGCCCCCCCGTGCTGGAGCCCCGAGCCCGGCCCGGCGCGGCCCCGGTGCGGCGGCGGTGCCGCAGCTGCGGAGAGGGGAAGAGCTCCGCACCCCCTCGGCAGCACTCTGAGCACAGCCAGATTTGTCAACTTTATTTAGGGGGAAGAACGGATCACATGGGGAGCTTCACCGAGCTGGGAGGAGCGTGTTAGTGCGGAATCAGGTCACTAACATAAAAACCCGGAGTTGGTCACGGATACCCACATTAATAGTGTCGGCATAAGCCGGGTTTAAAGAGCAGGCTGAGACAAAGGCAGGAGATGCTGATGGGAATGAAACGCTTCTGTTTTCTTCCCTTATCTGTGTCATTACAGGGTACTTTCGTGCTCCTTTTATCGGGCGAGTTTTCCTAATCGAGTAAGGAGTAGAATGTGAAGGAAATATTTTCAGCTTCCAAGTGCTTTGGAGCACATTCGCCCTGCCTGTCGAGCATTTCTACAGCCTTTCAAAAAATACATTTCTGAGAAGCTTTATCTCTGTCCTGCCGTGTTGTATCGATTTATTCCCAGAGAAAGAGATGCTACGGACCAGTTCTCAAACATTCCCGTGCCCACAGAAATAATTGAATAATTGCCTCTGACTCCAATCTTTAATTTGCATCTCCTGCTCAGACAAAGGCTGCTGGCTGATCCCTATTGTCCCACTGGCTGAGGAATCATTGTGGAATTTAGTTTTTACAGCACCTTTTTGTGTTCCCTGTCATTCATTAATAGATAGCAAAGCTGTTCCCGAGTGCCAAGGAGCTGGTTGGTGCCAGGACTGCAGCAGGATCCCTATGACTTTTAATCTCATTGTTTATTTAATCATCTACACATTCCAAAAGAGCTGTGATGGGTTTAGGTTATTTAGAGGCCAAAATTCAAATGCAGATTGCTAAATATGGATTCCTAAATACACACATCTCTTGTGAAGAAGTGGGCCTGACTTTTATAGGTGCTAAGCAACTGTTCTTCTGCATTTCCATCTGCTTTGAAGTCACATCCCACCCTCTGCCACCTTCCTCATGTCCACACTTGGAGAAAGAAATTAGCTTTGGAAAGTAGGCTACCTCATTCCTTTGCTTACAGAAGCATCCTGCCCAAAAGAAGCTCCATCCTGCCCAAAAGAAGCTCCATCCTAAAGATGGAAGGGATTTGGGAAGCAGAGGGATTGCCACAATGAAGCCAAGAGACCCGATGTGTCCAGTTAGTGTGAAAGTACAGGGGAGTGTGTCACTGCACACCCAAATATGACTCAAACAGTCCTGGAACAAGTGGCAGCTGCCTACAGAGTGACTCTCCTTCCCTCAGCTTGCAGAAAATGAACCAGCTTTGGCACTTAAAGGCTGAAACAGTCAAAATGTTGATCCTTGGCAACTTCTTAATGAAGCTCCTCTGGATCAGAGAGGATATAAATCAGGATATCACATCAGGAAAGCAACTTTCATGTTGGTGTGCATGAAAACACATCCCTGAATCCTTTGGTGTGCAGTGCAGTGCTCCCTAGAGAATAGCTTCACATCCCTTGCTTTCCTCTCCCCAACAAATGAGTGACCTGTGCCTGTTCCACCTCCTGCTTCCTGAGGATCCCAAAGGGATGAGGGCAGTGCAGCTGCTCACGGTGGAGGATCCCAAAGGGATGAGGGCAGTGCAGCTGCTCAAGGTGGAGGATCCCAAAGGGATGAGGGCAGTGCAGCTGCTCACGCTGGAGGATCCCAAAGGGATGAGGGCAGTGCAGCTGCTCACGCTGGAGGGAGGAATTGCAATTGCAGTTGATTCTTTTCCAGGGCAGATCAATGGGGTGGAGAAAAAGCACTTGGCATCTTTACTACGATCCAGGCCCGCTGGAAACACAGCTAGGACTTCCTTGTGCTTTACACCAAAAATGGGGCATTTCTCAGCTAGTCTGGAGGAAAACCTGGGCTTTATTACCTGGACACTGAGCTGGACGTGTAACTCCCTTTTCAAGGGAGCTGAAGCCTGGTTTGCAGCAGTTATACCCTCTGTAGATATAACTTCAGATCTTTTCTTTGGGTTTATTTTTTGGCAATCTCTCTGTATTTCTGGATAGCAGTGGAAGGTAAAGAACAATCCCAACAAAGACTTTTACCGACATGGTTACCCCTTATTTATATTTCATCCCCAAGGTCTTTTTTCCTTACTGACTGAAGTTTTCTGTCTTCTGCATTTCATAAAACTTTCCTTTCATATTTTTATACACTGCTTCTTATGTCTTATATCAACTGGAAAAGCTATATATAATGTGTGTGCATACATGCATATTTATATATATGCACACATATACATATGCAAAGGCCTGGGAATACAAATTTCCACCAGTTTGCATTGGTGCAAGGGGAGTTTTTCCTCCAGTTTTATTACATTCAACTCTCCCCAACACTTTGCCTCTGAACTCATAACTAAGCCAATAAGGAATGTCTGACAAGATTCTAATATATTTTGATGCTACATTTAATCTTTTCTTCAACTACTTGTTCTTAATCCAATGTGACTAATACACTCAAATTCCTCACACTGTCAAATTTGCCACTTCCTGAATCTTCTCTATTTTAAAGCTTATGACAGGTCAGAAATTGTGTCAGTCAGTTGGAAGTTTGTGGCTCTCAGGGGGCTGTGGACAGGAACAGGTTTATAAGGTACAGCTTTATCTACTCCAGGAAAACTTCCAATCAGGGATTACTTAAAGATTCAGTAAGACTTTAGGGAAGGAATTCTTGGCTGTGAGGATGGGGAGGCCCTGGCACAGGTCGCCCAGAGAAGCTTTGGCTGCCCCATCCCTGGAAGTGTCCAAGGCCAGGTTGCCACAACCTGGGATAGTGGGAGGTGTCCCTGCCCATGGCAGGGGGTGGGACAGGATGATTTTAAGGTCCTTCCAACCCAAACCACTCTGGAATTGTACAATCTATGCATTAGACCAAAGTGCCTTTGTGCTCATGATCTCTGGACAGGGAATGCTGTTCCAAGTTCATTGATATGTTCTGACATTAATTCAAGGCCTAGAAGGAAAATGAGTGTTTATAACTCCTTGAGAAGTTCTTCAAGCTCTGAAAAATAGCCCAAAGCTTCTCTCTCACCCTGCATTGAAACATTCCTTCTTCATCAGTGTGGAAATCCCTGGTGTCCCAGTCAGACTGTTGATATTCCCATGGCTGCTTCTATTTTCAATGTTATAGTTGGGAATCTTTTCAGATTGTCCTTTCTCTTAGAAATTTAAACTGCAAACAGCGACGGATCAAAGCACCCCTGTGAGGTAGGTGTGTTGTACAAGGGGATCACTCCCAAAGGGATGTTTTCTTCTTCTCTCCCTTCCATGCCTACATTGTTGTCAAGGTGCTCTTCTCATATAGAGATTGAAACAGGATCCCCCTTCCACCTTGGTGGGAAGGAAGGAATATGGCTTTTCCTTAGCCAGAGCAGAGCAGGAAAATAAAAGGAGTTCTAAAAAGCAAAGTTTCTCATCAAAGCCAGGCCATCAAATTCCTTTTCATTTGCTAATGTTATAAATATTGACTGCAGCGTAAGAGGAAAATTTAGAGCCAAAGAGAACAAAATGAAATCACATTATGTGGAAAGTTTCAATGCTTGTGTGGAGTTGTTCTTCTCTCCCATCCTAACTGGAAGGTTCGGTTTTATTGGTAGAGATAAAATTTACTTAATAAAGAAATCAGTTACCAGCCTGTTCCTGGATGAGTACACAGTGTAAAAATGGCTTAGCCCAGCACTGCTGATCTATCAGTCTCTCTAATTTTAATTGCATGCTGCCCGATCATAAAACGTGGAATGAGGTTTGAGGTTTCTGAGGCATTGTTGGAATTATCAGGCTGTTCCACTATCTCTGAAATGGCTCCTGAAGAAGACTGACAGTAGCTGAATTCTTTATTCCAGAAAGGAGGCAGGTGAGAGGGGCATGGTAGGAGTATATAAATACATAAAACTGAGGGAGGAAGGCAGAAATTCCTGATTAATCTGACAGTTTTTGAGAGCAAGGAAAAATTCGGTGGAATTGAAAGGCATTACAGATAATATTAATGGAAGGAAATGCTTCTGTACAGAGCACAGAATTCCCCTGTGGAATTCACTTGTGCAGGTGTGCACTGTGGTTGAGAGACTGGAAGGATTTCTGGGAAGGTGTCAGTGTCCATGTGGGAATAAGAGCATCCAGAGTTAGCAGCACAATTTTTTACAGCCTGGGGCTGTAAGACACACATACTCAGCACACATAAAGAGGAAATTCCCTTGTGGGGCAGATTTCCTGTATTAATCTTTCCCTGGAAGTGTAACAATATTTCTAAAATCACCTGGGACTGACCAGTGTCAGAACTCTGGGCTACATAAACAACGTGTTTGATGTTGTACAGTGACTTTTCTCACCATGAAACAGCTCTGGTTTTGTGTCTGCTGCATGAGGAATGAATTCTGCTTCAGCACTAGCAATATAAATCTAGATTTTTCCCCTGAGGTCAACTCTTTCTGTGCATATCTACATAAATTTTGAGTGCTAGCACTGGTGACTAGGGAGCTGATGTGTTTCTTTTACCAGATCAAAAACCTCCTGAAGAAAAAACTTGAAGCAAAGAATGGACATTCTGGAAATGTGGAATATAATGGAGGTAGGACAGTTTGTCTGGTTTCACAGCTTGTTTCACAGCAAAGGTCAGGACTGTTCAAGAAGCTGGTGTGTTCTTTGAAATGACCTCGAGGGATCCCAGAATAGATCTCTGCCAGCACCAACCTTGTCTTTTCTGGGATTTCCTTTTGTCCCCTCACTTGCCTTTTGTAGGGAGATGGTTAAAGCCGAACACCAGTGGTGTCTCTGGCAGTCTCTCCAGTCCTGGAGTGGATGATGCTCTCACAAGTGGAACTTGCATGAGCTGTGAACATCCTGCTGTGTTTTCTGCCCAAGGTCCTTTCTTCACACCTCTATTTTTCTTTTAAAATGGAAATGCAGCAGCTTTAGGAGCACAGGGCCCTGTTCAGCAGCTGTCAGACCTGAGGGCAACAGTTTCTCATTTTGTGGATCAAGCTGTGGCTGCCCCATCCCTGGAAGTGTCCAAGGCCAGTTTGGATGGGACTTGGAGCAACCTGGGATAGTGGAAGGTGTCCCTGCCCATGGCAGGGGGTGGGACTGGATTGTCATTAAGGTCCCTTCCAGCCCAAACCATTTCATGGTTCTATTATTCTGTGACATCTACACACAGAAATCCCACGTTTTCTGCTTTCCTGTGCATCCATCTCTGCTTTTTCATCTCAGGCTAAAAGATCCTTATCCCCTCCTCTTCTCTGAGTTGCAGTTGCTTTGTGGACAGTTTGCCAGATGTGTAAGGCTCTCTAAGCTCTGCATGTCTTGGGGTCTTTAGTCTTTCCCTCTCAGGTCTTCCTGCTTCTAGTCCTGAAACGTGGAACTAAAAGCTGAGTGTGATGGAATTTGTCACCGCCTCTTTATTAAAATTTACCCAAGTTTGGCCAAGTTATCAGTGCAGTATATTCTGTGAGTTGCTCAGAAAAGTGAAGGTTCCCCTGTGAGAATAAACTGCTACAAGTCATGGGAGATAGAGTCTCCTTCAGAGGAGAATCCCAATGTAGGGATTGAGGAATCTCACCTCTGGACAATAGCAGGAGTCTCAGGAAGGCAGGTTTCCTGGGGCAGACTTTTGGACAGTGCATCCTGAAACCTGAGGACCTGCAGATTCCATCTCCACAGCCCATGCAGTGCCTGGATGTCTATTTGGATTGGAAATCTGGAATTTGGCAGGCTGAGTCGTCCTTGGAGGGGAGGGGAGGTGCTGGTAACCCAGGGCTGATCAGCAGAGACTGGGAGTGGGAGGGAGGAAATCCTTATGTAACAGGTGGGAAGTCAGGACCATATGGGGAGAGGGGAAAGGATGTGCTTTACATAGGGGGAATGGTGTTTAGGGAATGTTTAGGAAGTGGTTGGGAAGGATCTAGGAGGGAAACAGCTGGCTCCAGGGGCTTTGTTGGAGTGACTGCAGGGGCTAGAACAGGAATGTGGACACTGAAGAGCACCTGGTGAGGAAAATGGGAAAGAAAATAGGATAAAGAACCAGAAGTGAAGCAGAACTGAAGCAGAGACAGTTTGGCAGCGATGGAAAGGGACCTGAAGGAAATAGGAAATGGGGTCTAAACAGCTGCCCCTCCAGAGCCTGGGGTGGAACCAGGGACCCCTCACCATCCCCTCCCAGATGAAACAACCGACAGAGGATCCCTCCCATCCCTTCCTGAACTGGTCCACACAAAGCTCACCAGTTTAGGGATAAACTGGAAGCCTGGCAGGCTTTATTGTCAAAAAGTCTCTGATTCTCCTACAGAGATGCAGCAGTTTGGGAATAGACCCCAAGCAATGAGTTAAAGTGCAGGATAAATGGTCTCACAGGGCAGCTGAGCTGCAGAAGTGTGTCTGACCCTAGGGAGTGGTGAGTCCCTTTATCCTGGTGATTTAGGGACTTCTCCCTCTCTTTCCCCTATTTTTGTGGCTCTGGGTGCATTTGCCCAGCTCAGGGTGTCTATAACCCAGCCCTGGGTTTTGTGGTTCCACAGCTCAGTGCAGCCTCGAATCTTGATTTAATTTCTGCCTTCACCACTGAGATTCTAAGGCTCAGTTGCTGCAAATGAAACCTTTTTCAAAGTGTTCATTAACTGGATGCTCCTCATTTTCTGGCTGCTCAATTTGAGGCAATATCTGCTCTGTGTTCTTGGAGCTGCAGCTGGACCTGAGTTCACAGCATTTAAAGCCCCATATAACACTAAGCACTCTGTAAAAAGCATGATCTCATTTTCTAAATTGGATATCCCAAATTTATGAACACTTTTACAACACAGAGACTTTCTAATAATTTTTTCACCACTCGGTCAAAATAAAATGGAAAGATATATAAATAAAATGGGACAATAAGTTAATCAAAAATGTATTCATAATGTAAGCTTTGGAAAAGCCAGGAATAAATTAATCACATGTGCTCAGAGTAGAACCTGAGTTTGGTGAAGTGGGTTAAACCAAGCAGAGGCAAAATTATCTTGTTCTGTAATTAAACATTGAATCAGGGGGTTGTTCAGCTGTTTCTGAGTAACCCCTGAGGAGGGGAACCATCAGAAATGGGCTGCACACTGAACAAGAAGAGAAAACAAATATTAAATAGCTGTTCATTAATTTAGAATCATCCACCCTCTCCTCTGAGGGGGGCGAGGGCCCTGCAGAAAAATTAGTACATGATTGTGTGATTGGAGGTGGCAGCAATGCTGCATCACATAAGAGGCTCCAATTAAGGTTGCCCAGGACATTTGATCCTGGAATTTCTTAACTTTGGAATATTTGCCTTAGCTTTTTCAGTAATGTTCTTTTAACTTGGAATATTGTGTGTAATATATCTATAAATGTTGTTTTTCACTAAAGCTGGTTTGTCTCCAAGTGGTGTCATTCTCACTCTCCCGCTGTAACCAGCTCTGAGGGAGAAGCAGCTGGTGTGCTAAAACAAGTGATGGACTTTGAAATCCTGCAAGGTTAGAAACTGAAGGATTGGAGGCAGGTATTTACACAAATGTCAGCTTTTTTGGCCTGCTACATTTTCCTCCCACTCTTTTCCCCACTCTATTTTATGGAGCAAAGTGTAAACATTTGCTTCAAAGTGTTTTGTGGCTTTAATTGGTGAGTGATCCCACAGTAACTGCATGGTGGTTGTGGTTTCTCAGTGGCTTCTCTATCTCAGGGTCTTCCTAAATAGAAAGTTGGGGTTCTTCATAATTTCCAGCTGCAGCTCAATGTGGGGAGTCAAACTGAGCGCTCCTGGCTCAGCACCATCAGGAGCCATTCTGGGAGCAGAATTGGGTTAACTGAGCTCTGCTCCTCGTGTTTGGGTCAGGACAGAGCCCAACTCCCACTCTGAGGGCTCCGTGGATTCTGCCCTGCTGAATAAAGGCAAAACACCAATACTGGGTGATCACCATTAATGTGAGCAGGTGCATGTTTGACTGCAGGGAACAGGTATAGGAAATAGGAACTTGGGGGGGTTAAGGCATGAAAATCAATGACTAACACTTTATGGGGTTTAATTAATCTCCCATTTAATAATGCAGGATCAGTGGTCAAATAGCTCTTCCAGGGTGCTCCTGGCAGCGAATACAAGTTGGTCAGGGGCTGGAAGAGCCAGAAGGAATGTTTTACCCAGTACACAGCACTATCTGGCTAAATCTGAGGGGTTGAAGGGTTATCTTCCTATAGTAGGGTTTTGTCACCTGTGATGAAACTTTCCAGTGCCTAAAGGGGCTCCAAGAGAGCTGGAGAGGGACTTTGGACAAGGGATGGAGGGACAGGACAAGGGGAAATGACTTCAAACTGCCAGAGGGCAGGGTTAGATATCGGGAAGGAATTCTTGGCTGGGAGGGTGGGAAGGCCCTGGTACAGGTTGCCCAGAGCAGCTGTGGCTGCCCCTGGATCCCTGCAAGTGTCCAAGGCCAGATTGGAGCAACCTGAGCTAGTGGAAGATGTCCCTGCCCATGGCAGGGGGTGGAATGAGATGAGCTTTAAGGTCCCTTCCAACCCAAACCATTCTGAGATTCTATGATAAGATATGCTGGAAGCATAACCAGCTTTAGATCTTCACATCATGATAGTGGTGACATGATTAAAACAATCTTGGTCAGAATGGGATGAGAACTGAGTGATCATTAAGCATCTTGCTCTGTCAGCAGAAACAAATACTCCACAAATACCCTTTCTACGGTGTTTTATGAGCAGTGGGGGATGTTTGCTGGGTGTTTGCTGAAGTGAATCTTTTGCCTTTGGAATTGGGATTCTGGGAGTGGATCCTTGATTGCTGCAGCAGCCTCAGTGCTGTCACATACCCTGAGACAGGAATTGTAGCTGGAGGGAAGAAAAAATACAGCCAGAGAGATGAGGTTTGGAACCTCACAAATTGCCTCTGCTACCTTGTGATGATATACGGGCACAGAAGTCACAAAGAAAGAGCTGTTCTTGGGAAGAGCTGGTTCCCTGTGCCATGTCCCATTCCAGGGGCTGTTTACAGAGAACTGCCACAGGGATTTGTAAGGGATCTCGGCAGGCAGGCTCTGCGGTTCTGCCAGCAGCATTTCATCGCAGGAGTTCTTAACAATGCTTTGCCTCATTTCTGGGCACAAGTGGAATTAATGTGGGGTTTCACCACTGTAGAAGAGGCTGCTAATGGGATATTAGAATAGATTTAAAGACCACACTGAGCTCACCCTCCTGTTCCATCAGGATTTGATCTTAAGGTCATTCAAGCCACAACACAATCTTACCCCACGTTCCTGTGGGTAGCTTTTTTAAGACAAAGGATGCCCTTTCATCCCCCATTCGAGTGAGTCACTGGGGGATTGCGAATGAGCTGACACCCGATTCCTGTCTCTTAGTCACAAGAGGTTGCTTAAGGAGACTGTTCCTGGTCCTTTTTCTACTCAGTCTATCTTTTTTTCATGAAACGCGATTTTCTCCAGGTTTTTCTGAAATTCAGTTTGAATTGGCCGATGGCTTCAGAAGTTACAGAATCCCAGAATGGTTTGGGTTGGAAGGGACCTTAAAGACCATCTCATTCCACCCCCTGCCATGGGCAGGGACAAGTTCCATTAGCCCAGGTTGCTCCAACCTGGCCTTGGACACTTCCAGGGATGTGGCAGCCACAGCTTCTCTGGGCATTCGACCACCTGAGGAAACAGAACTGGAAATACAAAATGGACCAAGCCTGGGTGTTCCTGAATGATGGGACATCTGAGTCTTGCATTCCAGAGTGATCCCCACTTGGATCTACCTGCCCTTTCTGCTGTAGGATCAGTGAACACAGTCACAGTAAAATTCCTGGCCAATTGTGCTCAGTTCTGCTAAAATGTGTTGCTGCAGTAAATGTCCAGTTTTCCTTCCACAGCAGCACCTGTGACCCTGGGAAATGTGGCAACTGTGAGAAGTTTTTGATTCATTTCTGCTTTGGTTTTGTTTTTCCCAACAGTTTTATTAAAATTTCTGCCTTGCTGTTTAGATTTGAAGCTTTACTGTTTTTGTTTTTGGTTTTTTTTTTTTTTTTTCAATTCCTAAGCGGTCGCTGTTTGTACCTTGCACTTCCAAGAGCCTTGGAGTTCCTGTGCCTGCACATGTCTCAGTCTGTGGATTCACAATTCTGAGGGAAAAACCCCCAGTACCTTCACACCTGTGCCAGTGGTGTCACTTGTGAGAAGTTCGTTAGCTCATTTGTGCATCTCTCAGTTATTCCCTTTCACAGATCCCCCCCAGCATTTCTCCCCTTTCAGTTTTATTCTGAAGAGCTTTGTTCCTGCTGATCCACACACCAGCTGCCACCGTATTTTCTGGATGCTTGAACTCTCCACTCAAAACCTGTTCTGTAGCTGTTCTGTGGAGCTGATTGAACATGGGATTTGTGTGCCAGGGAATCAAGAGATTGTTAAGGTTGGAAATGACCTTTAAGACCAAGTCCAACCATCAACAAGCACCACCATGTTCACCAATAAGCCTGTTCTGAACTGCCACATCCCAAGTGTTTTTTGAACACTTCCAAGGATGGGGACTCCACCACTTCTATTCCAACGCTTTGCAACCCTTTCCAGGAAGAAATTTTCCTCAATATCCAACCTGAACCTCCCCTGGCACAGCTTGAGGCCATTCCCTCTCATCTTGTCCCTTGTTCCCTGGGAGCAGAGCCTGACCTCCCCCTGGCTCCCCCCTCCTGTCAGGGGGTTGCAGAGCCAGAAGGTCCCCCCTGAGCCTCCTTTTCTCCAGGCTGAGCCCCCCAGCTCCCTCAGCTGCTCCTGCTGCTCCAGCCCCTTCCCAGCTCCGTTCCCTTCCCTGGACACGCTCCAGCCCCTCAGTGTCTGTCTTGGAATGAGGGGCCCAGGACTGCCCCCAGGGCTGGAGGTGCCCCAGCAGTGCCAGCACAGGGATGGGCACTGCCCTGGTCCTGTGGACATGCTGGGACTGACGCAAGCCAGGTGCTCTCAGCTTTCCCCCCCTGGGCTTGTGTTCCCCCCCTGCCATCAGCACCCCCAGGGCCTTTCCCACTGGGCACTTTCCAGCTGCACTTCCCCTTTATTGTTGGGGGTTGTGGTGCCCCAACTGCAGGACGTTGGCCCTGTGCCCCTTCAGGGGGTGATTTTTTTTTATTCTTTTCATTTTGCCAGTAGAAACTCTTGTACAATTTCATTTGTGCTGAAAAAAAAAAAGACTGTTTTCACTGGTGTAGTTAATGAGGGGTACCCAGGAGATTCCTGAGAACTGTGTTAGTCCAGAACAGGAAAAGATGTGCGATGCCAAAGCCCATGTGTCAGCAAATCTAATTCTTTTGTGGTGTGTGCTTTCCCCCAGCACGTAGTTTGATTATATTTGTACAAAGTAGAGCTTTCCTGGTGCAGTTTCATTCTCCTTGGAGCTCTGTGCCAGTAAGGGAGGCTGGAATCCTTCTTCAGCAAATGGTGCTGGGGTAGGGCTGACCTCAGGAACATTCTCTGGTGGAAAACCTGGAAAATGAATCTGTACTTGAGAGTTTTGCTGACTTTAATATCTCCAGGCTGCACAGTTCTCCTAAAGGGAGAATAAGTGCCTGCAAAAAGAGCCTTTGGACAGCTGGGAAATTGGATTGAGATTACCACAAAAAGACTGGTGGTAGTGTCACCTCCATGAAAGGGTGTGGGCTAATTCTGACAGCTGTTAATATGAAGATATTACATTATTATTAATTATTACATCTACTGATATAATTAAAATATGTTAATATAATAAGACTGGGATAAATCCCAAAGGTTTCATCTCTTAAAGTCCAGAATGTAGCTAGAGGAAACAAATCCACTTTTTCAGAATATTTTAAAAATAAGAAGCAACACTGAGAAATTTTCTCTAAACCTGCAGCGCGTTGGGATGCAGATCCAGCACTTTGCAAGGCAAAGGTCCAGCAATCAAAACTTAATGGTTTAAAAAAAAAAAATCCTGTCAAAATGCTTCTTCTCAAAAGGTTATTTTGCCAACCTTCTGTTGGAGTGGTTTTAAGATTTATTAGAGGCTGAGGCTTGGCTTCCTCATGACAGAGCAGCTTAAGCTGGTATTTCACATGCACAGTTCATGTCTCAGCATCTGCTGAGCACCCAAAATAAATGAACTCCAAGGTCACCTCTTGGAACTTAAATCACAGGCTTTCTGAGCAGATCTGCTGCTCTCCCTAGTTCTCAGTGGCAAGAGGGACAAGCCTTTAAGCGGTTTAAACTCCTCCTTCCTCCTGCCCCACTCCAAGTTAAATCATCTGACACTAATTGGCACGTTCCCAGTGCCTGGAGCCCTCGGACTTCCAATGATCTCCAAACAAATTAACTATGAAACAAGTCAGGAAGCAGCTCAGGGACAGCTGCCTGATGGAACCAGAGGATCAAAGCACAAAGCTGGAAAACGAACTCCTGAAGTGCTAATAACTCCTTATACCTTTGAATGGGAGAGGATTAAGCTGGGGAGGGAGCAGCTCTGTCATATTCTGGTTATTTAAAGGGAGGTGGGGATGCTTGGATTTTCGCTGAGGAGACCAGTGAGAAAGCCTGGAACTGGCTGGGGTGGTTTAGGGAAGTTCCAGTCCAAACCTGAGGGAGAACCAGGTAGGATGGGTGGGTTTTCTGGGTCTGAGTTGTGTCTGCCTTGCTCACTAAGCTAAAATACCTTCCTGTTTTCTCCCTTTCCCAGAAGGAAAGGCCCAGCAGCACCAGGGTAGTGAGCTGGAATCCAACTTGTCCAGGAGACCAGCTGAGCCTGAGCGAGTCATGCCCAAAAAGTGCTTACCTGGCAGAACCCAAATCCTTAATCACATGTGGAAAAGGAGAATCCAGCTGGTGCCTTCTGTCCTACACATTCCTGTCACACTCATCCTTCTGTTTGCTCACTAAATTTGACACAATGCTCGAGGTACCAGAACCACAACCCCTTTCCCTTCCCCTCCTCCTCAAAGCCACCTCAGAAGCTGGAATGGCTTTTCCTCTCCTATCTTCGCTCCTCTTCATCCTCTCCCTTGTCTCTGCTCCCTCTAGTGATCCCGTGCAGGTGCTGGTTTGCTCTCCTGCTCTAGGCAGGGACAACGAGGATTAAATTTGGGATTTATTATCCCTGCATTTTGCATAAGGTAGGAATTACATCAGCCTGCCTTGGAAGAGAAAATAATTCAGAGTCTCTGCAACCTTCACTTTACCTCCTTGTGCCATCACAGCCTCCACCTGCCACTGACCTGGAGGCCAACTCCAAATTCAATTGGTTTTCCAACCCACACTTTTATCATTTTGATTTCATTCTCAGTTCATGGCTTGGGGATTTCTTTCACAACCTTAAAATTTCTTTCTAATTCAGGAAGCTGGAAATTTAGTAGGATATAACACCTGGGGTTAGAGCCTGGGGTTTTGGTAACACTGCAACAACATCCACTGCACCTAAATATTGTGCTCTAGTTCACTTTTGACTCTTTGATTCAGTCTAGATTTGTTTAATTTGTTTAAGTCTACCAAAGCTTTTGTAGCCATGAGATATGCTGTCCTGCCTATTGGCTGAAAATCAGAAAATATGGAAGGGGACTGGAGATCTGTGTCTTGGAATCACTGGATCACTGCAGGGAGAATGTGCAATAAAAATGGGGACTCATGAGATCTTTCCAGAGTTGTTACTGAAACTTAACCGTTTAAGGTGCTCTAAACCTGTTTGTTGTACAATATTTATATTCCATGTGCATGGGATTATCCAGAAAAGATCTTTAGGATTATCAAGTCCAACCACCAATCGGCACCAGCACCATGGTCACCACTAAGCCATGTCCTCAAGTGCCACATCCATGTGTTTTCTGAACATTTCCAGGGATGGTGAGTCCACCACTGCCCTGGGCAGCTGTGCCAGGGCTGGACAACCCTTTCTATGAAGAAATTTTCCCTAATATCTAATCTAAACCTAACATTCCTAATTTCCACAGAATCATCAAGGTTGGAAGAGATCTTCAAGATCATCTAGTCCAGCTGTCAAGCCACCACCACCATATTCACCCCTAAACCATGTCCCCGAGTGGCACACCCAGACACTTCCCGAACACTTCCAGAGAGTGGTGGTGACCCCACCACGTCCCCGGGCCACAGTTGTCCCACTAGTTCTAAATTTAGTCAAAAAATAAAGACTGGAACAATTGGAAAACCAGTCCAGCAGAAAGTGGTCAGATGACATGACATTAAACCTCTGTGGAGCACTCAGCACGCCGATGTTGGAATCTACCCTGCTCTTTGGTTGGGATTCAGAGTCATAACCATGAGAGGACATGGAATCACAGAATGTTAAGGGGTTGGAATGGACCTTAAAGCTCATCTTGTTCCCCCCCCTGCCATGGACAGGGACACCTCCCACTAGCTCAGGTTGCTCCAAGCCCCGTCCAACCTGGCCTTGGACACTTCCAGGGATCCAGAAGCAGCCACAGCTTCTCTGGGCAACCTGTGCCAGGGCCTCCCCACCCTCACAGGGAGGAATTACTTCCTAATATTAACCTAAATTTCCCCTCTTTCCATTTGTACCGTTACTCCTTGACCCGTCACTTCATTCCTGATGAATGCCTGAGATCCACTGGGCAGATCTGGAGTTGGTCATCCAGGGACAAGGATTCCTCTGCTTTCATGGAAGAGTTTCCCTCCCAGATGCCCATTTGCGCATGACGAGGAGGGATGCTCACTCCAGGAGACAGGAATGTTTTCCACAAGTTCCCTGGACTGGGGGAGTGACAGCTGAAGGCTGAGCCCGTGGTGAGCAACAGATCTAATTACCACCTTCCTCCACTGATCTAATTACCACCTCCCTCTGCTCAGCCTTCCACCCAGCCACTTCCTGAAATCTCTTTTTAGGGATCTGGGATTTTTGTCACTGTGTCCTACATGTGCTCGTGGTGTCCAGGATTGGACCCAACCTGCTGGAAAATGATGTGGTTACAGTGGGATTTAACTCTCCAGCACGTCTATCCCTCTGTGCCTGGTGCATAGCTGGGTGCCTGTTGCTCCAGGGAAATGGAGTAAATGATTAATACCCTATCTAAACCCAAAAATCTCTTCTCCAGGAACACTTGGACCTGTTGCTTGCAGCTCAATGGAGCAACATTCCCTGGTGGCAGATGCTTCCTCACACATGAAAAACGTGGAAACCCAAAGCTTCCTAAAAGCCCAAAATATTACCCTCCAGCATATAGCACCCAGGAGGTGAGTAAACTAGTACCTTCCTCTGCTGTTGGGCTTCCTGTGGTAGGTTGAAGGTGTTGCTTTGGGATTTTTAGTGCTGAGGTCCCTGCAGGGCAAGGAAAGTGTTTTCTGCCCTGTCATCTGTGAAGGAGAAAGCAGATACTCTGTCAACTCCTTGGAGACAGTGCTGCAGGAGTATCCTGAGAGTATGAGGGCTGGAATGGTGATCCATAGGGTGACTTGGGTCCAAATCACTTGTGTTGGGTGGTGCAGCCCGCTCCTGATGGCCCTGGTGTGAGAGGGTGTCTCCAGGGGAAGCCGAACACTGAACATGTTGCTGGAGAGCAGGAGGAGCCAGAAACCTTCTCCCATCACAGCCTCCTAAAGCACCTCTGCTAGTCCACAGCCCTTCCCACAGCCAGGTCTGGGCAGCTGGTGGAAGTGCCAGGAATTTCTTCCATGTCAGTGAATGTGGAGAGAAAAATTCCTGGACTTCAAGGGCTTGGAGTGACAGGACAAGGGGGAATGGCTTCCCACTGCCAGAGGGCAGGGTTAGATGGGATACTAGGGAGAAATCCTTCCCTATGAGGGTGGGGAGGCCCTGGCACGGGTTGCCCAGAGAAGCTGTGGCTGCTTCTGGATCCCTGGAAGTGTCCAAGGCCAGATTGGATGGGGCTTGGAGCAACCTGGGCTAGTGGGAGGTGTCCCTGTCCATGGCAGGGGGTGGGACTGGATGAGCTTTGAGGTTCCTCCCAACCTAAAATATTCTGAGATTCTATGATTTATTCTCCTGTCTCAAGGTTTTTACAACTGTGCATATCCAACAGAATTCCTCCTAATTTCCACAGATAAAATGAGAGGAAAACAAGCTTTTCCTGCTGTTTGGTGAAATTACCTATTTCTGTTGATGTGGAACTATCCCAGTAGTTTGAGCTCATTATTGCCCTGAGCTTGGCATTGCTAAAGGCACCATTTCCCTTTTCAGTGCAACCCCTTTCCCTGTAACACGGGGATGTATAGAAGATATTTTGGGCATTTGGGAGCCTGTTCTGGAAAGCAAACAGTCCAGATTGCACTGAGGACAACATCTGTTCCAGGCCTGGCTCTGTAGGTTTGGGCTTGGAGTGAAACAACCAGCAATTTGCTAATAATCCATGACCTC